>NC_091438.1:114480869-114812657 GCF_964237555.1 Oryctolagus cuniculus
ATTTGAATCTTGCATTTCAAGAGGCTTATCAAAATGTTGGCAGTTTTAATTTTTGGTAGTGGAGTTAAGGGTGGTTTTCTCTTTCTCATTTTGCTTTTCTGTGGTATTATTTCACTTCTGGAATAAAAAATAATAGTTTTCACTGATGCGTAGGAAAGTGCTCAGCTGGAATCTCTGAGGAACGCATTTCTGGGGAGAACGCAGGGTCGTGCCCACGCTGTGGCTTTTCTTTGGCTCCACCCGTTGCTTGCTGAGCCATCTTGTTTCACCCTAGCACCTAGCTTTAGAAACTGGATGCCTTGACAAGAGGAACCAGGCTGCAGACAGGGAGGCCAGCCAGGGAGCCAGTGCAGTAATAAAGCAAGTGGAAATTCATGAATATAACACACTGGAGCTCGCTGTAACCATTCTCTTCAAGCAAAAACACTTTAAAGTGGAAGATTTAAAGTGGGAATGAGGGCTGGGATGAGAGGGAAGTAAAGGAAATCAAACATGTGGATGAAAAAAAAATACTGAACTAATTTTTGTTGGTGTAGAAAATGTAAGTGAAGATAAATTCTGAAATTCTCTATGTTCGAGTTTTAAAACAGATTTATTTATTTATTTTAAAGGCAGAGCCATAAAGAGAGAAAGAGAGAGAGAAAGATCTCCCATTCACTAGTTACTCCCACAATGGCCACAATGGCCAGGGCTGGGCCAGGTCAAAGCCAGGAGCTAGGAGTTTCATCCGGTTCTCCCACATGGGTCAGGGACCCAAACACTTGGGCCATCTTCTGCAGGTTTCCCAGGCACATTAGCAGGGAGCTGGATAGAAATGGAGCCTCCAGGGCTTGAATTATCGTCCATATGGAATGTCAGTGTCGCATATGGCAGCTTAACCTTCTGTGTTGGATTGATTTCAAATTCACAAGTCGTTTCAGCTATTTTTGGGCAGTCATGCCTGGCATGTATTCAAAATAAAAGGCCATCTGAGTCATGGGGCTGCTCACACATCACTGCCTACCAAATATGTGACCCTCCTTAAGTTTTACGGCCATTTCACCTGATTCTCAATCTGACTCCAGCAGAGATTTGATTACTATCTGTTGAACTTCTGCCTAAACCGGTTATAAAACAAGTCATACCTTGTAACTCAGTTTCTATCACCTTTAATACAGTGTTCTGCTTCTAGCATTTTCTGTAGGAAGTATGAATGACAGTCTGTATCAAAGGCCTGTCTCCCTCCCTCCCTACATCCTTCCCTCCCTTCCTCTCTTCCTTCCTTCCTTCCTCCCTCCCTTCCTTTTTAAAGATTTTTTTTTTTTTTTTTTTATTTAGGGGCCAGTTCTGTGGTGTGGCAGGTAAAACCACCACCTGTGGCCCCGGCTCTGGCTACTCATCTTAAGATCCAGCTCTCTGCTAATGTGCCTGGGAAAGCAGTAAAAGATGGCTCAAGTATTTGGGTCTCTGCACCCATGTGGGAGACCCAGAAGCTCCTGGTTTCTGGCTTCAGATCGGCCCAACTTTGGCCGCTGTAACCATTTGGGGAGTGAATCAGCAGATAGAAGATCTTCTGTCTCTCCCCACCCCTCTCTATATAACTCTGTCTTTCAAGTAAATAAATAAATCTTTTAAAAAATTAAATATTTATTTAATTGAAAGTCAGTTACAGTGAGAGGGAAAGATAGATATTCCACCTGCTGTTTCCCTCTCCAAGTAGCTGTGATGGCCAGCGTGAAGAAAGGTGAAAGCCAGAAACCAGGAGCTTCATCTGGGTCTCCCACGTGGGTGGCAGAGGCCCAAGAACTTGGGCCATCTTCCACTGCTTTTCCCAGATAACTAACAGGTAGCTGGCTCAGAAGTGGAGTAGACACGACAGGAACCGGTGCCCATATGAGATGCTGGCACTGCAGGTGGTGGCTCTACCAGTTACACCACAATGCTGGCCTCCAAAATGGCTTTCTATTAAGTTGTCTTGAATTGAGTTCTCTGAAAATAGACTCTGGGGCTGGCGCCGTGGCTCACTAGGCTAATCCTCTGGCTGCGGCGCCAGCACCCTGGGTTCTAGTCCTAGTTGGAGTGCCAGTTCTGTCCCGGTTGTTCCTCTTCCAGTCTAGCTCTCTGCTGTGGCCCAGGAAGGCAGTGGAGGATGGCCCAAGTGCTTGGGCCCTGCACCCACATGGGAGACCAGGAGGAAGCACCTGGCTCCTGGCTTCGGATCAGTGCAGCGCCGGCCGTAGCGGCCATTGAGGGGTGAACCAACGGAAGGAAAACCTTTCTCTCTGTCTCTCTCTCACTGCCTAACTCTGCCTGTCAAAAACAAACAAACAAATAAATAAATAAATATGAAAATAGACTCTGAAATAGCTTTTTTTTAAAGATTTTTTTTTCATTTATTTGAAAGAGTGACAGAGAGAGGGAAAACCGAAAGAGATCAATCTTCCATCCACTGATTCACTCACCAAATGGCTGCAAGGGCCTGGACTGGTCCAAGCTGACGGTGGGAGCCTAGAATTCTGTCTGGGATCTCCCACATGAATGTCAGAAACCTAAGTACTTGGGCCATCATCATCTGCTGCTTCCTAACTGTATTATCAGGAAGCCAGATTGGAAGTGGAGGAAGAACTCCAATTTAGGCACTTCAATATGGGATATGGATGTCCCAAGAGGTGGCTTAACCTGCTGTGCCACATTGCCTACCCCTGATTGAAGTATTTCAAGACCTGTCTTCAAGTTCAGATATTCTTTCTTCTGTTTGATCTACTCCGTTATTGAAGCTTTAATATGTATTTTATGTTTGACTTATTGAGTTCTTTGTTTCTGTGTTCTGTTTGGTTCTTTTTCAAGATCTCAATCTTTGTTGAATTTCTCATTCATATCATTCATTGATTGCTAATCTCATTTAACTATCATTATTCTTTTATTTCTTTGAGTAAACTTAGAATCATTCTTTTATATTTTTTATCAGACATTTTGTCGACCTCCCTTTCTTAGGAGTCTGATACTAAAGAACTATTGCTTTACCTCTTGGGGCACAGTGTTGCCTTGCTTTTGCACACTTCTTTTGTCTCTATGCTAATATTTGTGCATCTGGTGGATCAGTTTCTGTCACTCTTAATGGGTGGATTTTTCTTGAAGATGTATCTTTGGGTGTCAGTTTTGTAGGCTATTTTGACTTTGTAGTTCCAGTTGGACACCAAAGTGTAATCTCTCTAAACCTTTTTGCAATAGACAATGGCCTAGTGGTGAGGACCTGGAGTGCTCTGAGGCCCATTGGGGTTGTTTAGATCCCTGTCTCACAGTCCCTCAGCCATCTCTTGATGGAAGGACCAGAGTTGCTGGAGCTATGTCAGTGTTAGGAGCAACCCTGGTGGTGCTGCCAGTGGCCTGGGAAGACAAACTGACAATCACCTCCTAATTCAGGAGCTGGAGCTTTGAGAGCAGCAGTGGCACTGGGGGAAGGCTGGGCTGGTACTAGGAGCAGACCAGAGTCATGGGCCCCTGGCTACTGCCCAACTCCAGCATCCCAAGAGTAATGCTGACTGGGATAAGCAGGTAGACCTCCAATTGCTGCCTGACCCTGGAGAGATTTAAATGCTTAACAGCAGATCTTGGATCTCGTAGGGACTCTACCACAAGGCAACAGGTGCTCCTTGTAGGAGCTGTCCCCATCTCTTTATGGTTATCTTCCAGGACAAAGTATGGAAAAGTATTGCACCAGTCAAGGGAGGAAAGAGATTTGCAAAATAAAGGAGCTGCAAGAACAGTTGGCAGGACCTAAGGGTGTTTGATCAAGCTGGGCTGGAATATAAGCCTGGCTAAATAAAAATTCATTAATTTGGGGAAACTTTCTTGGAGGTGGGACCTTGACACGATCCTAGGAGATGGGATAAATTCACAGCTAGGTGACTCTCAGAAGCCAGGAAAAAGCCACAGCCCATGCACACCCCATGCACAGTGAAGTGGTAATGGTTGAACTGCCCTGGAAGAAACTTAGGGAAAGGAAAGAAGGAGCTGGTAGAAGGGGGCTTGCCAACATGAATTAATTATTTGGGGCCAGAAGACCCGCCAGAGGGTTATATTCTACTGAAAGCCCAAGGGACAACACCAAATACAGAAGTGATGGGAATACACAGGTGGGAGTTGTACCAGCATCACCACAAAGTTCAGAGGGGCTGTCCTCTGTAGGCTGTGGATGATGGTAAGAGAGATGATTAGAAGGCTGGGCTTCATATTATTCTTGGGGATCCCAAAGTAATAGAAGCCAGGTGGTAGCTTTAACCGCTAGACAGGCTTGTAGTGCTAACAGATGTAGGGACAGAGGAGCACTCAAGGAAATTTGATTCACAACGAGTTGTGGAGACATTTAATTGCACATCGTGTCTCTAGAGGAAAATAGATGGGCAGCCAACAAGGGTGCTGCTTAATAGTCACATGCAGAAGAAGGCAAGAATGGAAGAGCAGGAAGTCAATCAATAATAAAACGTTAGGCTCCACACTGGGTTCTCAGACCTAAGACAATCTTCATTCTCAGACCATAGAACTCACTCACTGAAGAGGCTGCAGGGTCTCTAGAGAAGAACCTTCCAACATTACAACAGGTGCTTACTGTAATGACCATCTTTTGGCCTTAGGCACATGGCCATCTTCTTGGCTGACCATATGTTAAAAAAAGAGGAATATCCAGATAGTTCGCAGAGTCTGAAAGGGTCTTGTTACCCAAAATAGTCTCCCTCTGTAAGTATGAGGACTGGTAGAGGTCAGGTAGTAAGCAGTGTCCTGGATAACCTCAAGCTTACAGTGGGCCCACGGCTCCATGGACACATCCAGTGGATGTTTCCCCAGTCCTTGAGTGAGTAAGTGGGAGTTTATGTTTGGCATCTGGATCAATCTCCATATTAGGTCCTTGGTCTTGAGTTGTGATGGAGAAGGCTAAGTGGAAGTCTCTGAAGCTGCTCCTCTCCCCAGGCCAATCAAATAATAGCCAAAGCTAAGATGTCATTTGAGCCGATGAGGGTGCATCATGGTGGAGATGAAGGCCATCATTAAAGACTTAAGAAGTACAGAGGTGGCCATCCCTGTTATTTCTCCAATTAACTCGTCAGTATGACCCCTTCAGAAATGAGGTGGATCTGTGAGAGTGATGGAAGATTACTACAGACTTAACTAAATAGTAGTCCCAGTCATGGCCATTGTGCTGGCATTATGCAGTCCAAAAGCACCTAGACCATGTGACATCACACCCACCTACTACTCCAATGACATCCTGTTAACCAGACAGGGCGAGCCTGCAGTGGCTAACACGTTGGAAACCTTGGTAAGACACACGCACACTAGAGGTTGGGAAAACAACCCTAAGAAAACTGAGGGACCTGCTACTTTTAAGAAGTCTGTTGGTCAGGGAGTCTGCCAGTATATCCTCTTAAAAGTCAAAGGCAAGTTATAAAACACACATAAGCAAGATTTTAAAAATTGTAAGAGAAATACCTAAAATTATTCATTGCATTCACGTCCTTTGAGATATTTCTTGTTGTGCAGAGAGTATAAATATAATAAACCATTATGGGACATACTACTCATCACTATGGGATATCTTGCTTACTTACTTTTGAGACAAAGTCCATGAAAGTCAAGTCTTTGCCTTGTCCATTGCTGTATTGTTGGCACCAAGAATGTAGCTGCTGATGCTCAAAAAATACTCCTTTTTGCTGGAACGAGGGAAGTATACTATGCACACTGTTTCGTAGCCGGTTATTTTCAGGTAACTTCCAGCCACTTCAGGTCACATTTCCTCTCAACATAGTCATGCCAGGAGTCAGGTGAAAGTAGAACCTACCCATATTCCTAAGACTACTTCCTTCAGCGCAGCCTCAGAGCCAAGACCTCGAGTCCTTTCGGCCAGTACTGCCTTAGACTTTACAGCGGGCGCACCCTTCCCTCACTCATTCTTCCAAGGATCCAATTCAACTAAGCCAAATACCAAGACCATGACTAGGTAGAGTTGTTCCCAGGCGAGTCAGCCCAGGGCCATGGCCCTCCTCCGGCCGCACGGGGGCGCCAGGGCGCTACCGCGCGCGCCAAGGCCCAGGACCCACGTAGAGAACGGCTCTGGGCGAGCGTATCCACTGCCCGGTGTGGGCGGAGCAAAAAGGCGCCCAGGCCAGAGCAGGGGGCAGGAAGTGCGGGGGCGGGGCTTCTGGGAGGGAGTGTGCGCGTGCGCACATGTCGGGTCGGAGGATTCCTCGCTCTCGGCTCTGCTAGAGTATGTACTCGTGGTGACGCCATCGCCCTGCTTCTCCGAGTTCTGCCGGGTAGCGGGGAGGGGCGGAGTGTGAGGGCCGGAGTGGGCAGGACTTTGAGGGGGAGCGGGGAGCTGGGGGAGCGGAGCCGGGGGTGGGATGAAGCAGCCCCCGGCGGGCGTGTGGGGCCGGGCGGGTGCGCAGACCGGGAGTGCGCGGCGGGGGCTGCCGGAAGCCCGGGTTCGCCTCCTCTCGGAGGACTGAGTCCAGCCCCAGATGCCGCCCCCCGCCTCGGGCGTCTGAGTCAGTGGCTGAGCGTCCAGTCTCCTCCCTCTCGGAGAGAAAAGAAAAAGTCCTCCTGCCCAACCTCAGCCGGGAAACGATTCGCAAACTTGCCTACAGAATCGCTGTTCGTACTGTTTCCACGTCAGCTGGCGATGTAAAACGCAGCAGCAGTCCTGCGCCGTGCAATCCCCAACACGGTGTTTTAAGTGCATTTAGCCGACAAGAACCTCATGTGGAATTCAGGGGCTGACCCACCCCAGTGGCTGGGAGCGAGGCATGGGTTGCTGGCTGTCCTCTGCCGGGCGAAGGGGCTCCGTGTGTTGCTGGGGCCTTCCGGTTCTTTAAAAAGCCTCCCGTCATGCGTGTACTCTGCTTGAATGATTGGTTTAAAGTACGCGTACTATTTTTGCCAATCTGACAGCCGTTTCCATAGAAACCGGAGAAGAAATAGTCATTTTCAGCAAGAGTTATTAGCACTGTCGTCCAGGCTTCAGCCGGGAGTGCCAGTGAGCGCTGTCCTCGCTCATTCTGAGATGGTACTTAAGGAATTGAGGCTCTGAAATGTTCTGAGAGGCTAACAGTCCAGATTGTTTAATTCTTCCACACCGTTCATTTAGTAATGCTGGGAGAGTGCCAGCTATGTTTGTTGACCTGCCACAGTTCTTAAAGAGGATGTGTCAGCCCTTACTCTTCTGCTCTCCGTACTCTAGCAGTTTGAAAATGAATACATGGATTTCTTTCTCCATTTTTTTTAAAGATTTATTTTATTTATTTAAAAGAGTTTCAGAGAGAGTTAGAGACAGAGAGACAGAGAGAGAGGTCTTCCTTTCCATTGGTTCACTCCCTGAATGACCGTCGCCATAGCTGAGCTGATCCAAAGTCAGGAGCCAGGAACTTCTTCCCCGTCTCCCACAAGGGTGCAAGGGCCCAAGGACTTGAGCCACCTTCTACTGCTTTCCCAGGCCATAGAAGAGCGCTGGATCAAAAAAGGAGCAGCTGGGACTTGAACTGACACCCATATGGGATGCTGGCGCTGCAGGCTGGGATTTTAACCTACTGCTCCACAGCACCAGCCTTATCTTTCTCCATTCTTTACACTTCCTTATAGGAAAACCGAGGACTACAAAGTACCAGGCTTAGAGCATATTTCCATTCTAAATGACGCTTGATTGTCAATGATATAAGTGATAACACTTTTTGAATTATTTATGTATGGTGTTTGGGGCTTTTGCTTCTACCTTCATGTCAGTAAAATGCTTAAAGTCACACATGTCATGAGAGGTGAGCGGGAGTTTGCTTGTTATATGAGCAGAACTAAGCACAGTGAACAGATGTGCAAGGGCTCAGATGTGAACATTTCCTGAAGGGTGTAAGTAAGGAGGTCTGGAATTCAGGAGCGGAAGAAGGAGAGTTGGGGAAGGTGTGTGGGGAAGTAGTGTGTGTGTAGAGAGGGGTAGGGCTGCATTTTGAAGGGCCTGGTCTAGCACTTTCATGGAAAACCAGTGGAAATTACAAAAGCAGTTACCTGTTTTTGGGCTTCTGTAAGATGGAAATACTGAATCCTGCGTAATCACCATCTTGCTACCCACAATCATCATTGTGAATAGTTGGTGCCTCTCTGTTAAGATTTATTTACTTTTGTGTATTCTAGCATGTGGTATTATTATTTTACAAGTTGGGCAGAGGTTTCTGTCTTGTTCTTGGCACTATCCCTAGCACTCAAAATGGTGTCTGGCATGTAGCAGGCACTTCATTATTATTACTATTATTATTATTATTATTATTATTATTTAAAGATGTATTTATTTATTTGAAAGGCAGAGAGAGACAGAAAGGTCTTCCAACTGCTAGTTCACTCCCAGGATGGCCACAACGACCAGAGATGAGCCAGTCTGAAGCCAGGAGCTTCTTCCAGGTCTCCCACACGGCTGCAGGGGCCTTCTACTGTTTTCCCAGGCCACAGCAGACAGCTAGATTGGAAGTGGAGCAGCCGGGCCTTGAACCGGTGCCGACATGGGATACCAGCACTGTAGGCAGAGGCTTTACCCGCTGTGCCACAGCTCTGGCCCCAGCAAGCACTTATTAAATGTGCACTGAATGCATAACAATTTCCAGGTAAGACACTGAATAAGGCCTGGGAAGTTTGGTCAGAGCAGCTAAAGATAATTTAAGTTGGTTGCCAACATTTTAAAATATTTCATGTAAAGTCTGAACTTTTGTCTTTCCTTCAAAGTTTTGAAACACTGGCAACACTAAGCTCAAATTCCATTAGCTTGTACCCCCCTTTAGATAAGCATGAATCTGCACTCACATTAGTGTGGCTTTGCTGATCCTGCTGCCTACACCTTAAGTCTGCCGTATAATATGGGTGCCACTAGTCTCATGCAGTATGGCCATTTAACTTCATTTAAAAATCTATTCTTCAGAGGCACCTGCCACATTTCCAGTGCTCAGTAGCCACCCACATGTGTAGGGCGACTGTTGGACAGCCCAGATAGAGAACATTCCACTTTGCAAAAGTTCTGTTACACAGGGCCGCTTTCCACAGTTGGGTTTGCCTCCCCTGCTCTGTAGCATTTATTGTTACTATTTTAAAATTTTTCGTGTCTCTTTGTCATGACATAGGTCTCCATTTTTAGATGATGTGTAACATCTTGCAGTGTAGGACTTTGTGTGAATTGTGGGGGTAGATTTGGTTGTCTGATTTCCATTTTGAGAGATTTTTTTACCTCTAGTTTGAGGGATAAGTGGAGGGTCAGGGGCTGGTGATGAAATAAGACAGAGATTAGAGGGTATATGATAGTCAAGACCTTAGGCCACAGACCCAGGAAGGGATGTATTGAGATATTAAGGAGGTAGAACTAACATGACTGTTTAATGTGGGTTGAGATTTTTTTGGATATTAAAGTCACTGCAAGGGCCAGTGCTGTGGTGTAGCAGGTTAAGCCACCACCTGTAATGTGGACGTCCCACATGAGTGTTGGTTCAGTTCCTGGCTGCTCTACTTCCAGTCCAGCTCCTTGCCAGTGCACCTGAGAAAGCAGCCAAAGATGGCCCTGGGTTCAGGTACCTAAATGCAAGACCGAGAAGAAGCTCCTGGCTCCTTGCTTTGGCCTGGCACAGTCCTGGCTGGTGCAGCCATTTGGGGTGTAAACTAGCAGATGGAAGATCTCTCTTTGTCTCCGCCCCCCCAACTCTGCCTTTTAAATAAAATAAATAAAAATCTTTTTTTTTTTTTAAATAGTCACTGTAGAGATAATCCTGTATTTTCTGGAACTGACTCAGTATTGAAAATTGGGAGGGGCCAGCGCTGTGCGCTGTGGTGTAGTAGTTAAAGCCGCCGCCTGCAGTGCCAGCATCCCATATGGGTGCCAGTTCAAATCCCAGCTGTTCCACATCTGATCCAGCTCTCTGTTATGGCCTGGGAAAGCACTGAAGATGGCCCAAGTCCTTGGGACCCTGAACCCATGTGGGAGACCCGGAGGAAGCTCGTGGCTCCTGGCTTGGGATTGGTGCAGCTCTGGCCAACCTTAGACTTGCCCAATCATGTTTTTTTTTTTTTTTTTTTTTTTGAGAGGTCATCCTCCACTGCCTTCCTGGGCCACAGCAGAGAGCTGGACTGGAACAAGAGCAACCAGGACAGAACCGGTGCCCCAACCGGGACTAGAACCGGAGTGCCGGTGCCACAGGTGGAGGATTAGCCTAGTGAGCTGCGGCGCCGGCCTCCATGAATTTTTTGAATTGTCCTTGTATAACCATCACTTAGGTACAACAGTTGTTAATATTTTATAGTATTGGGCTGGTGCCACGGCTCACTAGGCTAATCCTCCGCCTGCCGCACTGGCACACCAGGTTCTAGTCCCGGTCAGGGCGCTGGATTCTGTCCCGGTTGCTCCTCTTCCAGGCCAGCTCTCTGCTGTGGCCTGGGAGTGCAGTGGAGGATGGCCCAAGTGCTTGGGTCCCTGTACTCACATGGGAGACCAGGAGGAAGCACTTGACTCCTGGCTTCAGATCAGCGTGGTGCGCCGGCCGCAGCGGCCATTGAGGGGTGAACCAACGGCAAAGGAAGACCTTTCTCTCTGTCTCTCTCTCTCACTGTCCACTCTGCCTGTCAAAAAAAAATATTTTATAGTATTGGCTTTTTGTCCTTTGTATCTGTGTGTACATGTGTGTTACAATTTGAAACTTTCATTTGTCATAGGTACTGGAGCAAGTATCTCAGGAATGGACAGTTGCCTGTATAACCATGTTATCATTTGTCACCTGAGAGAATAAATAATAATTACTTAAAATAACTTAAAAGCAAATCTACATTCAGATTCAGATAATTTCAGTTCATTTGTCTTCTAAAGCTGCTTTTTTTTACTTCCAAATTAGGATTGAAAGTTCATTCGCATATTGCATTTGGGTGTTTTTTTTTTTTTTAATTATCCTTTAAAAAATAGTTTGATGTCTACTTGGCATGCAACAGATAGTATATATTTGAACTTTAGAATGTGAGTTTTGAAATATCTGTACATCTGTGAAACCAACATCACAATCAAAATGGCGAAATATTTATTACTTCCAACATGGTGATGCCTCCCTCTGCCCCTTTTTACTTACCCATTAGCAGGTAATCACTGACCTTTCACTGTAGATTAGTTGAGATTTTCAGCAGTCATTTCATAGAGCTAGAATCAGAATACTGTGCATACTGGCTTTGGGAGTGGACTCTGGCTTCTATCACTTGCTAGCATATAGAAACACAATTGTTTTAGTATGTTGATCTTATATCTTGCTATCTTACTAAACTCAGTTATTTTATTAGCTTTCTTGGGTATATTCCTTTGGGTTTTCTTTTTTTAAATTTTTTGTTTATATAAAGTGAGCAAATTTCCTATATTTCATATATAAAGATTTAGGAGCATGATGATACTTTGCATCCTCTACCCTCTCTCCCATCCACATTATCCCCTCCCTCTTCCTTACTTTCTTGTTTTTTTCTTTTTAACAATGGTGTACTTTCAGTTTATTTTATAATCATAAGCTTAACCCTCAACTAAATAAAGAATTCAGCAATTATTAAGAAGAAAACAGCACTGTACTGAAGACAAGGCTGTAAACAAAAATCTCAAAATGTTAGTTTTGCTCATATACGTTACACTTTTTTGTACTTTATTACCACAGATCAGGGAAAACATGGAATTTGTCTTTTTGGGACTGGTTTATTTCACTAAGTGTAATGGTTTTCAGTTATATTCATTTTGTTGCAAAAGACAGGATTTTATTCTTTTTTATGGCTGAGTAATATTCCATAGCATATATATAATACATTTTCTTTATCCAGCCATCAGTTATTGGACATCTGGGTTGATTCCATATCTTAGCTATAGTGAATTGAGCTGCAGTAAACATGGGGGTATAAATAACTCTTTCATATGCTGATTTCATTTTGTTTGTGTAAATTCCCAGGAGTGGGATGGCTGGGTCATATGGTAGATGTATTTTCTGCTTTCTGAGGAATCTCCATACTGTCTTCCACAATGGCTGCACTAGTTTACATTCCCACCAACAGTGTATTAGGGTATGTTTTTCCTTACATCCTCTGCAGCATTTATTGTTTTTTGTTTTCTGTATGATAGCCATTCTAGCTGGAGTGAGGTGAAACTATTGTGGTTATTATTTGCATTTCCTTGATGGCTAGTGATCTTGAGCATTTTTTTAATGTGTCTGTTGGCCATTTGAATTTCATCCTTTGAAAAATATCTGTTCAAGTTGTTTGCCCATTTCTTAACTGGATTGTTTGTTTTGTTCTTGTTGAGTTTCTTGAGCTCTTTATAGATTCTGGATGTTAATCCTTTATTAGTTGCATAGTTTGCAAATATTTTCTGCTATTCTGTCAATTGCCTCTTTTTACTTTGTCAAGCGTTTCTTTTGGTGCAGAAACTTCCTAGATTGATGTAATCCCACTTGTCTATTTTTGCTTTTATTGCCTGTGCTTCTGGGGTCTTTTCCAAGAACTCTTTGCCTATGCCAGTGTCTTACAGGGTTTCTCCATTGTTCTCCTCCAGTAATTTGTTGGTATCAGGTTATAGATGTAGGTGCTTGGTCCATTTTTGAGTTGATTTTTGTGGAAGATAGGGGTCTTTTTTTCATACTTAATGTATGCAGAGATCCAGTTTTCTAGCATCATTTGTTGAAGAGACTGTCCTTTTTCCAGGGATTGATTTTAGCTCTTTTGTCAAAGATTAGTTGGTTGTAGGTGTGTGGATTGGCTTCTTGGGTTTCTGTTCTTTTCCATTGGTCTACATGTTTATTTTTGTGCCAGTAGCAGGCTGTTTTGATTTTAACTGCCCTGTAGTATGTCTTGAAATCTGATATTGTGATACCTCTGGCTTTGTTTTGGTTAAGATTGCTTTAGCTATTTGGAGTTTCTTGTATTGCCATATGAATTTTAGCATTGTTTCTTCTAGATCTGAGAATGTCATTGCTATTTTGTTTGGGAATGAATTGAATCTGTAAATGGCTATTTACATTTTGATGATTTTAATTCTTCTAATCCATGACAGGGAGGATTCTTCCATTTTTTTCTATCTTTTTCTATTTCTTCCTTTAATGTTTTGTAGTGTTAATTGTAGAGATCTTATTTATAGAGATCTAAATTTATTCCAAGGTATTTTAATTTTTTTTGTAGATATTGTGAATGGTACTTATCTTACAAGTTCTTTCTCAGCCATGGCATTGTCTGTGTATACATCAAAACTCTCTTATGAGTTCCAATAGCCCGTTAGTGGAGTCTTTTGTCTGTATATACAACAAAACTCTCTTATGAGTTCCAGTAGTCTGTTAGTGGAGTCTTTATAGGGTCTTGTCATCTGCAAACAGGGATAATTTGACTTCTTCCTTTTACAGATTGTATCCCTTTGATTTTTGTTTCTTGTCTGTGTCTCTGGCTAAAACTTCCAGGACTGTGTTGAATAGCAGTGGTGATAGTGGACATCTTTGTCTGATTCTGAATCTTATGGAAATGGTTCCAGCTTTCTCCCATTTCATATGATGCTTACTGTGGGTTTGTCATGTTAACTTGGTTGTGGTAAGGAATGTTCCTTCTATACCCAATTTGCTTCAGGTTTTTATCATTAAAGGATCTTGTATTTTATTAAATGCTTTCTCTGCATCTTTTGAGATGATCATATGGTTTTTATTCTTCAGTTTGTTAATGTGATGTATCACACTGATTGATTTGTGAATGTTGAACCATCCCTGCTTGCCTGGGATAAATCTCACTTGATCCAGGTGAATAATATTTCTGCTGTGTTATTGGACTTGATTAGCTAGCATTTTGTTGAGGATTTTTGCATCTATGTGATATTGGTCTGTTGTTTTCTTTCGTTGTTGTATCTTTCTCTGGTTTTGGAATTAAGATGATGCTGGCCCCATAGAAGGAGCTTAGGAGGACTCCCAGCCTTTCAATTACTTTGAGTAGTATGAGAGGAATTGGAATTAGTTCTTTAAACATTTGGTAGAGTTCAATAGTGATGCCAACTGGTCCTGGGCTTTTCTTTGTTGGGAGAGTCTTTATTACTGATTCAGTCTCTGTCTTGGTTATTGTTCTATTTAGGTTTTCTATGTCTTCACAACTCAATTTTGGTAGATTATATTTGTCCAGAAATCTATCTGTTTCTCCTCTTCCTCCTTTATTTATTTATTTGAAAGGCAGAATTACAGAGAGGCAGAGGGAAGGAAAGAAGTCTTCCATCCACAGGTTCACTTCCCAAATGGCTGCCACAGCTGGAGCCAGGCAGATCCAAAGCCAGGAGCCAGGAGCTTCTTTTGGGTTTCCCAAACAGGTGCAAGGGCCCAAAGACTTAGGCCATCTTGTACTGCTTTCCCAGGACTTAGCAAAGAGCTGGATCAGAAGTAGAACAGCTGGGACTCAAACCAGCACCCATATGGAATGCTGGCACTGCAGGCAACGGCTTTACCAGCTATGCCATAACGCTGGCCCCCCATTTCTTCTTGACTTTGCAACTTGTTGGCATATAGCTATTTGTAGTAATTCCTGATGATTCTTTTTATTTCTGTGGATTCTGTTGTTACATCTCCCTTTTCATCTCTTGATTTTATTAATTTGGGTCTTTCACTCCGCCTTTTGGGTTAGTTGAGGGAATGGCTATCAATTTTGTTTATTTTTTCAAAAAACCAGCTCTTCATTTCTCTAATCTTTTATCTTTTTTTAAATCTCAGTTTTATTTCTTTTCTAATTTTAGTTCTTTCTTTCTATTAATTTTGGGTTCTGTTTGTTGTTTTTCTAGGTCCTTGAGGTGCCTTTCCAATTTCTCGATGTAGGCACTAATGCTATAAACTTCCTTTTAACACTGCTTTTGCTGTATCTCATAGGTTTTGATATGTTGTGTTGTCATCTTCATTCATTTCTAGGAATTTTTTAATTTCCCTTTTGATTTCTTCTATAGCCCAGTGCTCATTCAGGAGCCTGTTGTTCAGTATCCATGTGTTTGCATATTTTCTAGTGATTCTTAAGTTGTTAATTTCTAGCTTCATTCTGTTGTGGTTCAGAAAAGATACGTGGTATGATTTCAGTTGTTTTAAATTTTTTGAGACTTGCTTTATGGCCTAGCATATGGTCTGTCCTAGAGAGAGTTTCATGCACTGCTGATAATAATGTGTGGGATGAAATGTTCTGTAGATATCAGTATGTCCATAGTGTAGATTACTTTTGTTGTTTCTTTGTTGATTTTTTGTGTAATTTATCGGTCCATTGATGTATGTGGAGTGTTAAAGTCCTCCCATTCTGTTTTATTGGAGTCTGTGTCTCTCTTTAGATCTATTAACATTTATTTTAAATAGCCAGGTACCCTGGCATTGGGCATTTACATTTATTATAGTCACATCTTCTTGATGAATTGATCCCTTAAATCACTACATAATGCCCCCCTCCTTTTGTCTCTTTTAAGTTTTTGTGTTAAAGTCTATTTCGTCTGATATCAGGATGGCTGTTCCTGCTCTTTTTTGCTTTCCATAGTATGAATGTCTTTTTCTATCATTTAACTTTCAGTCTGTGTGTATGTTTGTTGGTGAGGTGTATTTCTTGCAGGCAGCAAATAGATGTGTCTCATTTTTAAATCCATTTCAGATAGTCTGTATCTTTTAAGTGGAGAGTTGGGCCATTTACGTTCAAGGTTATTATTGATAAGTCAGGCATTACATCAGTCTCTGTTTTCACATTCAAAATTGAAATGTTGTGTTTCTTTGGGGGAGTCATATAGTCTTCCTTGTTCATGTTTCTCTTGTTTCTATGTTTATTTTTAGACATTTGTGGAATCACTTGTTGGTTTTCTCCTCTGATGGCTTTTATCTTTGAAATATGCCTCTGTGGCTTAGTTTAGCGTCTGTTCCTTCAGTGAATATTCAGAGGTGTGTGCTGGGTGGGGCCAGGGAGCTCTGGTCATTGCTTGGATATGGTACAAGAGTCCAGGCTGTCGTCAACGCTGGGTGTGGTAGATCGCCAGTATTGTCAGCAGGGGGAGGGTATGATCACGTCAGCTGGTGTGATTGCTGCCTCACCTTCTCTCTGCCAAGGTGATCAGTGCCCAGGCTGAGCCCAGTGTCTACACACCCCACCCCCACATTTGCAAGAAGCACACATAGGACATAGGATCTGTGTGATCCTCAGTGGGAGCACAGAACCCACTGCAGAGGTCCATCCCAGGCACTTCGGGAACTCTGAGCCACTGAAACCAATCATAGTGGCTGCCCAGATACCCAGCTATAGCCCACACCCTGTCGTGCAGTCACAGAATTCCTGTAGTCATAGCACACAGGGCTTCACAGTCACAGGGAGCAGGGGATCCATTCTCAGACCTGCAAGGCTGCTCTGTCCACAGCGAGAGCCGAGGTGTTCCCTGAGCCAGGCATCTGTTGGTGTTCTGCCTTGGCAGTTTGAGTACAGGCACCAGTGATATAGAGGGGAAGAGAGAGCCTCACAGGCATACGTAGGTGCCCTGCCCCTTGCCAACCCTCCCAGCGAGACTCGAAGTGGGAACCGTGGATTTATCCCTTGGATGAAATCCCCTAGTCACACGCATGTGAGCCACGGCAGGCTCTACCTGCCTTTTAAGGTGCTGCTGCTTCTCTGCTGTTCTTCAGGAGCCCTTGTTGGGGGGTGGGGAGCAGGCAACGTGCTCATGCTTCCTGGGTTTAGGTGGGTACCCTGCCCCCCACTAGTGCTCCAGGCTGGAGTCAAAGTCTGTGTGGCCCGCAAGGTTCTCCCTCGGGCAGTATCACCAGCAACACTGGCTGCTGCAGTCTCCTCTCATCTCTTTAAGAAGATGGCATCTGCTCCTGCTGCTCATTCTGAATCAGGTAGGAGTGGAACACAGGAGCACAGCCCTCTTTTTGCTACCAGGTATGGCATGCTGCAGGAGTGGAGGAGGGAAGAAGCAGGTCGGCTTCCCTGCCTTAAGTCTGGCAGTTGCTCAGACCCCAGCCAGCTCCCCAGGCTAAAGTAAACGTGGGCGACTGGGATTTCCTCCCAGCCAAAACTGCCAGTGGTAGGGCGCATGGTGATTTCTTCCTGCCTTGTGGTGTGATGGCGGCTGCAGCGGTGTCTCTGTCTTCTCTCCTCTTATCCCACGGAGTCATCTTGGGTTTTTCAGTTTTTTGCTGGAAATTTCCTCCAGTCAGGCCCCTGGAAACTTAGTCCTCTCTTTGTTCTTTTCATTTCCAGAGCCACTGAAATTAGTGTGGATGCACCCTATTCAGCCATCTTTGGATTTTCTATGTAGATAAATGATCATGTTATCTAGAAATAAGGACTATTTAAAAATTCATATGTTTATTTATTTGAAAGGCAGAGTTACAGAGAGAGGGAGACACAGAGAGAGATTTTTCATCTGCTGGTTCACTCCTCAAATGGCCCAATGATCAGGGCTGGGCCAGGCCAAAGCCAGGTCTGGCTTCTTCTGGGTCTCCCACGTGGGTGCAGGGACCCAGGGCCATCTGCTGCTTCCCCAGGTGCATTAGCAAGGAGCTGGATGGCAAGTGGAGAAGCTTTAATTTGAACTGGTGCCCATATGGGATGCTACCTCTCACCTGCTACACCACAGCACCAGCCCCAGAGAGAGAGAGATCTTCCATCCACTATTTCATACTCCCAAAATGTCCACAACAGCAAGGACTGAGCCAGGCAGAAGACAGGAGCCTGAAACTCAATCTGGTCTCCCTTGTGGGTGCAAAGGCCTAGTTACATGGGCCATCCTCCACTGCTTTCTCAGATGCATTAGTAGGAAACTGGACTGGAAATGGAGCAGTAGGAACCGATGCTTATAGGGGATGCTGGCATTGCAGATGGTGGCTTAACCCACTGCATAACAACACTGGCTCCAGGAGTAAAGATCATTTTACTAGTTTATTTCTAGTCTGGATACCATTTTTTCCTCTTCTCTTCCCTTGCCCCTTTCTTCTGTCTGGAAATTCCAGTGCTTGTTGATAGAGCAGTAGTGGTTAGAGCAGTCATGGCTTATTCCTGACTTGAGGAGGGAGCTACAGTCTTTCACCAGTAAATACAGCTGTTGGCTATACTTTTCTGTAAATGTCTTTTATGAGGTTGAAGAAGTTTTCTTCTATTCCTAGTTTACTAGGAGTTTTTTTTTTTTTTTAATATTTATTTGTGTATTTGACAGGCAGAGTTACAGAGAAGCAGAGGCAGAGAGAGACAGAGAGGGGTCTTCCATCTGCTGCTTGGCTTCCCAGTTGGCTGCAATGGCCAGAGCTGTGCTGATCTGAAGCCAGGAGCTAAGAGCTTCTTCTGGGTCTCCCACAAGGGTGCAGGGGCCCAAGGACTTGAGCCATCTTCTACTGCTTTCCCAGGACATAGCAGAGAGCCGGATCAGAAGTGGAGCGGCCAGGACTTGAACTGGCACCCATATGGGATGCCAGCACTGCAGGAGGTGGCTTTACTTGCTACACTACAGCACTGGCCCCTGTTTTGTTTTTTAATCAGTGGTGAATATTTAGTTTTATCAAATATGTTTTTTGTGTCTATTGGGATGATCATATACTATTTCTTTTACAGTCTGTTAATAAGGTGAATTCTTTTGACTTACAAGTGTTGAAAAAATCTTGCATTCCTGGGATGAGCCTCACTTGGTGATGAGGTATTATCCATTTTATATTTTGAGCTAGATTTTCTAAGAATTTGTTAAGAATTTTTGTAGGGGCCGGTGCCGTGGCTCACTTGGCTAATCTTCCACCTGGCTCCTGGCTTCAGATCAGTGCAGTGGCGGCCATAGCAGCCATTTAGGGGCTGAACCAATGGAAGGAAGACCTTTCTCTCTGTCTCTCTCTCTCTCACTGTCTAACTCTATCTGTCAAAATAAAAAAATAATTTTTGTAGATAGGTTCATGAGGGATATTACATTATAGTTTTCTTGTAATTTTCTGTTCAGTATTAGGGCAATGCTAGTCTTACTGAATGAGCTGCAAACTATTCTGTCCTGTTTAATTTCCTGAGTTTCTTTTTTTTTTTAACTTTATTTAATGAATATAAATTTCCAAAGTACAACTTATGGATTACAATGTCTTCCCCCCCCCCATAACTTCCCTCCCACCCGCAACCCTCCCCTTTCCCGCTCCCTCTCCCCTTCCATTCATATCAAGATTCATTTTCAATTCTCTTTATATACAGAAGATCAGTTTAGCATACATTAAGTAAAGATTTCAACAGTTTGCACCCACATAGAAACACAAAGTGAAAAATACTGTTTGAGTACTAGTTATAGCACATTAAGGACAGAGATCCTACATGAGGAGTAAGTGACTTCTGTTGTTGACTTAACAAATTGACACTCTTGTTTATGGCATGAGTAATCACCCCAGGCTCTTGTCATGAGTTGCCAAGGCTATGGAAGCCTTTTGAGTTCACCGACTCTGATCATATTTAGACAAGGTCGTAGTCAAAGTGGAAGTTCTCTCCTCCCTTCAGAGAAAGGTACCTCCTTCTTTGATGACCTGTTCTTTCCACTGGGATCTCACTTGCGGAGATCTCTGAAAGAGTTTCTTAAACATAGAATTATTATTATTCCCTCTTTTTTTTTTTTTTTTTGACAGGCAGAGTGGACAGTGAGAGAGAGAGACAGAGAGAAAGGTCTTCCTTTGCCGTTGGTTCACCCTCCAATGGCCGCTGCGGCCGGCACGCTGCGGCCGGCGCACCGCGCTGATCTGATGGCAGGAGCCAGGAGCCAGGTGCTTTTCCTGGTCTCCCATGGGGTGCAGGGCCCAAGCACCTGGACCATCCTCCACTGCACTCCCTGGCCACAGTAGAGAGCTGGCCTGGAAGAGGGGCAACCGGGACAGAATCCGGCGCCCCAACCGGGACTAGAACCCGGTGTGCCGGCGCCGCTAGGCGGAGGATTAGCCTAGTGAGCCGCAGCGCCGGCCTATTATTCCCTCTTTAAATGTTTAGTAGAATTCACCAGGGAAGCTATTTGGGCCTAAATCTTTGTTTTTGGAGTTTTTTTTTTTTTTTTTTTTTTTATAATCTACAACTTCAATTAAAAATTGTTATAGGACTCTTCGGATTATTTCTTGAGTGAGCTATAGTAGTTTGTGTTTCAAGGAATTGTTTCATCTAAGAAGTTGAATCTGTGGTTCAGTGGGTTAAGCTATCACTTGGGTCTCCTCTGGCATTGCATATCGGGGTACTGGTTCACATCGTGGCTATTTGTCTGATCCATCTTCCTGCTCAGGCACATAGGAAGGCAGTGGAAGATAGCCCAAGTATTTGGGACCCTGTCACCCTCGTGGGAGACCAGGATGAAGTCCCTGGTTCTTGATTTCGGTTTGACTGTGTCCTGGCTATTGTGGCCATTTGCAGAATGAACCAGCAAATGGAAGGTCTTTCTCTCTCTCTCTCTCCCTCTCAAATGCATACATACATACATACATACATGAAACTTAAAAAAAGATATCAAGTCTGAGATTTTTCTCTTGCTGGTTTTAAGAAATTGTGATGTGCTTTGGACCTGTTTCCTTTGTATTTCTTGTATATGGGCTTCATTAAACTTTTTGGATTTGTGCTTTTATTTTATTTATTTTTTTTTATTTGACAGGTAGAGTTATAGGTAGTGAGGGAGACAGAGAGAAAGGTCTTCCTTCCATTGGTTCACTCCCCAAATGGCTGCTACGGTTGGCGCTGTGCTGATCCGAAGCCAGGAGCCAGGTGCTTCTTCCTGGTCTCCCACGTGGGTGCAGGGGCCCAAACACTTGGGCCATCCTCCACTGCCCTCCCTGACCACAGCAGAAAGCTGGCCTGGAAGAGGAGCAACCGGGACTAGAACCCGGCAGCCATATGGGATGCCGGCGCCACAGGCAGAGGATTAACCAAGTGAGCCACAGCGCTGGCCCCAGGTTTTATGATTTTTATCAGGTTTGGAAACATTTGAGCCATTCTTTCTTCAAATGTTTTTTTCTGCTACCACTTCTCCCCCTTTTAGGGAACTTTAGTTATAAGGACATTAAAGCTACTTGAAGTTCTCCTGCACTTAATAATACTCTGTGCATTTTTCCAGTCTGTTTCCTTTCAGTATTTCATTTTAGATTGTTCTATTGATAAGCCTTAAAGTTCTGAAGTATATATTTCCACAATATCTGATCTTGTATTTGTTTCATCCACTGCATTTTTAAGTCTCAGACATAATTTTATTGTTTTGAAAGTTAAATGTAGGTCCTTTTAAGGAAATGTATTCCATGTCTTTACATAACACGATCACATTTTCCTTTAGAATATAGTTATAATGACTACTTTACATCTTTGTCTATTAATGCTGTCATTTGTGTTATTTAGGCATTAGTTTACATAGATTGGTATCTCTCCCAATTACAGATCACACATCCTACTTCTTGCATGCTTGGTGATTTTTAAATTGTAAACTGTACCTCGTTAGGTGCTGGGTATTTTTGTGTTCTTATAACCCCTCTTAGAAAAGAAAGGTCTTGAACTTTTGTTTTTCTGGGATGAGGTTGTGACTTAGAAATAGTTTGATATTTTTATGAATTGCTCTTAATCTTTATGGGTTGTGGCCAGAGCAGCATTCAGTTTTCTCAACACTAAGGGCAAACTCTCCTGAGTCCCCTACCCCGTGCCATAAATTAAAAGTTTTTCCATCTTGATGAATGGGAACAGGCACTACATCTTGCCCTTCTTGAGCCCCACAATCTTTACAGATCGTTCTTCCCCAGATCTGGGGTTTTCTTACACATAGTCCCTGATGGGACTCAGCTGAACTTGAAGAGGGGGCTGTCTCCACAGCTCTGATTTCTCTTCTTATTTATTTATTTGATAGGTAGATCTACAGTCAGAGAGGGGGAGAAACAGAGAGAAAGGTCCTCCATTCACTGGTCCACTCCCCAAATGGCCGCAATGGCCCGAGCTGGGCTGATCCAAAACCAGCAGCCAAGAGCTTCCTCTGGTCTCCCACGTGGGTGCAGGGGCCCAAGCATTTGAGCCATCTTCCATTGCTTTCCCAGGCCACAGCAGAGAGCAGGCTCAGAAGAGGAACAGCTGGGACACGTACCAGCGCCCATATGGGATGCTGGCCAGCACCGCAGGTGGAGGCTTAGCCTACTATGCTACAGCGCTGGCCCTCTCTGATTTTTCTTGTCTCTGTCTTGAGAGCTCTAGCTCTCTTGGTCTGCTGGCACTCTCAGCATCATCTTTTCAATTCCAGGGACCAGTGAGGTCTGCACTGTGACCTGGGCACTCCAGATTGTAAACAGGTACAGTTCCCATCACCTAGTTAGTCTTTGCATTGCCTTGTCCAATGCATTGAAACCATTGTTTTATATATATATATATTTATTTATTTATTTATTGACAGGCAGAGTGGACAGTGAGAGAGAGACAGAGAGAAAGGTCTTCCTTTTGCCGTTGGTTCACCCTCCAATGGCTGCTGCGGCTGGCACACTGTGGCCGGTGCACTGTGCTGATCTGAAGCTAGGAGCCAGGTGCTTCTCCTGGTCTCCCATGGGGTGCAGGGCCATCCTCCACTGCACTCCCGGGCCACAGCAGAGAGCTGGACTGGAAGAGGAGCAACCGGGACAGAATCCGGCGCCCTGACCAGGACTAGAACCTGGTGTGCCGGCGCCACAGGCGGAGGATTAGCCTATTGAGCTGCAGTGCTGGCCAATTTTTTTAAGTTGTTTTAGTTGGGAAAGTAAATCTGGTTCCTCTAACTCCATCTTGACTCCAATCAAAAGTCACAGGCTTATATTTGAGAGAAATAAATTTGCAGTAAAATATATTTTATAAGCTAGATTTTAATATTTTATTACAGCCTTCTTCCCCTCTACTTCTGCCAACAGTAATAAATTTTACTGTTATTTTTGATATGATCCATTTATTATCCCCCAAATAATTTGCTGTTAAAGTAAAAAAAATAGACTCCTGTCCAACTAAAAAGAAAAAAGAAAAAAATTTAAGTTTCTAAAGTACACACTGTACAGTAAATGTAGTGTTAAATATACTCATTTGAGTTGCATTGCCAAAAGGCATTGATATAGCCATGGGTAGAAACCCAAGATTATTTACTATGAGATGTGTTAAAGAAAGAAGAGCCAACACCTTTACTTAAATACTACATTTTCAGTTTGGTAAGTAAATACTTTCCATAGATACTCACATTTTATTTTTGTGTTGCAGATAATCAAGCAAAACAAAGATGAGCTTCTTCCATGGACTACAGTCTGCTACTAGAAACTGTATTTTCTTCCAATTTAATTCACTGGCCAACTGGAGAAAATGTAACTCACTAGCAGTAACCTTACCAGGCTGTCATCAAGTTCAGATTCACCACATAGTAAATAAATATCAGAGACTTGCATCAGTAAATCAATGTGATAAGTTGACTTTTGTGCCTGGAAACTTATCTTTTCTTAGTACTTTAAATAACACAAGAACAAGATGCCTCTCTAGTACCAAAAATAAGGAAATTTGGATGGTTGCCCACAAATGTACTGCGTGGAATGAGTCCCTTTCAAGACGGGTACTGATGAAAGAAGTTACAGCAGTTCCTGCCCTTTTGGAATCACATGCTCTCAGCTGTTTCCCACTAAGAGCTGTCAGGACTTTCCACACTTCTGCACGGCTCCAGGCTGCTCCGGTTCCCCTCTTGTTGGTCATTCTTAAGCCAGTGCAGAAGCTCCTCGCAATCATTGTAGGCAGGTAAAATACTTAAAAAAACTAAAAAGCAATTAACTTTTATTAGCTTTTATATGAACATTTTGAATTAAATTGTGTTGACTTTTTTTTTTTTTTTTTTTTGGACAGGCAGAGTGGATAGTGAGAGAGAGAGAGAGAGAGAGAGAGACAGAGAGAAAGGTCTTCCTTTTGCCGTTGGTTCACCCTCCAATGGCCACCATGGCTGGCACGCTGCGGCCGGCACACCGCGCTGATCCGAAGGCAGGAGCCAGGTGCTTCTCCTGGTCTCCCATGGGGTGCAGGGCCCAAGCACCTGGGCCATCCTCCACTGCACTCCCGGACCACAGCAGAGAGCTGGCCTGGAAGAGGGGCAACCAGGACAGAATCCGGCGCCCCGACCGGGACTAGAACCCGGTGTGCCGGTGCTGCTAGGTGGAGGATTAGCCTAGTGAGCCGCGGCGCCGGCCTAAATTGTATTGACTTTTAAAAATTAAACTTTTCTATTTGTAAAACTGCAGGGTTTTTTTAAAGACTTTTTAAAATTTATTTGAAAGAGTTACAGAGAGAGGTAGAGAAAGAGAGAGAGGTCTTCCATCCACTGGTTCATTCCTCAGATGGCAGCAACAGCCAGAGCTGCGCTGATCCTAAGCCAGAAGCCAGGAGCTTCTTCTGGGTCTCCCATGTGGGTGCAGGGGCCCAAGAACTTGGGCCATCTTCTACTGCTTTCCCAGGCCATAGCAGAGAGCTGGATCGGAAGAGGAGCAGCTGGGACTAGAACTGGTGCCCATATGGGATGCCGGCACTTCAGGCCAGGTCTTTAACCCACTGTGCCACAGCGCCGGCCCCAAAACTGCAGTTTTGAAGAAACTTTGCTAGGCCCTCTTCTGCCATATTTAGTTCACAATTAAGTTTCTAAATGGTGGACCTTGCCTAGTTTTGTTGTGTATGATTTATAATCTTGAAACAATTTGCTGTGTGTTAATTTATGATTTAAAAATGTGGTCTTTTAAAATTTTCTCTTACATATTACATGAACATTTTTTAAAAGGTCTTATATTTATGATCGCAAGGAAAATCAGGTGTTACTCCTTTTTAATTTGTGGAATCTAAGGTAGCAAATCATTAACCTGAGAAACTTTGCTTTTGTAAGACTGGGTTTGATCTTAGTCAAGTGAACTCTCAAACCATTAATATTTATCAATTTTTGTTCAATTTCTAACAAATCTTGTTATTTTTCTCTTATTATTTCTGTATAATAATTCACATCTTTACAACTAAATAGTGTTTTCATTTTCCCCATGACTTGTTTCATGAAGATTGCAGAAAGCTAATCATTTTGTCTTCATGACGTGCCTGAGCACAACATAGGAGCACCACACATTGATAAAATTGTACTGTCCATTGTTTCTGGTGGTGGAGAGTGGGCTCATGCCCTAAAGAATTCTCGACCCTGAAGCTCAAAGCAACAGGGTTCATAAGGGCAGAAAACCACAAGGAGGGGAGGAAGAATATATGGTACTAGGGTGAAGCTGAGCTAAGGCCTATGTGAAACTAATATTACTTCAATCTTGACAGTACCAATTACAATTTTGACATTAGGTATTGACCTAAATCATGTGGGACATAGACAAATTACAATCTTAACATTAGTCCAGGTGCAGCCTATTTGTTTTAAGCATACGTGATCATGCTAGAGAGTTTCTGTGCTCTGCCAAGTAGGATGCAGCGTACTGTTACTGTCTGAGTTTTAGACCATAGTTAGTTTCAGATCATAATCGCACAATGGGGTGTGCTTTCTCAAGGTGGAGTCTCAGGTGCTTTAAAATGAAGTCCCTACTGTCAAGGTGTTCCTTTAATGTAGCTTAAAGTTTGGGTACTATGGAATTCCTCTCAGTCTTCTTACTTCTATACCAACCAGTCCAATTTACATGGTATCAAAATTGAGAACTTCTATTTTTTTTTTTTAATTATTTGACAAGTAGAGTTCTAGACAGTGAGAGAGAGAGTGACAGAGAGAAAGGTCTTCCTTCCGCTGGTTCACTCCCCAGATGGCTGCTACGGCCGGCACTGCACCGATCCGAAGCCAGGAGTGAGGTGCTTCCTCCTGGTCTCCCGTGGGGTGCAGGGCCCAAGCACTTGGGCCATCCTCCACTGCACTCCCGGGTCACAGCAGAGAGCTGGACTGGAAGAGGGGCAACCGGGACAGAATCTGGCATCTATATGGGATGCCGGCACCACAGGCGGAGTATTAGCCAAGTGAGCCACAGCGCTGGCCTGAGAACTTCTATTCTGAAATTTACTGTGTTCTTTATTATCTGGTGTTGGCACTGAGAAAGCATTACAGCTACTGTGGCTGTCATATTAAGTACAAACTGATCCTACGTTCTTGGGCTACTGGCTCTTTCTGTTTCTAAAGTGTTCTCATCCTTTCAATTTATTTTTTTAATGTTCTTTTTTTAAAAAGATTTACTTATTTATTTTTTGACAGAGTTAGACAGTGAGAGAGACAGAGAGAAAAGTCTTCCTTCCGTTGGTTCATCCCCCAAATGGCCTCCATGGCCGGCGTGCTGCACCAAACTGAAACCAGGAGCCAAGTGCTTCCTCTTGGTCTCCCATGCAGGTGCAGGGCCCAAGCACTTGGGCCATCCTCCACTGCCTTCCTGGGCCACAGCAGAGAGCTGGACTGGAAGAGGAGCAACCAGGACAGAACCGGCGCCCCAACTGGGACTAGAACCTGGAGTACTGGTGCTGCAGGTGGAGGATTAGCCTAGTGAGCCATGGCGCCAGCCAAGATTTATTTGAGAGGCAGAGTTACAGAGGGAGAGGCAGAGAGAGAGAGGGCTTCCATTCACTGATTAACTCCAAATGGCCGCAATGGCAGGAACTGGGCTGATCCAAAACCAGGAGCCAGGAGCTTATTCCCAGTCTCCTACATGGATTCAGGGGCCCATGCACTTGGGCTATCTTCTGCTGCTTTCCTGAGTGCATTAGCAGGGAGCAGGAACAGAAATGGAGCAGCCGGGACTCTAACTGGTGCCCATATGGGATGCCAACTCTGCAGGTGGATATTTAACTTACTACACCACAGCACTGGCTCCAAATTAACTTATTTTTAACTCTTGGTTACTATTTCAGTCACCTAAAGTTTCCTTTTAGTGTGTGTTTTGCCTATATTTTAAACAAGTTTTAAATAGGGAAGAACTATACTTCATACTTTGGCTTATTTTCCTTCTGGTTCAAACACTGTCAAAAGCATTTAAGGTATGTTACCTAACAAAAGTATTTTAACAGAATTACAATAACTTCAGGGAGTTATTTATTTTTTAATTTTTATTTAATTGTTTTTATTTGAAAGGCATAAGGGGAGACACACACACACACACACAGAAAGAGAAAGGGAGATTGAGAGAGATCTTCCATCTGCTGGTTCACTCCCCAAATGCCTGCAACACTCATGGCTGGGCCAGGCTGCAGCCGGAGGCTGAAACTCAGTCTGGGTGTCTGATGTGGGTGGCAGGGACCCAAGTACTTTAGCCATCATCTGCTGCCTCCCAGGGTGTGCACTATCAGGAATCTGGACCAGAAGCAGAAGAACTGGGACTCAAACACAGGATGCAGGCATCCCAGGTGGCAACTTACCTGCTGCACAAAATGTCCACCCCAGAATGTTATTTTGTAAAAGCACTTTTGTCAGGAGAATGATGAATGTATGCTATTTTTTTGTTGTGGATTTATAGATGAACTCACATGGAAAAATTTTGCCCCAGTATTGAAAACATTGTTTGTTAAAATGTTTGAAGGTTGCTAAGCGTAGAATGTTGTTACGTGGTGAAATTGGACCTCCTCAGATGTTAGCTATAAAATCTTTTGTTTGCTGACTTTCAGTGCTTAAGATCTTACTGCCTTTTCCTTAGTCATGTGCTAGGGGATCTTTAAGAAATAAAAATGTTATAGTTAAAAGAGTACTTTGCATGTGGCAAATAGTCAATAAATGTTTTGTTCTCAATAAATGTTAATTAGTGGCAGTTGTAGTAAAATTTGTTATTTAGCATTTATCTTTAAAATAGATAAAGAAGAAAATCCAAATGAACATTAGAATTTTTTATTATAATGGTATAATTGATTACTCTTTCATAATTTAGCTAATTTTGTAAGCATCATAAAAATTCAAGTGTTTGATAACATGAAATTCTAGCATATGCATATAAGTTTAATACGTGTGGACATGCTTATCAGAGTTTCATTTTTTTTTTCTTTTTGCTCTAGGGGTATAAGGAAATGGTGGCAGGCACTTCCTCCTAACAAGAAGGAAGTATTTAAAGAAAGTGTAAGGAAGAATAAATGGAATTTATTCCTTGGTTTGAGTGGTTTTGGATTGCTATTCATAGTGTTTTATTTTACTCACCTGGAAGTGAGTCCAGTCACAGGAAGGAGCAAGCTACTGTTATTGGGGAAAGAGCATTTCAGACTTTTGTCAGAACTGGAATATGAAGCAGTAAGTTAAAAGAATTGTTTTAAATCAGATTGCTTATTGTAACACTCAAAATGGCAGTTTCTTAAATACGAAAGATGCACTGCTTTTCAGTTTTAGTTTTTGTAATGAAATTAGCATTTTTTCCCCCAGAAGACCTCAAAGCTTTCACACCTAGTATTCCCACTGCCTACATTGCTTTTCCTCTCATTCATGCAGCTAACTCCTGCTCAGTACGTGTCATCTCTCTCTCTCTCTTTTTTTTTAAAGATTTATTTTATTTATTTGAAAGAGTTACAGAGAGAGGTAGAGACAGAGAGAGAGGTCTTCCATCTGCTGGTTCACTCCCCAGATGGCTGCGAAGGCCGGAGCTGCGTCGATCCGAAGCCAGGAGTTTCTTCCAGATCTTCCACGTGGGTGCAGGGGCCCAACCATGTGGGCCATCTTCTTCTGCCTTCCCAGGCCATAGCAGAGAGCTGGATCGGAAGAGGAGCAACCAGGACTAGAACCGGCTCCCATATGGGATGCTGGTGCTTCAGGCCAGGGATTTAACCCGCTGCGCCACTGCGCCGGCCCCATAGCACATGTCATCTTAAATGTTACTTTCTCAGGGAAGCCTTTATGATTCTCCAGAATGGGTTAGATGGGGTGACTAGATTACGTGCTGGGAGTAGTCTTCATTCAGACTCATTTGTAGTTGGGCCTAGTGCTTGACAGTATTAGGCTTAGGTCTCTTAGTTTTTTATTTCCATATACTGTACTTTTCCTTCAAGATGCTTACGTGGGCTGGTGCCACAGCTCAATAGGCTAATCCTCTGCCTGCGCCGGATTCTGTCCCGGTCGCTCCTCTTCCTGTCCAGCTCTCTGCTGTGGCCGGGAGTGCAGTGGAGGATGGCCCAAGTCCTTGGGCCCTGCACCTGCATGGGAGACCAGGAGAAGCACCTGGCTCCTGGCTTTGGATCAGCACTGTGCGCTGGCCGCAGCGGCAATTGAGGGGTGAACCAACGGAAAAGGAAGACCTTTCTCTCTCTCTCTCTCTCTCTCTCACTGTCCACTCTGCCTGTCCAAAAAAAAAAAAAAAAAGATGCTTACATGAAGGTACACAATAATTATTTTCATATTCTCAATTTGCTGGTCTTTCTTTTTAGGCCAAGTTCCATGGGGCCAGGGATTTTTTTTTTTTTTTTTTAATTTTTAAGTACTAGTGAAATGTGCAAAGTAGTGCTTAGTGTATGTTTATTGAATAGATAGATCTGTAGCCAATTTTATATCAGGAAAGTCAGAATTAGACATCTTTTTTCCAAACATCAATTTTGGCAATTTATTATCTGTCTTTTGTTTTAAATTTCTTATTTATTTCAGATGCAGAAAAAACAGCGAGGGAGCAAGTGAGTGAGCTAGCTAGCTCATCTATGGGCCCTAAAATGGCTGGGAATGGGCTGGGTCCAAAGGCAAGAGCCAGGAACATAATCCAGGTCTCCCACATGAGTGGCAGGAACCCAATTACCTGAGCCATCATTGCCAGGATCTGCATTATAGGAAACGAATCAGGAGCTGAAGCTGTGCATGAAACCTAGCTACTCTGATATGCGATGTGGGCCTCTTAACCACAAGGTTAAATAGCCTGCCCCTATTATATTTTTTGAATGCAAAATAAAGTTGGAATTCAATAGTCTTAATTCCTTGGAATGTACAGTAATTCCAGTTAAATATTTTGTGTCGTGAGTTCCTTGAGGCCCCAGGTCATCCTTTGTCTCCAGTGCATAGTACACATTGTAGTTTTGAATTGATGCCTCTCAGCCTTACTTGACAGGTTTGGCGTGATTAAATCTTTCTTTTTATTCTAAATGAACTTCTGAGTTTATCAATGGAAGGTTACCATTAATAAAAAATAATAATGATTTTTCAGTATAAAATTTTTTCTTACATTACAGTATATGCAGAAAATTTTATCTGTTTCTTAGAATGTTGTCTGGCCAGAGACAAGTTTGTGGAAAATGTTGCAGAATGATTGAGGCAGGCCTAGTATTAAATTAGTGCATTTTCTACCATTCATATTGCTAAAAAAATTTGTAAAATATATGTACATATGTATGCAAATACATGTAAATATTCACATAGGTACAGTTTTTTTATTGAGCTAATATGTAATACCTGCTTGATAGAAAAATTCAAACACATCAAGATATTATAAAGTTCTAGTATTATATATATTTTTGTTTCATCTACTTCAGAAGGATTTTTGTTGGTTTCAGGCATTTTCATTGGTGAGATATGCTTTAAAAAATCTGAATTGGTAGAAATTTAATTTGTATTTTATAAGGTCATGTATTTAATGCTTTCAAGGAAGAAGGTTACCAACTTGTTGATTCACGTGTGAAAGAATTTATGCATTTTATGGAAATTGATGTTTTCAGAACACCTTTACTTTTCTCAGTACACTTGAAAGGAACTCTCATGAATATAGCTTCAGAAAAAATGTCTTCAAATGGTGGCTAGTTTTAATCAGCATCACGTAGAGAAGATGATATGCCCGTTAGCTCCAATATTTCAGTAATTTCCTTTCAATCTGAGTGAATAAAACACATTAAATTAATGAGATATTGTCTTTTTTGAGTAGAAATTTAACTTCCTTATTAAATGTAGAGTGGTTTTCTATTTGGTGAGTTATGAAAGTAATTGTCTTTTGTATTTTACTTTCTTATGTGAAATTTTTGTTCTCTAGGTAGTGTTTTATTTTTTAAAATACTAAGGGCAATAGAAATAATCTTTAAGTATTTTACTCATTTCTTGGTTAATAGAACAGAGTAATGAAACTTTTATTTCAACACATTTATATGAAAAATCTTAGTGTTAGAATTTATTCCTGTGTGAGAAACCTCATGACTTTGCATGAATAATTCAAATTTGAGAAATTTGAGTGTTTAATATATGCAGATTTTTACATAATTAAAAATTAAAATATTCAACACTAAGTAGCCATATAACTCTCCATGAAGCAGTATAAACATTTTCTCAGGGTAAAACTCATTTAAGATAATGAATACTTTCTAATCTTTCAGTGGATGGAAGAGTTTAAAAATGATATGCTGCCTGAGAAGGATGCCCGGTACCTGACTGTTAAAGAAGTGGTTTATCATCTAATTGAATGCAATAAAGACATCCCAGGGATCTCTGAGATCAATTGGATTATTCATGTGGTTGATTCCCCAGATATAAATGCCTTTGTGCTTCCAGTAAGTGAATGTTCTCAAAAACATTTTTATTGTTAAATTTAATGACCCTATTTTTTTTTAATGCTGTTCTAATTGCTTACATTATCTTCTTTATGGTGCAGAATGGACAAGTGTTTATTTTCACTGGGCTTTTAAATAGTGTAACTGATATTCATCAGCTCTCCTTCCTTCTGGGCCATGAAATAGCACATGCAGTCCTCGGGCATGCTGTAAGTACCTGAACTGAATGCTTGTTCCATTGTGAAATTTGCTTTGAAGTTAGCAAGATAATCTTTCAAAGAACTGAATCCTTTTTTTTTTTAATGATAGAATTTTAGTTTTTAATAATTGCCTTATTCTGTAACTTGAAAAAATGTGATTGGCTAGTTTTGAGAATTTTTATGGTCTGTAGTATTTGAAACTGAACAATTATGTACTTCAGAAATTTATATTCATTAAATAAAAGTTTAAAAAAACTGAACAATTAGCATTTCTCAAAAATACCATTTTTATTGCCTGCTTCTTTTCTATAAAGTAAGTATTTTCAACCTCTAATTATTATTTCAAATTAAGTTAACTTTCTATAATTATTAACATACTTGTAATCTAGTCAGAAAATTAATTGTAGGAAAGTGATATTACTATTTAAGTGGGTAAATCAGTTTTCCTCTTTTCAGTCATTCTTATGGGCTTGCTTGGAGCATCTTTGGAAAAGTCTAGAATGACAGGGCATTTGAAGGATGTTAATATTCAGTACATTTGTTTCAGGCATCTAGTTCAGAGCCTCATATTCATTGTATCATATTCGTTGTTATCTCTATCAGTGCAAGAACAATAATTAGATGAGACATAGAAAATAAATAGCACCCTTAATAGAAAATATACTTTTATATTTCTTTGGCAGAGGTCTTTATTATCAATACAATATTTTTTCTTTTGGGAGTCTCAATTTTGATTTAATTTAGCCTTTTGTGTTATTTTATTTCACAACTGCACAGTTTTGTTTATTTTTAGGTTTCTAGGACTTTATACTGTGATTATATTATTTAATAATCATTAACAAGGACTTTCTTTTTTAGGGTGACTTTATCAATTTGAATGGAACTCTTCAATTTTAATTCTATAAACACACAGTTCTTAAAATGTGGAACACAGTGTGTTCCATAAGGGTTGAGGATATTGTTGAGGGATGTACTCTAACCAACATTACATCAACATTAACTAATCAGCTTTAATGGCAAACAGTGAACAATACAGCATGTTTAACTTATATTTTGATATTACTACTCAAAACAGCAATTTCATGTTTAACCTTTTTTGATTATGAGTATAAACAAATCCAAAGATTCCTTGGTGACAAGTACCAGACTTATAAATTATAGATTTATGCAAATAAATCATAGTTCACATAGTAGGTCATAAAGATCAAAATATTTTACTTAAAATAAATTTCTAATCTTTTTCTGAATTGCTCCTTGTTTTAACTGCTTAATATATTAGGGAGTGTTGAGTCTTTATCCAAAAATATAAGTATACTAAACATCTCTATTTGGTTGTTAACGATACAGTGACTCTTAGGAGCTAAAACTGCATGAATTTGATTCCTGGTCCTTTTACTAACAGCTGTGTGAACTTGGGCAACCCTTTTAACCTTTCTCTATCTCAGTTTCATTCTCTATAAAATAGTGATAATTTGTACCTATTTTACAAAATTGTTGTGCTCGTTGGTATAAGAAATATGTTAGCCTGTGATTGTGTCTAATAGTAAGTGACTCAGTAAATGTCAATTGAATACATAAATGATGTATAAGTAGGTAACGGAAAGGTCCAAGCGGGAAAGAATAAAAACTTTGGGTCTTAGCTGGGGAAGATAGTTAAATAGGTGTGATTAATGTGATTATATGTGGTGAATTAGAAAATGTAAGCAGGTGTGAGTACTATGAGTTATTAAATGCAACTTTCATTGTTTTGATTATTCTCAGGCAGAAAAGGCTAGCTTGGTTCATTTATTGGATTTCCTAGGTATGATTTTTCTCACAATGATTTGGGCCATTTGTCCTCGAGATAGTTTGGCACTTTTGGGCCAGTGGATCCAGTCTAAATTGCAGGAGGTAAGTCTGAGACAATATCTTGAATTCATAATTGTCTTTGATGAGGATATTTGAAATATTACTATAAAGCAACAAATAACAGAGATGTTTGTACATTTTATCATGAAATATACTAAGTTTTAGTATATTTGTTTTCCATTTTTAGAGGATATTCTTATATATGAGCACTTAAGTAAGGAATACTGTGTCTTTCTAAAAATGAATTTGTATGGGTTAGAAGTACTTGGCAACTTTTGGCTAATATTTTCCCCCCATAGTTACTGGCTATATGTAGAGAAAACCCAGTTATCGATCTCCCTTTACCCCCTTTGTGACTGTGCTGTACTGACTGAATGACTCTTCCCCTCCTGAGTGTTTGCATTTGATAGGGAACTCTTACAGCCTGGCAGCATCACCACCAACCTGCCACTTCATCATCTCCTCCTCCTCCTCACTCAGTTAAACTAACCTTGCTTGTAAATACTGAAAGGACAGTTCTAATCAGTGGTTTTTCACTTTCGGTTTTAATGTTTATGCATAATGATAATCGTCTAAAAAATGTGCTAAGTCCTTCATTTTGTTCAAAATGCTATACTACTGAAAGTGGGTCTTGGATTATACATAACTGTTTTGTTAACCAGGAATAATTATTTTACATTGTTTTTCAAATACTTCCTTTTGTCCTGGGAGGTTTGGTTATTTAGGAACAATCTGTTATTTGTTTATTTAATGATTTGTGGAACACCCATCAGAGTGCCATCTGGGTGCTGTTTACATCTAATGTGTAAAATTCTTTGAAACAAATTGCTCTTGAAGTTGGGTAATTGAGTCTTTTATTCAGTGTTACCATATCATTTGACTTCATTTGAATTGAAGTAAGATTCTTAAAGAGGAAAAGAAGGTGGTTATATAGGGCTTCCTATTTTGAATTTTGTTTCTGTCACCGACTTGCTGGAAAGGCAGAGGAGGTAATGCCATTTTTCCTCTCCTATCTGTAAAGAAATCAGAAGATTTGGACATAATAAAGATAACTTTCAGCTGTTTCTCCTTTGAAATACTTGATGAATCCTACCACTTCAGTGTTAATTCTTCAACTTAACTAAATTGAAAATCAAATTGGGGTGACTTCTGTTTGAATTCTTTTCCTCTAACTCAAGGCCCCTGAATAATTGTGGTGACAAGGAGATGCTTTTCTCTCTGGAAAGCCTGGTTACTGTGATTGTGTTGATAGGGAAGTCACTGGGGAGTGGGAAATGCTGACATTCAGTCGTTATTCATTCACTTATTTAAGGACCAAATGACAAATTTAAGGCAGAGTTTCTCAATCTCAACATTCTTTTTTTTTTTTTAAGATTTATTTATTTATTTGAAAGACAGTTACAGAGAGGCAGAGAGAAAGAGTGAGAGACTTCTTCCATCTGCTGGTTCACACCCCAAATGACCGCAACTGCTGGAGCTTCTTCCAGATCTCACACATGAGTGCAGGGGCCCAAGGATTTGGGCCATCTTCTACTGCTTTCCCAAGCCATAGCAAGGAGCTGTATCAAAAGTGGAGCAGCTGGCTGGCCCTGCGGCTCAATAGACTAATCCTTCGCCTTGCGGCGCTGGCACACCGGGTTCTAGTCCCGGTCGGGGTGCCAGATTCTGTCCCGGTTGCCCCTCTTCCAGGCCAGCCCTCTGCTGTGGCCCGGGGGTGCGGTGGAGGATGGCCCAGGTCCTTGGGCCCTGCACCTGCATGGGAGACCTGGCTCCTGGCTTCAGGTCGGCGCGATGCACCGGCCACAGTGTGCCAGCTGTAGCGGCCATTGGAGGGTGAACCAATGGCAAAAGGAAGACCTTTCCCTCTGTCTCTCTCTCTCACTGTCCACTCTGCCTGTCAAAAAAAAAAAAAAAAAAGTGGAGCAGCCAAGACTCAAACCAGTGCCCATATGGGATGCTGGCACTACAGGCAGTGGCTTTACCCGCTATGCCACAGCACCACCCCAATTTCAGCACTCTTGATGTTTAGGACTGGATACTTCTTTGCTGTGGGGGGTCTTGTGCACTGAAGGATGTTCAGTGGAATATATTATCTTTACTACCTGGATGCCAATGGCTCCTCCGCCTTCTTCCATCAGAGTCGCCACAATCCAAAGTATTTCCAACCCCAGATGGAGTTTGGGGCTCCTGGTTTTGGCCTGGCCCAACTCTGGCTGTTGTGGCTAATTGGAAAGTGAACCATCAGGTGGAAGACCCCTTCTCTGCCCCATTCCTCCCCGTGCTCTGCCTTTCAAATACATGCATACATACATAAATAAATCTTAAAAAAAAACCCTCTAAATATTTACAAATATTCCCGGGAGAGACCATCACATTGGGTTGAGAACCACTGATTTAAAGCATTGAGCACAGTACCTGGCACAAAGAACTCAGTAAATATGAGTTCCTCCTCCTCTTCTCATTCTTCCTCTCTCCTTCCCCTTTCCCCTCTCCTTCTTCCTTCCCATCCCCCCCCCCTTCTTCTTTCTTTCATTCTTTCTTTTATTTATGTATTTGAAAGAGAGAGATCTTCCACCCACTGGTTCACTCCCTCAAATGGCCTCAAAATACAGATCTGGACCAGGCTGAAACCAAGAGCCAGAAACTGCTGGTTTCCCTCACAAGTGGCAAGAGCACAGGTGCTTGCACTGTCTTTCCATTCCTTCCCTGGTACATCAGCAAGGAGCTGGACTGGAAGCAGAGAAGCTGAGACTTGAACTGACACTCAGTATTGGATGCTGGGGTGCAAAGCAGCGGCTTAACCTGCCATACCACAAGACTGGCCCCTCTTTTTCTTTTTCTTTTTTTCCACTTATTCCTCTTTGCAACTCTAGGAAGATGACACTATCACTAGCTCCATTTTAGAGGGGTTAAATACTCCAGAGTTAACAATGAATAAGTGCCAGCATTTGGACTTGAACTCAAGTTTAAAAGTCAATGTTGTCAGTCCGTGTATTATCAGTAGAATTGATGGGGCATAGGCAGACTGCTCTTGGAAAATGAAGACACTGTGTGATGGAGTTCATCAACCTAGAACAAGCATGATTGAGAAGGAAGAAAGTCATCATATCTCATGGTCATGTATTGTGGATCAGAGTGTGAGATACTCATCATAGACCTTAGCTACCTTTGAAAAATTCGATCCTTAATTAGTATCCCTTTTCTCAAACATCCCACCTATTGATCCATCTTCTACAAAGTTTTAGTACTTACCGAAAATTAAAATTTAACTGGAAAGCATTCACATAAATACAAGTAATTAGGAAAGTTGGAGTTATGATATCTATTTGTATTACTTTGTATTGAAGTCAGAAGAAAATTTCATTTTCCTAGCTAATCAATACTTAGAAAAGGAAAGAGAAATTATGATAATTTTTCAAAGAAAATACATTCTGCTATGTGGTTAATTTACCGAAATAGATCCTTTAGTAGTGTCACTGGCTATTATATACCTGTGTTTTTTCAATTTTGTTTTAAAACTGCAAGATCAGGGCTGGCTCTGTGGCACAGCGAGTTAAATCCCTGCCCTGAAGCACTGGCATCTCATGTGGGCGCCAATTCTAGTCCTGGCTGCTCCTTTTCTGATCGAGCTCTCTGCTGTGGCCTCAGAAAGCAGTGGAGGATGGCCCAAGTCTTTGGGCCACTGTACCCGCGTGGGAGACCTGGAAGAGGCTCCTCCTGACTTCGGATTGGCTCAGTTCTGGCTTTTGGGGCCATCTGGGGAGTGAACCGGCAGATGGAGGACCTCTCTCTCTGTCTCTGCCTCGCTCTATAGCTCTGTCTTTCAAATAAATAAAATAAATGTTTTTTTTAAATACCTGCGAGATCAAAGTGTTCCTCAGCCAGATTAAGAGCCTGCATCAGTAAGCATTCTTACAGATTCCTTACTCAGTAGTTGGAGATTAAATTGGAAAAATAGAAGTGATCGGGGGCCAGGATTGTGGCATGGTAGGTAAAGCCACCAGTGGTGGCACCAGCATTCCATAATGGTGCCAGTTCCTGTCCCAGCTGCTCTACTTCAAATCCAGCTCCCTGCTGATGGCCCAGAAAAAGCAGCAGAAGAGATGGCCCAAGTCTTTGGGCCCCTGCCACCCACTTGGGAGACGTGTATGAAGCTCCTGATTCCTGGTTTGGCCTGGCCCAGCTCTGGCTGTTATAGGCCTCTGAGGAGTGAACCAGTAGATGGAAGATCTCTTTGTCTCTTCCTCTCTCTAACTCTGACTTTCAAGTAACTAAATCAATATATATATAAAAAAAAAGTGAACTACTTATGATACTACAGACTGTCCAGAAGTTTTTAGACAGGACTTTTTTGATTCTTTCCTTGTTTTTAAAATATTAATCTCTAGTTAAGGAAATGAAAGATGTGTTTCTTCATTGTTCTTTACATGTTAATCATCAACAGTATAAAAATTGTATCCTACATAGTCCATGAAAGTAATTTTTAAAAATTAAATTTTCTGAACTCCTTTTTATCATAAAATAAATGCATTAATGTAGTTTTTTCTATCTTGTTTCTCCTTAGTATATATTTGATAGACCATACAGTAGAACACTGGAGGCTGAAGCTGACAAAATTGGACTACAACTTGCTGCAAAGGTAAAGTGTTTAGTAGTTGAGAATACATAGCAGCCTTGACAAGGTGCAGGTCAATATATGTTGTACTAATGATGTTTGGCATGGGCAGAGAATGAGAGTTGGACTGTATAAACCTTTTAGAAAATTTTCATTAATCTATAGAAATTTGAAAATTCTGGACATTGACAGATGCATAATTAAAGATGCTCATTCAGCTTCTTTTTATATATGAGGCTGTGTTATGCCTTGGAATACATAAGATTATAGGACTGTAATTATCAGGTTATATTAAAAGTCCTAATATTTCATTGGAAAGAATTTTTTGAGATATATAGTGATATATCATATGTATAATCATGAAATATTATATTGAAATTAAAAAAAGTATGAATATGTGATGGCCTCCCCATCCACTTTTGTCCTCAGGAAAGGCTGTGCTGTTTTTATTTTGTTCCTCTCCCTTGTGTCTCTGATTAAGTAAGATGATGTGTAGCTGTTCTCTCTCCCTGGAGAGAGGTTGATTCTATTGTGACAAAGACTAAACAACTGAGTTTAAAGAAATGATAGAAGCATAGTCATTCAGGTGGGTTTAACTAGGCACTTCACACCTGGCTGCTGTTTCTAATCTTGTGTGACAACTGAGTATTATTAGTAGGGTTTAACATTGGAAATGGAACTACATTTAAAAAAAATGAATATAAACAGTGCCACTTCACTATTAAATCCAAATCTTATTTGATTCTTTGTTGAGTTTCTAGCAGTTATTAATTATTAAAAATCAGTATTATTTGAATTTCTCATTGTAAATTTTATGGATTTAATTTCATAAATCAAGACATTACTCAGCCACAAAAGCAAAAGTGGTTCCTTGCATGTTAAATTAGTAGAATTAAGTGAATTATCAGACTGCATACATTAAAAGGCTCTCAGATGAGGGACCATAGCTTAGCTGTGTGAAGAATTTCCCAATTGTAATGTATTACAGTCTGTCAGGTTTTCTGTGTTTTGGTGAAATTTTCCTGCTATATTTCCAAGAAACTGTAGTGTTTTACTTTTTTATATGTAGTATGCAGTAGCAGTCCAGATAATGTATTTTGCATGTGGATAGATTGTGAATAAGTACAGTATCATGTATTGAAAAGAACGGTCTTTTCTGTACCACCTCTCAGTATCTCTTTGCCGTGAAGGCCGGAGTGTGTAGCACAGTCCATTTCTGTATTCACTGTTTTCTTCCAGTGTTGCCTTAGCCAATGCCGCGTGTCTCTGTAGCTCTGTAGTGAGTGTCGATGTCTGACAGCATCTATCCTCCTGTGCTGCTGCTCTGAAAGACTGACTTGGCTGTTTCTGAATCTTTACATTTCTATATAAATTTTAAGATCAGCTTATTAAATTACACACCTATTCAAAAATATGCCTGGGGTTTTGAGTGGACTACATTGCATTTATACATTGATTTAGGGACAGTTTACTGGTGTATAATATACTATCTTTCCATCTACGAATGTGATGTGTTTGTCTATTTATTTAGTGATCCTTTAATTTTTCTCAATAATATTTTTGAAGTTTTTTTTTTTTTTCCTGACAGGCAGAGTTAGACAGTGAGAGAGAGAGACAGAGAGAAAGGTCTTCCTTCCGTTGGTTCACCCCCCCAAATGGCTTCTACGGCAGCACTGACCCGAAGCCAGGAGCCAGGTGCTTCCTCCTGGTCTCCCATGCGGGTGCAGGACCCAAGCACTTGGGCCATCCTCCACTGCCTTCCTGGGCCACAGCAGAGAGCTGGCCTGGAAGAGGAGCAACAGGGACAGAACCAGCACCCAAACTGGGACTAGAACCCGGGGTGCCTGCACCGCAGGCAGAGGATTAGCCTAGTGAACCGTGGCGCCGGCCTTGAAGTTTTTTTTTGTATATAGCACTTACATACCTTTTGTTGAATTTATCGTTGAGTGATATTTTTGTTTTTTTTTTTTTTTGTGATATGGTGTCATTTTAAAAATTAATTGCTTATATATATGGCAGTAGGATTTTTATGACTAACTTTATATCCAGAACCTTTGTTTCTTCCTTTCCAGTCTATACACAGAAACCACCCCCCCCCCCCCATATTTCAATAGCCAGGAACTTCAGTACAAAAATTGATATTGAGCAAGTGTATTGCTTGAATTTTTTGAACACTGGATGATACTCTGATTGGAAAATATACAGAGTGGTTAAAATTATTTGAAAATTGTTAGACCTTGCTTTATGACTGAGCTTGTGGTCATTTGTTAAAATGGTATGCCCTTGAAAGTGGATTCTGTCATTGTGAGTGCAGTGTTCTACCTATGTCAGTTTTGTCAAGTTTGTTAATTTTATTGTTTCAGGTCTTCTGTTATCCTTGTTGAATTTTCCCACCTTTTTCTAGTTATTGAGAGAAGTGTGTCACTTTTTCATTATGATTGTGAATTTCTCAATTTCTCCTTTTAGTTTTAGCAATTTTTGCTTTGTGTATCTTAAAACTTTTTAGCTATATATCCAGGACTGTGAGATCTTCCTGGTAGATGGATTTTGTTATCAATATAAAATCCTTCTTTGTGTGTAGTAATGCTTCTTGCCTAATGTCCACTTTCTCTTTAATCAGTATTATTATCCCAGCTTTTTTTTGGTTGTTGTTTTCATGGTTCAGATTTTCCAACTTCTTATTTTCAAACTTTGAGTCTTCATTGGTCTCTCTCTCTTTTTTTTTTTTTTTTTGACAGGCAGAGTGGACAGTGAGAGAGAGACAGAGAGAAAGGTCTTCCTTTTGCCGTTGGTTCACCCTCCAATGGCCACCGCGGCCGGTGCACCGTGCTGATCCGAAGGCAGGAGCCAGGTACTCATCCTGGTCTCCCATGGGGTGCAGGGCCCAAGCACTTGGGCCATCTTCCACTGCACTCCCTGGCCACAGCAGAGAGCTGGCCTGGAAGAGGGGCAGCCGGGACAGAATCCGGCGCCCTGATCGGGACTAGAACCCATGTGCCGGCGCCGCAAGGCAGAGTAAGATTAGCCTAGTGAGCCGTGGTGCCGGCGGAGCATATTTTTATGTGTGAGTTTGCCCAATCATCTATCTTCCTTTTGTGAATTGTTTAGATACATGCACATTTTTAAATTTAATTGTTTGCCTTTTTTTTTTTTTTAAGATTTGTTTTACTTATTTGAAAGACAGTGGCAGAGGAAGGGAGAGACAGAGAGAGACAGAAAGAGATCTTCTATCTGCTGGTTTACTCTCCAAGTGGCTGAAACAGCTGGGGCTGGGCTTGGCCAAAGCCAGGAGCCTGGAACTCTAATGAGGTCTCCCACAAGAGTGGCAGGGGCCCAAGTACTTGGGTCATCTTCCACTGCTTTCCAAAGTGCATAAGCCCAGAGCTGGATTGCAAGAACAGCATTTTTTCTGTCTTAGTGAATGTCCCATCGCTTGAGAAAAACAGGTATTCCATAGTTGTTAAGTGTGTTTCCTTAAGTACTGATTAGGTTCAGCTGGTTATAGTGTTATGCCGATCTACAGCCTTCAAATCTTTTTCTATTTGTCTGTTAGTAAGACAGGAGTTTTGAAATCTCTAACTGTAATTGTCAATTTGTGTGATTTTCCTGTCAGTTCTGTTAGTTTTTGCTTCGTATATTTTAAAGCTTTGTGTTAGTTGCATACAAATTTGGGATTTCTTTTATCCTCTTACTGAATTCACTTATCACAGTTGGTAAATTGAGGGAAGTAGTCCTCTTTGTGACTAGTAGTACTTTTGTGTCTTTTTTGTTTGGTGTTGCATTAAGATAGCCATTCCAGCTTTCTTGCTGTTGACTTGGTATATCTTTTTGTTCCCATTTTTTTTCAAGCTATTTGAAATTTGTATTTACACCTCTTGTTGTAGACAGTATATACCAGGTTCTTGCTTTTTGATCCTTTTCCCTCTCAGATGTATTAGCAGGAAGCCACGTCAGAAATGGAGTGGCTGAGGGGCCAGGGCTGTGGCGTTAGTGGGTAAAGCTGCTGCTTACAGTGCCAGTGGCTGCTCCACTTCTGATCCAGCCCTCTGCTATGGCCTGGGGAAGCAGTAGAAGATGGCCCACGTTCTTGGGCCCCTGCACCCCATGGGAGACCTGAAGAAGCTCCTGACTCCTGGCTTCAGATTGGTGCAGCTCCAGCTGTTGCAGCTACTTGGGGAGTGAACCAGCCAATGGAAGACCTCTCTCTCTTTCTGTCTCTGCCTCTCTGTAACTCTGCCTTTCAAATAAATACATGCATCTTTAAAAAAAAAATACAGCAGCTGAGACTTGAATTAGCACTCCCACATGGGATGTCAGCATCGTAAGTGGTGGCTTCACTTGCTACACAACAATGCTGGCCCCAAGTATTATGTATTTTCAGTCTCTTGCTCCTCATTGCTTAAAGTTCAGAAAATTACTTGATGGGAAGAGCAACACACAGGTCAGCTTCACCTGAATTTTCCTTTTCTTGCTGGGACTTTTGGCTTGTCCAGTAGTTGCTGACTTAGTAACTCACAGAACCTTTGAATAGATAGTCTTTATTATATCCACCTTTTCTAATTTCCCTTTGGCCAAAACTTTGGTTTGTTACAAGGCATTCTGTTGCTGTTAGAATAAGAAGTCCCTAGCTTAGTCTTATTAATAGCTACCTAACATCCTATAATAGGAATAATTCATTTTATTATTTACCTATTAAAGAACATTTGGATTATTTCTGCATTTTTTGATGTTGTAAATAATTCTGAAAATGGCATCTTTTTATTTATATCCCTATGCTCCTCAAGATTTTATAATTATAGGATAGATAATAAATGGGATTGCTGGGATTTTCATTTTTATTTTTAAAATTATTTCAAAATGTTAATAGCAGGTCTTACCAACACCATATAAGAATGCCCTCTTTGGGTGGGCTGGTGTTGAGGCATAGCCAGTTAAGCCATACTCCAATAAAAGATTACTATTGAAATTATACAAGCAGCTCAAACAACTCAATAGCAAGAAAACAAGCCAAACAGACTTAAAATTAAAAGCTTTGAATACACATTTCTCAAAAGAAGACATACAAAAGGTAGGCATTGTGGTCCAGCAGGTTTGGTTGCTGCCTGAGACGCCTGCATCCCATATGGGAGTACTGGGTCCTCTGTTACTGGTCCAGCTCCTGCTAAGGAGCCTGGGAGGCAGGACAAGATGGCCCAAGTACTTGGGGTCTTGCCACCTGCGTGAGAGAACCACATGGAGTTCCTGGCTCCTGGCTTCAGCCTCACCCAGCCCTGGATATTGTGGACTGATCTGGGGAGTGAACCAACAGATAGGAGATTTCTCTCATTGTGTCTTTCTCTCTTTGTCACTTTGCCTATCAAATAAATAAATGTATGTGTATGTATGTGTGTGTGTGTGTGTGTGTGTGTGTGTATATATATATATATATATAATGTTTTTTAATTACAGAGAAAGAAGGAGAGACAGAGATCTTCCATCCACTGGTTTATTCCCCAAATGACTGCAGTGTCTGGGTCTGGGCCAGGCTGAAGCCAGGAGTCAGGAGCTTCTTCTGGGTCTTCCATGTGGGTTCAGGGACCCAAGAACTTGGCCATCCTTGGCCACTTTTCCTGGAGCATTAGCCAGGAACTGGATGGGAGGTGGAGCAGCCGGTACTCAAACTGGTGTCCATGTGGGATGCACGCACTGCAGGCTGTGTGGCTTTAACCTGCTATGCTAAAATGCTGCCGCCTAAATGTTTTTGCTTTTTTTTTAAAGAATGATCATTCTTTATGTCCACATCAGCATTTCAATCTTTTTTGTCAATTTGAACAAAAAATACTACTTCCTTGGTTTTTGAAATTTGCATTTTTACCTCAAAATGAAGTTGAACATATTGTCTCATTGTTATTAGCTGTTTTATTTTCTCTTTTGCAGATAGCCTTTTATTATGTTTTGCTGGGTAGATTTTTTTTTTAAGGTTTACTTATTTGAAAGCAGAGTTAGGTAAGGAGAGACCGAGAGAGAGAGAGAGAGAGAGAGAGAGCGATCTCCCATCCCCTAGTTCAGTCCCCAAATGGCTGCAACTGTCGGGGCTAGACCAGGCCAAATCCAGGACCTTCATCTGGATCCCTCATGAAAGTAGCAGAGACCCAAGCAACTGGGCCATCTTCTGTTGCCTTCCCAGGTCACATTTACAAGGAACTGGATAGGAAGTGGAACAACTTGGACTTGAACCAAAGCCCATGTGGGGTGCCAGCTTTACAGGTAGCAGTGTAACTTGCTGTGCCACAGTGGCAGCCCCAACTGCGTAGATTTTTTAAAAATACATATCTGGGTTCCATGTGTGGAAATTCTGATTTGGTGGATAAATGATGAAGCTCTAATCTGAAAGTGTTTAGGAGCTTCCAATTGACTCTGATATCCAGGCAGATTTAAATAATCAAATTCTTATTTTGTGTTTTTGAGGGACTTGGTAAGTTCAGTTTTTTGTATTTAAAAAAGTGGAATAAAATTACAATATAAATATATTTATATTCCTTTGATATTCATAACATAGACTTTTTTTTAAATAGGTGTGTATCTGGATAGATAAAACTAAGGTTCCATTTTTTAAAGCATATTATATTATATTGCTGTGTTGTGTACTAGGTGATGTTTTGCTGATTGTGGTAATATGGTTTATTTAGTTCAAAAAAGAAAGAGATATTGCAGTAGATTTTAAGTCATAGGTAAATAGTGATACAGGTAGTATCTGTGTTGTAGGACACTTAGGATAGAGAAATGTCATCTATGAAACACAAGAATTTATGTGTGTCTAGAAAAAAACACTATAAAAGCCTCAAATACTATATTTATGCAGCCATTTATTCTGTGAAACCACCTTTTTGGATAATTAACACCATTATCTATCATTTAATACTTATGATAAGCCTGTATTGTGCTTATCATATATATATATATTTATATATATATATTGCCTAATCTGTCTTATAGTAATTCCATGAAGTAGTTATGATGATGATTATCTCAATTTTACACATAAGGAGTGAAGCCCAGATAAGTTGAGTTATTTTCTTGTTCGCAGGTACAGATGGTAAAGTTGGGATTCAAACCTGAATGTGTATGATTTCAAAGGCCATGTGCAGTTTGGTTTCTGTCCATCCCTCTAGTACAGTTACATTTTTCTGGATCAACTTGTCTGCCTCCGTGCTGTCACATCCCAGGCTTACTTTCCTATCTTTACCTTGTTCTATATCTTAGAAGCATTTGACACTATTAGCTATACTTCCTATAAGGAATATTTATATTGTGTGTGTGTAGCTGAGCATTTTGTTATGGAGTAGAAAGTCATATAGCATTATTGGCTTGTAATTGAAGAAGACAGTGCCCTGCCTTACACTCTGGAGGCAATCACCTTAAATTCTTATAGCTATTTACCTCTATATTTCCAAGTAATATGTTTATTTTATAATTTATTGATACATTAGGCTTAGTTGTTATCTACTGATTTCTCATTGTGGGAGAGTTAGTCTTTTATAATCTTATAAATGATTTTTGTGTGCTTATTTGTCACCTGTGTTCTTCTTTGGTTAACTGCATGTCCAAGTCTTTGGTCATGTTATCACTGGATTGTTGTTTTCTTCCTTCTGACTTTCGAGTGTTCTTTACATACTATGGATACAGTCATATGTTGAATATGTCATTTGCATAGTTTTCTCCATCTGTGTTCTCTTAACAGCTTGTTATTTTGTGTTTTTTTTTTTTTTTTTTTTTTTTTTTTTTGCTGACAAATCACTTTTTGTTTCAATAAAGTCCATTTCAAGGAGTTTCCATGCCAATTTCTAAGGCCCTGCTTCTTTCTGGGACCTTACTTTACAAATTTCAGTCTCTTTTGCAAATTTTCAGCCTTGAACCCTGCCTTCCAGCTCTCACTTCGGTGACACTTGCCATGCCCTGTTTGGGTTCTGTCACCCTGTCACCCTGTGGTCTGGTTAGGAAACTGCCCAAGCAAAGGCAGGGCCAAATCTCAGGATCATCTTCAGTGTTTCTCTTTTCTGAGGATCACAGACTTGTCCTGCCTGTTGTCCATTGCCTGAAAACATTTGCTTTGTGTATTTTGTCCAACTTTATGTGTAGTTATTTATGGTGGGAGGACAAGTTTGCTACCCATTACTCTTTTATGGCTAGAGGTTAAGTTCCCAAATTTGTGATTCACGATTTTGTCTATTCATATTTTATAAGCAGAAACTAACAAATTTATCAGGAGCGCTCTCTGCATAGGTTGGGAGTTTAGCTATAAGATTATAGGATATTGAGCTGGATTGCTCCTTGCGGAACCTTCACATGGAATATATATTCATTTTCTCTGTGGCCATTCAAGTGTCTATGCAGATAGATCCTTTAAAACTGGTTGTCATTATTTGGGGCTTGGGAAGGAACTTTTATTATTAAATCTCTATTATAAACCTCATTCCTCAACCCTTCTTTCCTGTATAACAAATATTTAACCTTTCTGAGGTATGGAAATGCCAACCAATTGCCAAAGAAGCAATAAAGTGTAGTGATAATGTGTGAGCTGCAAATTTGAGACTCTGCAGTGCCAGAGAGACTATTAGTTGTGAACTTGAGCAAGCTATTTATCCTTTTTGTGCCCCAGCTTTTCTCATCTGTAGGATAGGGACAGTAATTGCACTTATCTCCTGAAGTCGATGTAATTAAAGTCCTTACAGCTCTAGTCTTTTAATTTTCTGTATTCAAATATCTGCCTGTTATTTCCTCTTCCTTAGTTTACAAATATCTCAAACTTAATGTATTCAATATTAATTCTTTTATTTCCCCCAGGCCTTTTTTTTTTTTTTAAGATTTATTTATTTATCTGAAGGGAGAAGCCGAGAGAGAGAAAGAGAGAGATAGCTTCCATATGCCAGTTCATTCCCCAAATGGCCGCAATAGCCAGGACTGGGCCAGGCCAGAGCCAGGAACTTCATCTGAATCTCCTACATGGGTGCAGGGGCCCAAGCACTTGGGCCATCTTCCACTGCTTTTCTCAGGCACATAGGCAGGGAGCTGGATCAGAAGTGGAGCAGCTAGGTTTTGAACTGGCACCCATATGGAATGCAAGCACTGCAGATGGTGGCTTTACTCATTATGTCACAGTGCCAGCCCTCTTCTTTTTTTGAAAAGATTTTTTTTTTTCATTTGAAAAGCAGAGTTATAGTGAGGGGAAAAAGAGATCAATCTTTGAACTGCTGGTTCATTTCCCAAATGACCAGAGCTAGGCCAAGCCAATGCCAGGAGGCCAGAACTCCACCCAGGTCTTCCATGTGGGTAGCAGGGGCCCAAGCATTTGGGCCATCCTCTGCTGCCTTCCCAGGAGCATTAGCTGGGAGCTGGATTGGGAGTGGAGCAACCAGGGTTTGAACTAGTGCTGATGTGGAATGCTGGCATTTCAGGCGGTAGTTAACCAACTGTACCATAATGTTGGCCCTTAGCTCTTCTTTTCTCAATAAATCTACCACCTTCTTTTTGTTACTTCTGGCAAAAACCTAGAGTCTTCCTTAGTTCTTCTTTCTTCTTTATCCTTTACACCAAGTCCTGGCAGTTCTGTCCATAAAATATATCTCAGTATGTTTCCTTCTCTTCCACTAGCATCTTTGAGCTGTGCCAGCCTCATTATGACTTCTGTTGATTCTAGTCAAATGCTCCTCCATTACATTTTCCACCCTGCCACAAATAAGAAGCAGTTCTGATAGCCTGCGAGAGTCACTTTCTCAAGGTAAGATTAAGCGGACATTGGCCAGCAGTGGCCTCCAGACTCTCGGTTTCTGTGTTAATAGAACCAGTAGACAGATCTTAAAGACTTGGTTCCTGGCTCTTCTCTGATCTGTTCTGTTGATTTCACTTACTAATTGAACATCATATATTTACTGCTAGCCTACTATCTGCCAGGTTGTAGGGATACCTAATATCTTCATGCGTGTCAGAAATTGAAGATACAGAGACATTTAATAAATTGTTTTAAGAAAGTTTGATTATGTTAGAGACATACAGGGGACATTCATCTCATGGAAAATTATCTCAGAGATTAACTTTGTCTAATGGGATTAGAATGCAAAAGGATTATTTAAAGTGGGGATTGGAAAGATAAACAGTAATTATCCTGGTGAAGATGTTAGTGGGGGAGTTTAGCATGCTCAAAAGCAAGAGAAGCAGTAGCATCATCCAAGAATTAAGAATTTACTGTGACTAAAGTGTGGACAGAGTTCCAGAGCGCCAATGCCAGATGCACCTGAAAGGTAGGCAGGGCCGTCTTTGTGGGTGGTATTAAGGACTTTACACTTAGTAGAGGGGTTAGTGTGGGCTTCATGTTCTGTTTGAACTTTGGTGTCCTCCATAGGACCTCAGGCAAATCACGTAACCTCAAGTCTATTTTCTAGTCCGAAAAATAGAATAATGATACCTCAAAGACTTATTTTTGGTTGTCCTGGAACTGATTTCTTTCCTGTTGCTTATGTTCTTTTGGGAGCCATTGATACATCACACTCCCTTAGCTTCTTGCCACTTAGTATTCATATGACAAAGTAATTCTCCTTTCCTGAATTCTCTCCTTCGTAGGCAACCTTCGGATGATAGTCTGGCTTCCTGTGTAGCTAGCCTAAAAGGGAGAGAATGTGCTGACCTGAGGACACAAAAGCCCTGTGCCTTTGGTAGTTTTTGCAGCTATGGTTATCTCTGGAAATTAGCAAGCTGGCGTTCTGATTTTATGTCAGTCTTGTGAGTTTGGGTAATGGGATCTGTTCCAGAGAGAGAGATCTATTTGTTATGTACTTTCCCACTGGATTTATGAGCTTTCAAGGCCAAGGACCCAACAGGTTATAGAAAATTCACTAAAATGAGTTACTCGTGAGCTCCTTTCAGAGTAGGCAGCTCACTTTGCCAAAGCTTGTCTCTACTTCTGCTCTGCTTATTGATTGTGAGTTGATTTTGTATATTTACATTTTATAGGAATTCTTCTTCTTCTTCTTCTTCTTCTTCTTCTTTTTTTTTTTTTTTTTTTTGTGGACAGGCAGAGTGGACAGTGAGAGAGAGAGACAGAGAGAAAGTTCTTCCTTTTTGCCGTTGGTTCACCCTCCAATGGCCACCGCGGCCAGCGCGCTACGGCTGGCGCACCGCGCTGATCCGAAGCCAGGAGCCAGGTGCTTCTCCTGGTCTCCCATGCGAGTGCAGGGCCCAACCACTTGGGCCATCCTCCACTGCACTCCCGGGCCACAGCAGAGAGCTGGCCTGGAAGAGGGGCAACCGGGACAGAATCCAGCGCCCCGACCAGGACTAGAACCCCGTGTGCCGGCGCCGCAAGGCGGAGGATTAGCCTATTGAGCCGCGGCGCCGGCCTAGGAATTCTTCTAATTTGTCATTTGAAGTTATATAAATCATCTGAATGATTAATATAGTTAATGACAATTAGGACTAAGGTGTGAGTTAAACATGGAGTAACTAGCTGTTCAGTTATCAGCTGACAAGATGTTAAGTATTTGATTTTGTTGGGTATGTGTGTTCATTTGTCACTGTAGATATTTTGACACTTTACAGTCATTTACAACTAAATCATCCATTTTAATTTTTGAGTCTGCTTTTCAAGTTTAGAAAAGAAAACTCGTTTTTTTTAGTGGTTCTAAACTGGGAGCAGGGGTAGGTGTTTGGCATAGTAGTGAAGATGCTACTTGGGACACCTGCATTTCATAGCAGAGTGCCTTGGTTTGAGTCCCAGCTCCACTCCTGATTCCAGCTTCCTGCTAATGTGAATGCTGGGAGAGAGCAGATAATGGTTCCTGCCACTCATGTGGGAGACTTGGACTGAGTTCCTAGCTTTGGCCTGGCCCAGTCCCAACCATTGTAGGCACTGGGGAGTAGACCAGCAGATGGGAGATAGAATATTCTCTCTCTGCCTTTCAAGTGTATTTTAAAAAACAAAAAGGAAGTGATTTAGGGGTTGCTGTTTGGGGTAGCAGTTAAGACTCTGGTTGGGGGCTAGCGCTGTGTCTCACTTGGTTAATCCTCCATCTGTGATGCCGGCATTCCATATGGGTGCCGGGTTCTAGTCCTGGTTGCTTCTCTTCCAGTCCAGCTCTCTGCTGTAGCCCAGGAAGGCAGTGGAGGATGGCCCAAGTGCTTGGGCCCCTGTATCTGCATGGGAGAACAGGAGGAAGCACCTGGCTTCTGGCTTCGGATCAGCACAGTGCTGGCCGTAGCAGCCACTTGGGGGTGAACCAACGGAAAATGCAAGACCTTTCTGTCTGTCTGTCTCTCTCACTGTCTAACTCTGCCTGTCAAAAAAAAAAAAAAAAAAAAAAAAAAGACTCTGGCTGGGACACCTGCATCCCATATTGGAGTGCCTGGGTTTCAGTATCAGTGCCACTTCTGACTCTAGTTTCCTGTTAATCGGCACCCTAGGAGGCAGCAGATGATAGCTCAAGTAATTGGGTTCCTGCCTCCTACAAGGGAGACCTGGATTGAGTTCCTGGCTCCTGAGAATTTGGGGAGTAAGCCAGCAGATGGGATCTGTCTGTCTGCCTCTGTCTCAAAAAAAAAAAAAAAAAAAAAAAAACAAAAAAACAAAAAACAAACAAACAAAAAAACCCCGACAATCTAATGGATCCTCCTAGGGCACTGGCATATGATTTTTTTAAAGTTTTTTTTTTTAAAGTTTCTTTTAATTTATTTGAGACAGAATGCACTTCCATCTGCTGGTTCATTCCCTAAATGGCTGTAATGACTGGAACTGGTCTGGAGCTGATGCTGGTAGCCGGGAACACAATCCAGGTCTCCTACATGGGTGAGAAGAACCCAGTTACCTGAGCTGCCACCCCCCTTCCAGGGTCTGCATTAGCAGGAAGCAGGATTCCTGAGCTGGAATCTGGAATTGAATCCTCCCATGTGCAATGCAGGTGTCTAACTGCTAAGCTGCTAAGCTACATGCCTGCTCCCCATATGGCTTTTGATTGTCACAGTGATTGGTAAGGTGTAGGGAGACTACTGGTGCTTGATGGGTAAGGGTCAGGGGTGATAAATATCCTATACTGTTTTGGAAAGCCTTCGCAGGGAAGAATTTGTCTGTTCTAAATGCTGTAAGTGTCCCTTTTGGGAAACTACCTGCTGGGTTCTCCAAGTAACCTGAAATAACTATGTCAATAGCTCCATCTAGTGAGGGAATTAGGTAATGGATCTCCTTTCCTTGCAGAAATAAAAGAAAATTTAAAATTCTAAACTTAATATAAAGTAGTATATTGTATTATCATAGACTTTTAGAGGAGGATGGAAAATTGGAGCTAATTTAATCCACCTTCTCCTTTCACAGATAAGAAAACCAGAGACCAGAGAGGTGAAGTGTTTTCTTTAATAACATATATCTAGTTATAGTAGCAGGATCCCTGGCTCTTGTTTTCCAGGTTAGTAGTTTGAGTGTACATCATAGCAAATTGACTATCTTCAGGTTTTATTTGGGTTACTGTTTTAGGTTCTTTGCTTTGTAACTTATTTAAGAAGGAAAAAACAGTAAATCTGAAGGGCATCTCATTTAATGGGTGTGTGGTAAAGTAACTTTCATAATGTGTACATTATGATGAGCATCTTATTTTTTTTACCCAGAGGAATGAGATGGTATTTTGTATATGCATTTAAATTTTAGTTACTGTAATTTACGTTCTGAGTGTTGAATCTAATGATAAAACTTTACCTAAGATAGAGAAACACACACACACACCCACACACACACACACGAAAGTTTATTTGAAACAGAATATATTATATTGATTAATTGACATGCTGGCAATCAAAAGATGCAAAAGATTTTACATGAACCATGTAATACCATGAGTCTCATTTTTCCTCTCTTTTGGAGTACATAACGTATTTTTGTTAAATTGTTTTCCTTTTGAGTGAGAGGGATTGGCAAACCACTGAGTGGTTTAGCTGAAGCTATCTCAAGACTGTCACATTCAGTTGGAAAAAAGCAGTTTTAAATTATTGACTGGAAAATGTTTAGAGAAGTGGGTTGCAAACTAAAGTGAGCTTTAACAAGTGATCCTGTCAGCAGTACTAGAAGGTTATGAACCTGTGAATGTGATTGAGACTGAAATGAACTAGTGTCCTAGTAGGGGCTGATAATGATGTTGGTGCTGATAACACTGATGGTGATATTGACAATGGTCATAACAATAATGTTTTTTCATGGGTGAGGACACTGTTCTGGGTGTCAGTGTTAATTTTTTTTAAGATTTTTTTTTAAAGTTTTTTTTATTTTACTTGAAAGTCAGAGTTACATAAAGAGAGGAGAGGCAGAGAGAGGGAGAGAGGTCTTCCATCCAATAAAGATTTATTTATTTTACTTGGAAGTCAGAGTTACACAAGGAGAGGAAAGGCAGAGAGAGGGAGAGAGGTCTTCCATCTGATGGTTCACTCCCCAGTTGGCTGCAACATCTGGAACTGCTCCGATCTGAAGCCAGGAGCCAGGAGCTTCTTCCAGGTCTCCCACATGGATGCAGGGGCCCAAGGACTTGGACCATCTTCCACTGCTATCCCAGGCCATAGCAGAGAGCTGAATGGGAAGTGGAGCAGCCGGATATGGAACCAGCACCCATATGGGATGCCGGTGCTTCAGGCCAGGGTGTTAACCTGCTGTGCCACAGCACCGGCCCCTTTAAGATTTATGTATTCATTTGAAAGACAGAGTTACACAAAGAGAAAGAGAGAGAGAGAGAGGTATTCTATCCACTACTTCACTCCCCAATGGCTGCAGTGGCCAGAGCCAGGCCAATCCAAAGCCAGGAGCCAGGAGCTTCTTCTGGGTCTCTCAGATGGGTGCAGGAACCCAAGAACTTGGGACATCTGCTGCTTTCTAAGGCCACAGCAGAGAGCTGGATCAAAAGTAGAGCAGCCGGGACTCAAACCAATGACCATATGTGATGCCGGCACTGCAGGCAGCTTTACCCGTTACACCACAGCGCCAGCCTCTAGTGTTAATTCTTGTAATTGTTAAATCTTCCTAACAACCCCCTGAGATATAGGTACTTATCCTCATCTTACAGATAAAACCAAAGGTTAGACAGGTTAAGTAACTTGTCAAAGATCTCACAGATAGTAAGGTTTTTCCTCTCCAAGATAGAGCTATATTCATATTGGAAGTGAAACTTTCTATCTGGTTTTAACCCATTAGAAACAATTTTATTTTCTGCAGTGTTGCCCCTAAAATAATGCCCATTTTGATATCTATTTTGGCTTCTCTAACTCTCATCTTGTAAGAACCTCAGCATGTTTTTCTAGCTGTAGGAGTCCTACTGTTCTTCTCCCACACCCTTGTAGTATTGCTTCAGGTGATCATTTTACCCACCACGTGGGACAAGTATAGGGTGTTACTGGCATTCTAAAAAGATCCAGACCTGCTAATGTCAGGATGTACCTCCTGGATGTGGTAGATGACTGGCAGCGATTTTGTTTGGAGTCTATCTACTAAATAGAAGTAGCAAAATATAAAGATACTTTTTGTCTTTGTATTTTTTTTTAACAAGATTTATTTATTTATTTTAAAGTCAGAGTTACACAGAGAGAGGAGAGGCAGAGAGAGGAGAGGCACAGTGGGGGGCGGGGGCGTCTTCCATTGGCTGGTTCACTTCCCAGATGGCCGCAATGGCCAGAGCTGTGCCAATCCCAAGCCAGGAGCCAGGAGCTTCCTCCGGGTCTCCCATGTGGGTGTAGGGGCCCAAGGACTTGGGCCATCTTTTACTGCTTTCCCAGGCCATAGCAGAAAGCTGGATCGGAAGTGGAGCGGCCGGCTATAGAACCGGTGTCCATTTGGGATGCCAGCACTTCAGGCCAGGGTGTTAACCTGCTGAGCCACAGCACCAGGCCCATGTCTTTGTATTTTTAATGAAGATTTTTGGCTACCGTAGCTTTCAACTTGGTCTAGTTCTATTCATATATTTTTCTCTGGTATTACTTTGGCATTGAGAAATGCCTAAATTATATCAATAGTTGTGTTTTTTTTTTTTTTTTTTTTAACAGGCAGGGTGGACAGTGAGAGAGAGAGACAGAGAGAAAGGTCTTCCTTTTGCCGTTGGTTCACCCTCCAATGGCTGCTGTGGCCAGCGCACTGCGCTGATCCGAAGCCAGGAGCCAGGTGCTTCTCCTGGTCTCCCATGGGGTGCAGGGCCCAAGTACTTGGGCCATCGTCCACTGCACTCGCGGGCCATAGCAGAGAGCTGGCCTGGAAGAGGGGCAACCAGGACAGAATCTGGCGCCCTGACCAGGACTAGAACCCGGTGTGCTGGCGCCGCAAGGCGGAGGATTAGCCTATTGAGCCGCAGCGCCGGCCATCAATAGTTTTTAAACTACCATCCTTTCCTTTTCTTTGTTTTTCTTTCTTTCTTTTTTTTCTTTATTTTATTTTATTATTATTATTTTTTTTTGACAGGCAGAGTGGACAGTGAGAGAGAGAGACAGAGAGAAAGGTCTTCCTTTGCCATTAGTTCACCCTCCAATGGCTGTCACCGCTGGTGCGCTGCAGCCAGCGCACCGCGCTGATCCGATGGCAGGAGCCAGGTACTTATCCTGGTCTCCCATGGGGTGCAGGGCCCAAGGACTTGGGCCATCCTCCACTGCACTCCCTGGCCATAGCAGAGAGCTGGCCTGGAAGAGGGGCAACCGGGACAGAATCCGGCACCCCGACCGGGACTAGAACCTGGTGTGCCGGAGCTGCAACGCGGAGGATTGGCCTAGTGAGCCGCGGCACCGGCCAAACTACCATCCTTTTCATGAATATCATATCCCACTGAGTTTCTAATTAAGTAGTAGCAAATTCTTTGTCAATTAATATGTCCTTTCATGCATGATAATAATATTGGTATTATGGTCTGGATTAAGCTGGCTCCTTCTTTACTTGCAAATTCATGACTTTGTCACTTATGACCCAACATAGCACCTTGCAATGACCCCAGGCAACTACTTGCAGACCAGGGTGGGAAGGAATAGTGTCTGTTGTGTTCTGAGTTCTGGACAGCCTATTTGCAAGAGTTATCACATGATATCCTGATGATCCACTGCTATAATTTCACTTTTACAAGTGAATCTAAGATTCATGGAGACTGAATTATTGGTCCACGGGTGTGAACTCTGGCATCAGACTACTTGGGTCCAAATTATCTTGGCTCTATCACTCCCACTAGCCTTGTGACCTATGGCAAATTATGTAGCCACTGTGGGCCTTGGTTCCTCATGTGATCTGCAAAATGAGGGTAATAGAATGTAACCTCATGAAGTTGTTATGAGGATCAAGTAAGTTCATTTAGTAAGTTGCTGTTTGTAATACACTTAGAAGAGTACCTGGCATATATGTGATTGTTCATTAAGTGTAACAAATAACTGGTATTTTGAACCTAGATATTTCTGGTTCTACCACATGTTCCAGGACCCGTGCGCTTTACTGACACACATTTTCTTACATTTTTCTGGCCAGCTGTGGCCATTATTAGTTCTGTTTTAAGAAGGAAAGGTTGCTGGCCGGCGCCGCAGCTCAATAGGCTAATCCTCCACCTAGTGGCGCCGGCACACTGGGTTCTAGTCCTGGTCGGGGTGCCGAATTCTGTCCCGGTTGCCCCTCTTCCAGGCCAGCTCTATGCTATGGCCCAGGAGTGCAGTGGAGGATGGCCCAAGTGCTTGGGCCCTGCACTCACTCGCATGGGAGACCAGGAGAAGCACCTGGCTCCCGGCTTCGGATCAGTGTGATGCACTGGCCACAGCGCGCCGGCCGCGGCAGCCATTGGAGGGTGAACTAACGGCAAAGGAGGACCTTTCTCTCTGTCTCTCTCACTGTCCACTCTGCCTGTCAAAAAAAAAAAAAAAAAAAAAAAAAGGAAAGGTTGCTTTGAAAGAGACTCGTTCTTTATGCGCTTCCAGAGGCTTGAACACACAGCTTCCTTACTTTGCCATTTTTATTGAGGTAAATGAGTTAGGCTTTTGATGAGCTGAGTATTTATTTTACAAATATTTCCTGTTGGTCTCTGTCAGTTTTTTTTTTTTCTTTCTTTTTATGGTAAGAACATTTAGCATGAGGGGCCAGCGCCGTGGCTCACTTGGTTAATCCTCTGCCTGTGGCACTGGTATTCCATATAGGTGCTGGTTCTAGTCCCGGTTGCTCCTCTTCCAGTCCAGCTCTGTGCTGTGGCCCAGGAAGGCAGTGGAGGATGGCCCAAGTGCTTGGGCCCTGCACCCACATGGGAGACCAAGAGGAAGCACCTGGCTCCTGGCTTCCGATCGGCGCAGCGCTGGCCACACCAGCCATTTAGGGGTGAACCAACGGAAGGAAGACCTTTCTCTCTGTCTCTCTCTCTCACTGTCTATAACTCTACCTGTCAAATAAATAAAAATAAATAAAAAAGAACATTTAGCATGAGATCTACCCTGTGAAATTTTAAGTGTACAGTATAGTATTGTTAAAAACCACACAATGCTGTGTAGCAGACCTCTGGAACTTACTCATTTTGTGTAACTAAGTCTTTGTATCCGTTCAGTAGCAGCTCCCATTTCTTCCTACTCCAGCCCCTAGCAACCATTATTCTATGTCCAGAGCTATGAGTTTAACTTTTGTAGACACCTCATGTAAGTGAAATCATATGGTATTTGTCTTTATATGGCTAGTTTATTTCACTTAGCTTAATGTCCTCATTGTCATTAATGGCAGTGTTTCCTTACTTTCAAGGTCTTAAAAATATTTTGTTTTAGGTAAGTGTTGTGGTAAAGCTGGTAAAACCACAGCCGACATCCCATACGGGCACTGGTTCGTGTCTCAGCTGCTCTACTTCATATCCAGCTTTCTACTAATGGCCTGGGAAAGCAGTGGAAGATGGCCAAAGTACTTGGGCCCTTGTCACCCATGTAGGAGACCTGGATGAAGCTCATGGCTTCATCCTGGTTTAGCCCTGGGCATTCGGGCCACTTGGGGAGTGAATCAGCAGGTAGTAGATTTCTCTCTCTCTCTCTGTCCCTCTCTGTAACTTTGACTTTCATAGAAATAAATAAGTCTTTCAAAAAATTTTGTTTTATATTCACTTTGTACCACATTTTCTCAATCCATTCACCTGTCTGTAAGCATTTAGGTTGTTTCTACCTCTTGGATATTGTGAATAATGCTATAGTGAGAGGGGGCGTGCATATGTCTCTTTGAGTTCCTGATTTCGACTCTCTTTTGGGTAAATATCCAGAGTGGGATTGCTGAATCATATGGGAATTCCATTTTTAATTTGTTGAATGACCTCCACACTGTTTCTTGTGGTGGTTGTACCATGTTATATTCCTACAGACAGTGTCCCAGGGCTCCAGCTTCTTTTTATCCTTCTGACACTTTTTATTTTGTTAATAATAGCCATCCTAACAGGTGGGAGTGAGCTCTCACTGTGGTTTTTGATTACATTCGCTTTTATTTCCCTGATGATTTGTGATGTCGAATATCTTTTTTCCTATACCTTTTGTCCATTTATATGCCTCTTTTTGAGAAATGTCTGTTCAAGTCCTTTGGCCATTTTAAATTATGCTATTATTACTTTTTTGCTATTGAGTTGTAGATGTTCTTTGTATGTTTTGGGTATTGACCTCTTATCAGATCTAGTGTATGCAGACATTTTCTTCTATTTCATAGGTTGCATTTTAATACTGTTATTTCCTTTGCTGTATAGAAACTTTTTAGCTTGCCATGGTCCCTCTGTTACTTTTGCTGCCTGCGTTTCTGGTATCATATCTAAGAAAGAAATGCCAAAACCAATGTCATGAAATTTTTCCTTATTTTCTTCTAGGAGTTTCATGGTTTTAGATTTTTATGTTTAAGTCTTTAGCCATTTTGAGTTGATTTTTGCATATGGTGTAAGTAAAGGTCCAGTTGCTTTTGCATTTGCATGTTCAGATTTCCCAGCATTATTTGTTGAAGAGACTATCCTTTCATGAGGATTAAACTTCTGTGTAAGTTCAGAGGGATAAAGCATATTTAAATCGTAACAGTTAATGTGGACATTTTAAAACCTGGAATATCTTTCCACTTATTTTTGTCATCATCTATCTTTTATAGTTTTCAGTGTCTAGGTCTTTTATTACCTTGGTTAAATTTACTTCTAAGCATTTTGTGTTTTTATTTTTTTTAGCTCTTGTAAATTAGATTGTTCCCTTATTTTATTTTATTTTATTTTTTTTTGGATAGTTGACTGATAATGTGCAGAAACACTACTGATTCTTATGTATTGATTTTTTTATCCTGCTCTTTACTAAATTCATTAGTTCTAAAACTTTTTTTTGGTAGAGTCTACAGGGTTTTTACATCATCAGCAAGTAGTGATAATTTCATTTCTCCCTTTTCCATTGCAATGCCTTTTATTTATTTTTCCTGCCTGATTGCCCTGGCATGGACTTCTAAAACTATGCTGAATAGAAGTTGAGAGTGGACATCCTTGTCTTGTTTCAGATATTAGAGGAGTGGCTTTAAATTTTTCCCTGTCGAGTACATCGGCTATGAACTTTTCATTGGGGAGCTCATTCCTGTGGGTGTGTAGAATTTATTCACAATTTCTGCATGGATATAGATATTACACATACTTTATACATAAGCACAAACATATCTTATAACATATAAATGTGTATATATAAATATAGATCATATTTATATGTATGTTGTATATATTTATGTTATGTATTCCTGTTTATATATGCATTTGTGTATATATATATATATATATCTTTGTATTAAAGTAAAGTACCTTGGGTTCTTAGTTGTTTTCTTTTCTTTAAATATTTGTTTATTTGAAAGTCAAAGTCACAGAGAGAGAGGTAGAGATAGAGAGAGAGATCTTCCATCTACTGGTTCACTCCCCAGTGGCCACAATGGCTGGGACTGGGCTGGGCCAAAGCCAGAAAACAGGAACCTCCTGCAGGTTTCCCAAATGGGTGGTGGGAACCCAAACACTTGGGCCATCTTCTGCCGCTTTTCCCAGGCCATTAGCAGGGAGCTGGATCAGAAGTGGAGCAGCTAGGACTTGAACCATTGTCCATATGGGATGTTGGCACTGCAGGCGGCGACTTTACCTGCTGCACCACAATACCGTCTCCCCATTTGGTTCTTTTCAACTCGGAGTACTCAAAGATCTTAAAGAATTACATTGCTTGAAATATTAAATAAAATTTACTTGAATTTCAACTTATTTTTTCTCTGCATTTTTCCCACATTAAAAAATGTTTTAATGTTGTTTGTTAAGAAATGATTTAGCAATGCTGGCATTGTGGTGTAGGGGTAAAGCTGCTGCCTGCAATACTGGCATCCTGTATGCGCGCTGGTTCAAGTCCAGGCTGCTCCGCTTCCTGTCCATCTCCCTGCTGATGGCCTGGGAAAGCAGTGGAGGATGGCTCAAGTGTTTGGGCCCCTGCACCTATGTGGGAGACCTGGAAGAAACTCCTGGGTTTGGCCTGGCCTGGCCCCAGTCAGTATGGCCATCTTGGGAATGGAAGATCTCTGTCTGTTAGCCTGTCCCTCTCTGTCTGTAACTAACTTTCAAACTAATAAATAAATCTTTACAAAAAAAAAAAAAATTATTTGGCATGGATGTTGACTAGCTATATCACCATATGATATTCTATATTTGTGTTTTTAGGTATCACAGTTGCTATTTTAAGGCTTTTTGATAGCATAAAATACAATGTAATTTTTGGCTTTAATCACAAAATCTTTTAAGAAATATAATCACTTGTTTTCTAGTTACTTCTAGAGAAAGAGTAAGGCAAGAAGAATGAGTAGAATAGACTTATAAAACTATTCATTAAGTCACCTTATTGACAGTTTAAAATGTTACTGTATTAAACTTCAAAATTAAAAGTCCTGCTCCCTCTTTACCATCAACTACTTCAGTGTGCTCTCAGGGCAGCTACTGTTCAGTTCCTAAATAGCCTTTTAGGAACGTTCTGTGCATATGAAAGAATATGTATATGGCTGTGTATGGAATGGTGCACACAGGTACACTATATACATATATACCCTGTTTTGGTGGTTTTTTTTTAGAAAAAAACCATAATATTTTCATAAGATATTTTAAAGGGATTAAATATATTCTTTGACATTGAGGAAAAATATATTTATTAAAAATGCAGCTGTCTTTTCTGTATGTTTTTGTGCTGTCTCTAATTACTCTAGTGATAGAGATTAGAAGTAAAATTTCTTTGGTACAGTTTAATATCATTGTATTTTACAACCTTATTTTTATGAGAACAGAAATTTTTAATTTGTGAGGAAGATTTTACTCTTGACACATTCTTTAATACTCATCATACTGAAAATAGCAAGTTATTTTGCAAGAGTGGGATTATTGCGAATGTTGGGGAGGTGAAATATTTCTTTTCTTACTTTCCTAATTTTTTTAAAGATTTATTTATTTATTTGAAAGGCAGAATTATAGAAGTAGAGGCAGAGAGAGGGTCTTCCATCTGCTGGTTCACTCCCCAAATGGCTGCAATGACTGGAGCTGGGCAGATCCGAAACCAGGAGCCTGGAACTTCTTCCAGGTCTGCCATGTGGGTGCAGGGGCCCAAGGATGTGGACCATCTTCTGCTTTCCCAGGCCATAGCAGAGAGCTGGATCAGAAGTGGTGCAGCCGGGACACAAACCAGCACCCACATGGGATGCTGGCACTGCAGGCAGTGCCATGCTATGCCTGCTATACCACAGCACCAGCCCCAAGTTCTTTTATTTCTATAATACCACATCATTTGAGTTTTTTTTTTTTCAGCAATGAGTGTATTTTTACTTTTTGCAAAATAGTTTTTCAAAATATTGATAGAAACTGTTTTAAAACATGTGGTAGCATACAGGTAAATTTTAGAAAATGTCCTCATTAGCTAAGTGTGCTGTTACTAATATGGTTTTAGGCTTGTGTGGACGTCAGAGCCAGTTCGGTGTTTTGGCAGCAGATGGAATTTGCAGATAGCCTCCATGGCCATCCCAAGTTGCCAGAATGGTTATCTACGCACCCGTCTCATGGAAACAGAGCTGAGCACCTGGATAGGCTAATCCCTCAGGTGAGCTAGCAATGTGTAAGGAAGGACATTTTAAAAAACTATATAATTTATTTTTAATGCTATTACTTCTTTTGCTTAAGCTATATTGTTTATTTGTAATGCTATTTCTTCTTTTGCTTAGAGTTTTAGCCTATGAACTGTTTTGCTTACTATAATTATGCATTATCAGTTCTCACAGGATTTGATTAAAAAGTAAAATCCTGTTTGTCCACAAGTCTTGAGAAGTAAATTACTATGTACAGTTGACTTATCTCCATGGTGAAGATATTATATCTTTGGTATTAATTTTAACTGATTTGATGGAAGTTTAAACATAAAGCATATGATTTTCCTTTTCAACATATTGACCATAATTTAATCTTTCCTTGGTGATTGAAACATTTTGTGAAAACTACAAGGTAATGAATTGTGCGAAACTTTTGGGTTAACTAGATATTAATTCCAGTTGTTTTCTTAGAAAAAGATCTGTTCATGTTAGTTTGCTTCCTGGTTATTTCTTCATAGAGTGAGGCATATATAGTCTGGGTTCTGTTTTTGTTTTTCTAATAAAAGAGGCAGCTTTCTCTTAGGTAGTTTTTACTATCCTCTGAAGATCTTGATTTGTTAATATCACTCATAATGTTTCTGTGGCTTTCATGCTGGCACAAAGTAGATGTCAAGGATCTCTAAGCCAGGTTATAGGCTCACTTCTGTCTTACTTGCATTATATTTGCTGGTTGTTTTCGAAAGCAGAACACTCTTTAGGAATTTAATATCTGGTATTGTACTATTTGCTAAAAAACACAATAGATCCAGTGCTAGTATGGAAGCATCTTTCTGTATGATATCAAATGCAGCTCAGCTAATATTGCTTATCTATGAGTATTGAAAGAATGAAATGCTAGATGTAGGGAATAAGCCATAGTTGTTGGTATTTGCATGATTTTCATGATGATGAGTACAGAGAATATGACTTATGAAAAAGTAGAAATATATAAAGGAAAAAAATCCACATCTAGTTTGGAGTAATAAATGAATACAAGATTCATTCATTCATTTGATCAGTATTTATTGATAATCTACAGTTCTGTGTTCTGTTGCTGGGAAGTGAACAACAACAACAACCACAAAAAAAAAACCACTCTCTATTTTGCTGGACCTACCATTCTAGTTAGGTAATACAAATAACAAACCAAAAAACATACAGTATGCTGATCACTGAGAAGCGTATTGGGGAAAAATCAAGTCAAGGAAGGCTTCCTTGAACAGAATCTGGGGGGATGCAGGGAGCAAGTCTTTGGCTACTGAGCAGAATTTTTCCAGCTAAGAAAGTAGCTGATGCAGAGGACCAGAAGAAAAAGTATGTTTGGTGTGTTCAAGGAATAGCAAAGAAGGCACCAGGAATGGAGTAGATAGAGGGCAGAGAAGGATATAGGTCGAAGACCATGAAAGATCTTCTAAGCTATTGTAAGGACTTTACTTCAAGCGACATGAGAAGCCAGTGGAGCATTTTGAGCATGGGTAGGTTGGTCTGATTCATGTCTTGTAGTGATCAGTGGGTTGCTTTGTGGAGTAGACTATAGTGGAGCAAGGATGGAATAAGGAGCTACTTTAGGAAGCTCTTACAGTATTCTTGGTAAGAGATTTTGGTGGCTTATACCAAGATATCTTGTAGCAGAAGAAAGGGGAGAAAAACATGAGATTCTGGATATGTTTGAAAAGAGTGATGACAAGATTTGATAATCTAGGCATACTGTGTTTGCCGTTTATGAGCATTGGGGATAGCCAGGCAAGGTTTCCTAACACATATCTTTGGGCGCCTGTAGTAGAATACCATGTAGTCCGGGTGGCCTAGACCCAACAGAGCTTTATTTCTAACAGTTCTGCAGGCTGGGAGGTCTTAGATCAAAGTGCTGGAAGACTGGATCTGGTGAACACTCACTTCCCAGTGCGTAGGCAGCTCTCTTCTCCTTGTAACCTCACATAGTGGAAGGGGCAGGATGGTTCTCTGGAGCCTCTTTGATAAGGGTACCACGTCCAGTAATGAGGCTCTACTCTGATGATCTAGTCGCTTCCGAAGGCCCTGCCCTCTAGCTTCATCACCCTGAGGGTTAGGATTTCAGCATAAGAATTTTGAGGAGGATACAGATATAAAGTTTAAGGTAATACCCATTCTAGCTAGATTTCATTTATACTTTTAACTTGAAGAAACAATATAAAGGGAACAGCAGTGAACTTGACCTGATATAATATATAATAATCATTCCCCTTGATGAAGCAGTATGAGCCTGGGACAGATGTGTTTCATCAGTAACTGGTTTCTGCTAAGGTCCTCTGACTCTGAGAGCCGCCTCCATGTTACCCCAGGCCCAGAGACCTCATAGCACACTTGTTACGCCTTCACCTGTCTCTGCAGCTGTCCTAACTGTATGACTTTCTCTCAGAATTTTTGCTCTTTTTCTTTTAACCCAGTACAATTCTAAAAATAATGTTTATTTAAACTGAATGAATTCCATCCAACTTTCATCTGAAGCCTTTCCTAAATTCCGAGTTGTCATTTTTTCAAATCACTGAGGATCTTCAGAGAAATCAAAAATATGCTTTGGAGAAGTCAGTAATAATGAATTGATTGGTGAATATGAAGAAAAATGGCTGGAGAAACAAATGTTATTTGGGAACCAATGATGAAGAAAAAGATGAGAAATGTTTTCTTCCAAAAATAAAGTATCCTATTTCAGAAACTTAATTTGAAAGCCTCATATAAATTTCTTATATTTCCCACCCCAAGTGATTAAATTCAATTTGAAAGTAATAAAACTCTACTACAATATTGGGACTAATTCAGTGGTTGAAGTGAAACTGATAGTTAGTGCAAGGGTATATTGTTAATTAGAATACACAGTCATAATTCAGAGATTGGAATTCCGTACTTTCATAGGTCTAATTTCTGTAATGAAAGAAAGCAAATCCTCAGGCAGTGTGTAGAGTTATGTGAGTCTGTATACTACATAGATTACATTTTAAAATTAATATGTTTTATTTAGGATTCTTTTCTGCACAAGTAAGTGTGTTATTATATTCTACCTGAGGCTCCTGTCCTTTGATTTTTCGTACATTGTGGTTTAAGTGATACGCATTTCAACGGTGGTTGGGAGTACAGCACTGACCGGCCTGGGCAAAAGGTGATGATTTCAGAGTCACCCCCAAAGGGCTGATAATTGAACCAATAAAAGTGGAAGCATTCACCTGCATAGTGAGTAGAGAAGATCCAGTGCAGATTTATAATATTAGGTATTTCCCATATTTAATTGGTGGGAGGAAGACAGAGCCTATTGTAGACCAGATTCATAGGAAGAGAACCAAGAAAGCAAGATTCTATGGCTGCATGATGACAATGCAAATTTTTATAATTTGATTTTTAAAATTTATTGTATTCATGGAGGATCATTACAAAAATATGATTTCTTATCATAGTATATTAGCTTTTTTTTTTTTTTTTTTTTTTTGGACAGGCAGAGTGGACAGTGAGAGAGAGAGTGACAGAAAGGTCTTCCTTTGCCATTGGTTCACCCTCCAATGGCCACCGTGGCCGGTGCACCGCGCTGATCCGCAGGCAGGAGCCAGGTACTTATCCTGGTCTCCCATGGGGTGCAGGACCCAAGCACCTCCCATGGGGTGCAGGATTCCACTGCACTCCCTGGCCACAGCAGAGAGCTGGCCTGGAAGAGGGGCAACCGGGACAGAATCCGGCGCCCCGACCGGGACTAGAACCTGGTGTGCTGGCGCCTCAAGGCGGAGGATTAGCCTATTGAGCTGCGGTGCCAGCCCAGTATATTAGCATTTAAGATGTTTTAAATTTATGTATTCAACAGATGTTTACTATTCACATGTTGTAAGTGATATGAACTAAACAAAATCTCCTCCTTCATTAAGCACACGGCAATAAGGGGAGACAGACAATAAGTTGGGGCTGGGGGAGGTGGGCTCTCTGGTGTCTTTATTTTATAGAGATACAAATCCCATTCAGAATTCAGGGTCCTACCTTATGACCTCATTTAACCTTAATTATCATCTCCTTATAGGCCCAACCTCCAAATACACATTGGGAGTTAGGTTTTCCAGACATGAATTTTATGGGGAAAAAGTTCAGTCCTTAGCAGATGAGTGATGTGTGAGCAGAGATGAGAGAGTTGCTGATACAGCAATTTAAAATAGGATTGGTCAGAGATGCTTTCCCTGAGAAGCTGATAATTGAACGCAGACTTAAAGTAAATGAACGAGTTAGGCTGTGGGTGGGAGCCTTCCCTGTGGATGGAAGAGTGGGGGCAAGGCCCTGAGATAGGAGGAATGGCAAGGAGACCAGACAGCCTGGGGTGGGGTAGTCAAGGGAAGGGGGCGCCCTGTCTTTGTGGCCCCGTAAGGACTTTGGCTTTTGCTTAGAGTAGGGCGTTGCTGGAGGATTTTGAGGACTGGAGAGGTGACAGGGTCTGACGAGCTCCACAGCTCCTCAGAGGAGGACAGTGGTATAATTTTGGAATACATCAGCACCAGTTCCCTTCTTGTTTTGTTCCTAAATCAAGATAATGCACCCAAACTAGAAATAAGAATACCTTTGCTCTTTTATTTTAATGTGAATTCTGAGATAAAATGTCTGTAGATGCCTCATGAAATATAATCCTGTGATCCACTAGCATTTAAAAAGGATAAATATAGGTTTATAGTAATTATATTATTTATAGTTAATAAGCTGATGTGTTATAATTTTATTTACTTGAAATAATCAGTTAAATTTAGGAAACAGATCCCACGTATTTTGGTTTCCATAACAACTTGGGTGAAAAATTGAAGAGCAGATGTTGAATCAACCTGTTGATGTATAATACTGTGACAGTTTTAAAATTATAGTTACGCTGTTCAGGCTTTAAGTTTATGCGTACCATAATTTGTCCTTGAAAGAGATAGTTGTTAAAACTTTTTTTTTGCAAGGATTTTTATAAGGTATGAATAGATGTGAGTAAGGGAGATTAGCTTGAAAGATTTATTTTTAAAACCAAAAGCATTTAAACAGAAGTTTTTATTCTCTTCCCTCAACACCTCTCCCCCTCTCCCCTTATCTTCCTGTCCCCATCTCCCATCTAGCCCTCCCTTTTCCCCATCCCCTTCCCCCTCCCCCTTCCTCTCTGCCATCCCCTTTTTGGGAGGTAAAGGGGCTGGAGAATGATAGAAAAAACAGGAAAAACATTTGGAGTATTAGTTGTTTAGGATTATGTTTTTATACTCCTAATTTGAATAGGATTTATTTCTTAATGTTTTTAGAGCTTTCAATGACAGTTTTATTTGTAAGCCATTTTCAATCTTGGTGTTCAGATTTACTACATTCAGTATCTAGGTATTAGACTCACTCAGTGGCAGACAGGCTGTAAATACATTCATTTTAATCTCATTTTATTTTGAATCCTTTAAACTTTCAAGAAGCTTGGGGTTTGAACTTACATGTAAATTGTTCTTATGCGTTTATAATTGGGATGAAGTAAATGAATAAATCATTAGTGTTACAGATCTCGTGAGTAGAAATATGGGAGTGTTTACCACTGAAGTGAAATGTTGTGTTGGCCAGTGTACCCAGACACACCCTGTTCACCTTACAGAATTTCATTTTGTCTGACATGGAGAGTGTTGTGGAAAAGGCAAATATCATAGCAGCTGCTGTAATTGAATTGGCCTCTGAATCATATAAAGCCAGGCAACCTGACAGCAACATTGTCTAAAACCTTAAGAAAAACATTATGGTGCATGTGATGTGTATCTACTTGAAGCTAAAATGAATGGGCTATTAGAAAAAATTACTTCTGGGGAAAAGGGGAGAAAAGTAATGATATTTTTAGAAAAACACGTTTAGAAAAAAAAGAGATGATTTTTTCCCCCCTAGAAATTTCTTGCTTTCTGTTTTCTAAAGAAGCTTTTAGTCCAATCATGAAGCCTCTCTGGTATTACTTTTTTAAAAAACTTAATTATTACCATTTATTTTTATGAATAAATAATTGCTGTTTTACTTAATGTGTAATGTCTAGAAAAACCTGACGTGTACCAGCAGTTGTTTCATAAACATTTTAGTCACTGCTGGAAATAAATGCAGCCAGTTCATTGTCGTCGTCTTTTCTTAAATACACGTATGTTCTTTTTTTGTTTCTTTAAAGATTTATTTATTTGAAAGGCAGAGTTACAGAGAGACTGAGAAAGAGGTCTTTCATCCACTGGTTCACTCCTCAAATGGCCACAAAGGTCAAGACTAGGCCAGGTTGAAGCTAGGGACAGGAGCTGCTTCTGGATCTCCCATGTTGGTGGCAGGGGACCAAGTACTTGAACCGTCTTCTGTTGCTTTCCCAAGTGCATTAGCAGGAAGCTAGATCAGAAATGGAGCAGCCAGGATTTGAACCAGCTTTGATATTGGGTTGTTGGCATGCAGGTGATGGTTTAACCTGTTATGTCACTATGCTGGTTCCATGTGTTTGTTCTTAAATATATTTATTTTAACTTGTCATTGTTTCTATTTATAAGATGAAACTGGTGTTTTGATACTTGAATACATTGTAGAATTGTCAAATCAAACTAACATAGGCATCACCTCACAAACATTTTGTTGTTGTTGTGAGAACATTTATAGTCTTCAGTTAACATATGTCAAGTAGTGCAATATTTTTAGCAGTAGTCGCCATACCATAAATAGATCTCCAGAACTTATTCCTGCTAACTGAACTGTTATGCCCCTTGACCAGTGTCTCCCCATCACAACTGCCCCTGCAGCCCCTGATAACCACCGTTCCACAATTCTCAAATTCTGTGAGTTGAACTTCTTTAGAGTCCACATGCAAGCAAGGTCATACAGAGTTTTCCTTTCCGTGGCTGGCTTATTTCATCTGGCATAATGTTCTTTAAATTCATCGCTATTGTCGCCCCTGACAGAAGTTCATTATTCTCATATGTTAGAAATGGTTAATCATACAATGTTTTTGTTTGAAAGCCTTCTTAGCATTTCAGAAGACAACTGATGTATGGCAAGGTGAGCTTAATTTTGAATTTTTAAATATTTTTCTTACTTTACATTTTCAGATATCTATGCATGTTAATTTTAGACTACTTCAAAAACTATCCAGACTCCAATTTCTATTGTGGTTTGTGAAAGGAAAGGAAATGAGTTAGATGATAAATTTTTAAGAAGTTGAAATCATGACTCATATAAATATAAAATGAACAGATCTGAGATTTTATTTAATTCATTAATGAGTGAGGGAAACATAATCTGTTGCCACTGACTCAAAGGTGAATCGAAAAATAGATATATATAGGCAAATAAGACCACAAATTAATGTAAAACTCCTGCATTCACAGGCAGTAATCAGACCTAGTTTATTTCCATTTCTATAGATAGCCATAAGTTTCAGTATTACTAATTTTCTACAGTATACAGAGTGATAAAATAGTACGAAGACCCTGAGAAAGGTGGAGGTAACCCAGGATACACTTGGTAGGTCACCTAGTGATCTTTTGTGCCTATTTCAGTCTTTCACAGCTCTGTTTTTATTTTCTTTTTTTTTAACTTTTATTTAGTAAATATAAATTTCCAAAGTACAGTTTATGGATTACAATGGCTTCCCCCCCATAACTTCCCTCCCACTCGCACCCCTCCCATCTCCCACTCCCTCTCCCATTCCATTCACATCAAGATTCATTTTCAATTATCTTTATATACAGAAGATCGATTTAGTGTATATTAAGTAAAGATTTCATCAGTTTGCACCTACACAGAACATAAAGTGTAAAATACTGTTTCAGTACTAGTTATAGCATTACTTCACATTGGACAACACATTAAGGACAGATCCCACATGAGGAGTAAGTACACAGTGACTCCTGTTGTTGACTTAACAATTTGACACTCTTGTTTATGGCGTCAGTAATCTCCCTAGGCTCTAGTCAAGAGTTGCCAAGGCTATGGAAGCCTTTTGAGTTCACTGACTTCGATCTTATTCCAACAAGGTCATAGTCAAAGTGGAAGTTCTCTCTGCCCTTCAGAGAAAGGTACCTATTGTCATCTGTTTCCCTCTCAAGCAAAAGATAACCAATGAATGCATGCTATCAGACTGATACTGCTGTGTTAAATACTGTGTCCTGAGAGCATTACCTCGTTCTTGGCTTCTTAGAGCACAGAAATAGAGTCTGAACTGCAAAGCCAAAGTACTTGGTTGGGCAAAAGCTCTCTGACTCACTAGACACCGGTAGGGGCCCAGAGCTGGGTGTCCATCTGAGGAAGAAGGCCCCTGATCTTAAATGGGGTTTTAACTTTCCCTTTTGGTTCTTCATTTTGGGGTGGGAGTATGAGCCTGGCGTATGAGCTTGCGAGGACTGGTCTGAGGGACTGCACAGGAGCACAAGAAGTGAAGGGGTTTGGGGTTAGAGAAGCTCAGGTGTCCATGTCCAGGAACTTGGAAGGGAATCTAATTGGCATGTGAATAGGCTATGTCCCTGAAATAAGGAAGAAAAAAGGGGAAGTTCGCCACTGGGTCCCCCTATAAATTCCTACCTAGGGGTCCCCTAGCCCTACAGTATGTAAACAGAAATTCTTGTTGCCATTAAGTAGGTATGCGGTCCCTGCATCTTTCTCTTAGAGTATGAACACATTATTCTCATTCATTTCTGTTAAATCTATGGCTGAATCTTTGTATTGAAGTGATTAGTGCTGAATTCCTTAGACTTTTTGAGAAGCATGAGTTTTTTCAGAAATTTAGGATCGGGGCCGGCACCCTGGCTCACTTGATGCCTGTGGTGCCGGCATCCCATATGGGCACCAGGTTCTAGTCCTGGTTGCTCCTCTTCCAGTCCAGCTCTCTGCTGTGGCCCAGGAAAGCAGTGGAAGATGGTCCAACTACTTGGGCCCCAGCACCCTCATGGGAGACCAGGAGGAAACACCTGGCTCCTGGCTTCGGATCGGTGTAGCTCCGGCCATAGCAGTCATTTGGGGGGTGAACCAATGGAAGGAAGAGCTTTCTCTCTGTCTCTCTCTCTCTCACTGTCTAACTCTATCTGTCAAATAAGTTAAAAAAAAAAAGATAAGAAATATAGGGTCAGAGTTGGAAATAGAGGTGGTGGTAAACAGACTGGTTTCATTTTCTAGGAAGACAATTAAATCTCTCATAAGCCAGTTACAACTAAAAACACAGATGTAAAATCAAGGATGAAGTTGCAGAAGGACAAAAGTGACAGAAAAGCAGCAACGACAGAGAAGGGAAAGGCATTTTTGAAAAAATATATTTATTATTTGAAAGGCAGTTACAGAGATGCAGAGTCAGAGAGAGAGAAAGAGATCTTCCATTGGCTGGTTCACTCCCCAGATGGCCACAATGGCCAGAGCTGCACCAATCCGACACCAGGAGCCAGGAGCTTCTTTCAGGTCTCCCACGTGGGTGCAGGGGCCCAAGGACTTGGGCCATCTTGTAGTGCTTTCCCAGGACACAGCAGAGAACTGGATCAGAAGTGGAGCAGCTGGGTCTCAAACTGGCACCCATATGGGATGCCGGCACTGCAGGTGGCGACTCTACCTGCTGTGCCATAGCGCTGGGCCCAGGCATTTTTTTTTAAATTTAGTTTTCTTATTATAAAATTTTAAAAGCAACATGTAAAAATAGAGAGTAGTTTGGTCTACAGGTAGATAAGAGGCACTCACAGAAAGCCTCTGCTTCTATCAGCTGTTCTCCTGGTGTCCCCACTTCAAAGTCATCACCATAACACAGTGTCGTATTTTGGGACGGGACTTCCTGAACTCCTTCAGTATCAACTTCCATATGCATTTCAGAATGTGGTATCATTTTCTTCAATAATCAAACCATTGTCATGCCTGAGGGAATTCATCATGATTCCTTAAAATTAAATATCCTGCCTATATTTACATTTCTCTGCCTCAAAATGTAGTTTTACAGTTAGTTTGTTCAAATTAAGGTCCACTGTAGTCCGCACATGGCATTTGATCCTTATGTCCTTTAAGCCTCCCTGACTTTAGAACAGTGTCCCTTCCCTTTTGTTTCTAAACATGTTATTGACCTGTTGAATAAATCCAGTCTCAGGTTTTAGACTCTAGATTTATCTTCTTGCTGCTGCTTCATGATATTGTCTTAACCTATTTCTCTGTATACCTGTAAATAGAAGTCAAGTTTTGGCAAGAACATCTTATAGGTTGTGGGGAGCAACTCGGACTATACTGTTACTGGAATTAAGACTTATTCTATGCATCTGCTCTCCCACAATATGGCGCTGGGAGAGAAGAAAACAGCTTCTGCACAGCTGCCTCCAGTTCAGCCAATAAACTGTAGGACTTGCTCCTGATTGGAGGAGAGCAGCGTACTCGGCGTGTGGGCAGCCGAGTTGGGATTGGCGGAGGAGGACTATAAAGGAGGAGAGAGACGGCATGCACCAGGAACATCTAAGGGGAACATCTGTGCAGCCCCCGAGAGAGCCGGCCGGCGGTGTGCCGCTCCCCTGCGGAAGTGGGGAATGTGGCAGGGGGAACCGCCCTTCCACGGAGGTGGAAGGGACAGTAGCCAACCCGGGAAGAACCAGCAGCAAACCCGGGGAGGGCCGAGCAGACAAAAGAACAGCGCAGGGTCCTGTGTCGTTCCTCCGCGAAGAGGGGGAGCGACAATAGGTGATGTAGCTTGGCTCCATATTGCCTTTTTTTTCCCTAAGATTTATTTATTTATCTTGTAAGGGTTACAGACAGAGAGAGGGAGGGAGGGCGAGAGAGAGAGAGAAATCTTCCATCTGCAGAATGACTTCCCATTCATCCACAGTGGCCAGGAGCTTCATCTGGATCTCCCAAACATTTGGGCCGTCTTCCACTACTTTTCCTAGGCCATTGGCAGGGAGCTGGATCAGAAGTGGAGCAGCAGGGACACAAACTGGTGCCCATATTGGCTTTGCCTGCTACTCCACTACTACTCCATGGCCTGCCCCCATGTTGCTTCACATCAGGAATCTCTTAATATCTGGCTGCCCTACATTCAGTGATGCCAAAGTCCATTAGTGGGTTTGGTTGGTGACAGCTTATTCCTCTTTTATAAAGAGGACTCACTTCCTTATGACCAACAAGTGATTGTGGGGTGATAACTTAGCATCCTGCAAATATCAAGTGCTCAGACAACCAAAGGATTTTTTTTTTAGATTGAGGAACTGCCTTCCTCCTGTGTTTTGGAAGGCTAACCAAAGAGTGTGTCTTCAGGAGGATACTGCATAGAGCAACCAAGAAGGGACTCAGAACAGCCACTTCAACCCCAATGGAATAAAAGAGGTTACAGCCACCTTTTTCTTCTTCTTTTTTTTTTTTTTTTTAAAGATTTATTTGCTTATTTGAAAGAGTTACACAGAGAGAGAAGGAGAGGCAGAGAGAGAGGTCTTCCATCCACTGGTTCACTCCCCAATTGGCCGCAACAGCCAGAGCTGTGCCGATCTGAAGCCAGGAACCAGGAGCTTCTTCCTGGTGTCCCATGGGGGTGCAAGGGCCCGAGGACTTGGGCCATCCTCTACTGCTTTCCCAGGCCATAACAGAAGAGCTGGATCAGAAGTGGAGCAGCCGGACTAGAACCAGTGCCCATATGGGATGTCTGCACTGCAAGCAGTGTCTTTACCTGCTATGCCACAGCGCCAGCCACAGCCACCTTTATCTTCTATTCAAGGGTAGGTTAAGGGTAGGTAAGAGAAACTTTTAAAAAAATCACAGTGATGATAAGTGTAAAAGAGTTGGAAAAAGTTGAAAAGGAAGGAAAAATGAAGGTAACTTTATTAAAAAGGCTTATTGAATAATTGAGTGTTCTTAACTAATAACACCACAAGTATCCTCATTAAACTAAATCCACTAATAATAACAGCAACAAAAAGCCTCTGGAGTGCTGTTGGTTTCCTGGCAAGATAAGCTTTAAAGAGTGAAAAAAAGGCTGGCGCCGCAGCTCACTAGGCTAATCCTCCACCTTGCAGCGCCGGCACACCGGGTTCTAGTCCCAGTCGGGACGCCGGATTCTGTCCTGGTTGCTCCTCTTCCAGGCCAGCTCTCTGCTGTAGCCAGGGAGTGCAGTGGAGGATGGCCCAAGTGCTTGGGCCCTGCACCCCATGGGAGACCAGGAGAAGCACCTGGCTCCTGCCATCGGATCAGCGCGGTGCGCCGGCCGCAGCACGCAGGCCGCGGCGGCCATTGGAGGGTGAACCAACGGCAAAAGGAAGACCTTTCTCTCTGTCTCTCTCTCTCACTGTCCACTCTGCCTGTCAAAAAAAAAAAAAAAAAAAAAAAAAAAAAAAAAAGGAGTGAAAGAAAACAACAACAACAAATATCAACTTTCAGGTTTAATTTAAAATTTCATTCCATTGAAAAGGACAGTCTAGGTGGTAGGAACATTTTTTTTTTTTAAGATTTATTTTATTTTATTTATTTAAAAGGCAGAGTTAGAGAGAGAGAGAGAGAAGAGACAGAGAATGGTAGCAAATCTTGCAGAAGTAGTGCCAGCTGAAGCTGGCAGGGTAAGCCTGATGGAACTGCATTGCAAGTGACAGAAGAAGAATGACCTCCCATATGTAAGATGCATCCATATCAGAGAATATCCGAACTTGTAAATGCAGCAGAGAAGCTGCGACACTTTCGGTGGAGGCTGTGAAGAGCAGAAATGATGCCCCAGAGGAAAGACTCGCTGATGCGGAAGGTGGGGAGCACAGCACCGAATAGAACACCCAGAGCCAGAAAGCATCTAAAAATGAAAGAATGCTGACAAGATGACGAGAAATCAAGCTGCGATCATCAAGGGAAAACCAGTACCTTCATCTGTTCACTGGTGGCCTTTGTCTTTGACTGGTTTGTTTTTCTATATCACCTTTTTTTTGGCATAGATATCATTTCTCAAGATGGATATTTAGAAGAGTACTAGAGTCGGAAGATTACTGGAAGGCCTGAAAGGCCATGCTTAGATATTTACATTTATACATAGTTTAATCTTCACCACGACGATTGACTTTTTTTTTTTTTTTTTTTTTTTAAATTTTTTTTTTTTTTTTTTTTTTTTTTTTTGACAGGCAGAGTGGACAGTGAGAGAGAGAGACAGAGAGAGAAAGGTCTTCCTTTTGCCGCTGGTTCACCCTCCAATGGCCGCCGCTGCAGCCGGCGCACCGCGCTGATCCTGGCAGGAGCCAGGAGCCAGGTGCTTTTCCTGGTCTCCCATGGGGTGCAGGGCCCAAGCACCTGGGCCATCCTCCACTGCACTCCCTGGCCATAGCAGAGAGCTGGCCTGGAAGAGGGGCAACCGGGACAGAATCCGGCGCCCCAACCGGGACTAGAACCCGGTGTGCCGGCGCCGCAAGGTGGAGGATTAGCCTATTGAGCCACGGCGCCGGCTGACGATTGACTTTTACAAGTTGCCTAGATTAAAGAAAAAAGAAAATTGAAAGGCACACAAACTCAAGAATGATTATGGACCTTGCTTTCAGACTTTGAAGCAGTTAAGAGTTTAGAGAGAAAGAAGCAAAATAGAAAATAGTGGAAATAATGCACTGTTATAGGATCTCACAAAAGCAACTCTTCTTTTAAGATAGAAAATGAAACACATGGAACGGTGAACTACTCAGTAGTAGCAGTGCTCTTTCTAGAACCTACTGACTATCTGGAAATGGATGAAATATGTAGTTAGCTTATTTATACTTGTTTGTTATGTAGCCTACAGCTGCCATTCTTAGAAAGCTGTATCACATTAGAAATTAATAAAGAATTCAGTTGAATGGTACAAAATATAAGATTTAGTTGACATAAACTAAATGCTAAGAAAACAGAGTGTACTTTCCTTTTAAATGCACATCATGTATCTTTCATTAAAATGTTGATCATATGAACAGAAACATGTGCATGTAATATAAAAATGTTATGGTTCAAATTGTTAGAACATAGTACCATAAAATTAATATAATAAAATTAAAAGATGGATGGCCACATAAAAATTAAAATGCAATGCATGTAAGGCAAGAGAGATCCATAAAGAATAAGAGAATGTCTTAAAATCAGTACATTTTATAATGATGTAGTTATATTTTCATGGGTTGCTGACAAATGTTTATTTAAAAAAATTTTATCAATTTAAATATGGTAGGAAGAACAGAGAAAGGAAATACAGAAATAGAATGAATATCTCAAACAGGAAAAATAAAGTTAATACAATTAATCAGAAATATGCAATAATTGATTTTTTGGGAAATTTAGTCGATGTGATAATCACTTATCAGTTAGACAAAGGATAAAGGGCTAATAGAATCAGGAATAGAGGTAAAGTAAGATACAAGAAAATAAAACTATTGTGGAGAATGTTTTTAGATGATGGTGATAATTCAGGTCAAAATCAGATAATTAAACTGTATGTGAGTGTGCATACATACAAGAATACATACATGCACATGTGTGAATCGCCAGGTGTGTGCAGCTAGAAGGAGAAATTAGAAGTAGAATGAACATATTCAAATTAATTTTGGAAAGAGTTAAAATATAAATAAATTTTAAAGCCAAAAAGAAACCCACCGAGTTGTAACAAATTAGCAAGTAAAAGAGCATCACCCTGTTAGGGATTTACTTTGGAGAATTTTTTCAGAAGTTCAAAGAACAGTTATCCAGCGACTAATTACTTCTAGCTTCAAAATATAGAAAAGGAAGTTATTAGGTGTCTGAGTTCGTTTGATGAGGTTAAATGATTTTGTTTTAACAACTTGATAAAAACAGCACCTCTGCATCTTGTCCATGAGCAAATCTTGTGCACTTGCTCTATGGTGCGTTAGGAATCTGCTCTTGTCTTCCTCACCACTCTGCTCTAGCAGAAGTGGCCATTTTTCTCTCCCCTCGTAACTGCAGTTATCCCCTATTTTAATCTCCCTTTTCTGTTTTTCACTTAAATCCTTAAGGACCTATTTTCAATATGAATAATCCTTTTAATGTAATTTCCTTGCTTAAAATCATCCAATGACTTCTCATCTTATTCAGAGTAAAAATATAGATTCTTTAGCTTTGAAATCACATAATTTGGCCAGTACCTACCTCTCTACCTCTATCACCTGTCTCTGTCCTCAGGAAGTCCTGGGCTCCAGGCATTTGACATCTTACAACTCTACTGGCTGATCTTTATACATTTTCTCCCCAGTTTTTAAATAGTCTGTCTTCCAAGCAGTCATTCTCTAACATAGTTCACTATTAAGTTTCTTACACCCTAGAATGTTAAGGCCCTGATTCCCTGCCATATCCCTAGTGCCTGTTATAGTCTCTGAGATACATAATGAATATTTGTTAAATGATTGCATGATATGTAATGTTCGGAAAGATAAGTAATAGTGGATTAAAAATAGAAAAAAAGAGCAATAAAATTGAATAGCACTTCTACTCCCTTATAGAAAATTAGCATGTAAGAAATTAATAGGTGATACTGGGAAAAAGACACTCATAGGATATTGCAAAAATAGCAGTGGTCTTACGACTCTTGGCATTTACTTATGATCTAGCCACTTTGAGAAAGTCACCTAATCTCACCTTCAGTTTTCTTTGTGTGTAAGATTGAGACACCAGTATCTCCTAGGTGTTTGCTGTATGTATTTGTGCATTTGTTTGGACAAGGTCCTGCTGCCTTCATTCCCTCCTGCCTCTCTCTAAGATGCTTTGATGATTAAGTATTCTACATCAGACCTATGCTTTCAAAAGTGGTTAACACCATGACATCAATTTAGAAAATATATGGCCAGTGCTGTGGTGCAGAGGGTTAAAGTCGTAGCCTGAAGTGCCAGCATCCCGTATGGACACCGGTTCTAGTCCTGGCTGCTCCTCTTCCATTCCAGCTCTCTGCTACGGCCTGGGATAGCAGTAGAAAACATATGTAAAGTAGTTGGCACAGTGCAAGGCACATAGAAAGTGAACAGTTCATGTTAGTTGGTTTTCTTCTACTTGGATTTTTTAGGATGGCTACTTCCATATTTAGCCTCATGTCTTCCTGAGGATTCTCAGAACTGTATATTTTTGCTATTTGACTGTATCTCCTTAACAGTTTTCCCTATGACATTTAGCATGATGATTGATTCATAGCTAGTGTTCTGCAACTGTTTGTTTAAAATTCAGCATATAGTAAGTGCCTGTTATGTACAGAATGTGGAGTCAGAAAATGAAGGGAAAGGCATATTCTAGCTGTACGTTGAGACAGTGGTTCTCCTTTTGAAGAGATGAGGGTATATATAATATGATAGATTTGAATCCTTAAAAATAAAAAGATGTTGGCACCCTGGAATGTAATATAATACATATGGAAAGAAAAGCAAACAAAAAAAACCTGAAATATTTTTCCAGGTTATTTGGGAAAATCTTACTGTGCAAGATCGATGCAGATTAGATAGAAATATGTATGTGTATGATATAATTCTGTTTGATAGATAGTTGAAGGAGAAAAACAGTTTATACACAAAGAATTGCCTAATCATAACCTTAAGTTACTATAAAGAATAAAAGATACTTCAAAAAGTTCATAGAAAATGGAATTAGAAGTTTATTTTGATGTAAAAAGTTTTTGAGATCCATGCATAGTTTTTTTGTTATGCACATTTTCTGTGAACTTTTTGAAGATCCCTTGTAGATATATTTTATAGCAGTTAAAGAAAAGTAACTCATATATCTTCAAAGTTACATAAATCCAGTAAAAAATTTTACTCAAGAAACATGTAGTCAAAAAAGCATGTAGAGGGCTGGGCATTTGGTGCATGTGGTTACGATGCTGCTTGGGAGGCCTGCACCCATGTCAGAATGCCTTGTTAAAGTCCCAGCTCCTCTGCCTCCTGTCCAGCTTTCTGCTAATGTATACTCTGAGAGGCAGCAGGGAATGACTCAAGTACTGGGATCCTTGCCACTCACAAGGGAGACCTGGATTGAGTCCCAGGCTCCTCACTTTTGCCCTGACTGCTGTGGGCATTTGGGGAGTGAACAAGTAGATGGAAGGTCTCTATTTCTCTTTCTGTTTCTCTTTCAAATGAAATAAATAATGTTTAAAAGCATGTAGGCGGCCAGCGCTGTGGCTCACTTGGCTAATCCTCCGCCTGCAGCGCTGGCACCCCGGGTTCTAGTCCTGAGTGGGGCGCCGGATTCTGTCCTGGTTGCTCCTCTTCCAGTCCAGCTCTCTGCTGTGGCCCGGGAAGGCAGTGGAGGATGGCCCAAGTGCTTGGGCCCTGCACCCACATGGGAGACCAGGAGGAAGCACCTGGCTCCTGGCTTTGGATTGGCGCAGCATGCCAGCCATAGCGGCCATTTTGGGGGTTAACCAACAGAAGGAAGACCTTTGTCTCTGTCTCTCTCTCTCTCACTGTCTAACTCTGCCTGTTTTTTTTTTTTGTTTTGTTTTTGTTTTGTTTTGTTTTTTTTTTTTTTTAAAAAGCATGTAGGCAAAAGTGTTAAAAACAAAATGGTTTCTAATCCCAGGCTTTTTACTTCTAAACCAACTTTTTAAAAAAAATAGACTATTTTTTAAGGTAAACATTTTTTTTAAGATTTATTTATTTATTTGAAAGTCAGAGTTACACAGAGAAAGGAGAGGCAGAGAGAGAGAGAGAGGTCTTCCCTCCAATGGTTCATTCCCCAATTTGCCGGAGTTGCACCAATCTGAAGCCAGGAGCTTCTTTCGGGTCTCCCACACGGGTGCAGGGAGGGGCTCAAGGACTTGAGCCATCTTCTGTCGGAAGTGGAGCAGCCGAGTGTCGAACCAGTGCCCTTATGGGATGCCAGCGCTTCAGTCCAGGGCATTAACCCACTGTGCCACAGCATGGGTCCCAATAATAGACTATTTTTAGAGCAGTTTTAAGTTCATAACAAAATTGAAAGGAAAGTACAGAGATTTCCCATATACTGTCTGCTGCCCCTCTCCCGGCATGCATAGCCCCACATTTCAATATTGTTTGCCACTGTAATACATTTATTACAGTTGATGAACTTGCATTGACCCATCATTATCCTCCAGATCCATAGTTTAGGGCTCATTCATGGTGTTACACAGTTTACGAGTTCTGACAAATGTACAGTGACATGTATGTACTGTTATAGTATCATACAGATTAGTTTCACTGCCCTAAAACAATATTCTGGGAGAAGGCATTTAGTCTAGCAGTTAAGATAAAGAACTCCATGTCCCACATCAGAGTACCTGGGTTTGATTCCCAGCTCTGGCTTCCCACCAGTGTTGACGCAGGGAGACAGTGGTGATGGCGCAGGTGATTGGATTCCTGCCATTCACATGGGAGGCCTGGATTGCTTAGTCTTTGCTCTTGGCACCAACCATGAGCCAATCCTGGCCATTTCAGGCCTTTGGCAGGGAGAAGGGGAGGGGTGAACAAGCAGACAGACTTCTTCCTCTTCTCCCTTCCCCTCCCGCTTTCTCTCTCTCTCTATTCCCCAGTAGTTTAGGGATCACGCATGGTGTTAGACAATCCCTCTCCTCCTCTTCTCCCTCCTTCTCCATCCCCCACTCCACCTGACTTTCCTTCTCACTGTCCATCTCTCTCTTTGTTTCTATGCCTTTCAAATAAATAAATAAAAATACTTTGTGCCTTCTCATCCCTCCCTTTCTCCAATCCCTGGCAACCACTGATCCTTTTCCTGTCTCAGTGGTTTCGCTTTGTCCAGGATGCCATATAGTGGAATCCTGGTGCCTTTTCAGATTGGCTTTTTTTTTTTTTTTTTACTTAGTAATATGCATTTAAGGTTTCTCCATGTTTTTTCATTACTTAATAGCATATTTCTTTTTAGATCTGAATAATGTTCTATTGTCTGGATGTGCTAGTATATTTATTCACTCACCTGCTAAAGGACATATTAGTTACTTCCACATTTTGACAGATAAAGCTGTTATAAGACAGCTTTTTGTTCTTTGCCAGTATTTCATTTCTTGAAGGCCTCAATTTCTTCACCTACAAAACTTAGCTGATGATTCCTAGGGATTTTAAGGATGAAATTATATAGTTACCTAGATAAAAACCATGAAGTCATATGTGATTCTCATCGTGAGTAGCTCAGTATTGCTGATGACCTTTAAAATTGATAAAACCTTTCAGGTAGAAAGCCAACTTACATAACGAAAATTAGACTATGTTCTTACTTTTTCTATTCTGTCATTCTATTTTGGGTGTTATAGTTCAAATAAACCCAAATGGAGGTTACAAGAATTTTTTAAAAACAAAGGATGTTATAGCAGCATAATTTATAAAAACTAAACAACAGAACAGAACTATGAGGACAATCCAGATGCCCAGTGAAAAAGAAATGCAGAGTAAATTACATGAGGGCTGGGCCCAGGATTCTTCATTCTGTCCAGTATGTCTCTAGTACTCTATCAGTGTGGTGTTCTAAATATTTGTTGCATGTAAAGCAAGTTGAAGGGAAAGGGAAGAGCTTGTCCTGGTTATGAAGTTTCTAGGGGGTGGCATTCCGTTCTTGGTTTGCTGCTCTTGGTCTCATTGCTGACCCCAGCTAGGGCAGCTGCGACCTGTTAGACTCCATACTTGCCCCTTTTCCTGATACCAGTGAGGGCTTAGACATGTAATGGAGCAGCCATGACAGAAGTAATCTCATTTGGAAAAGGAAATCAACATAGTTGTAAGGGAGTAAAGCAAGAGTGACTATGTCTCAATTTGCCAAGACTGTCTTGGCTTATGCCTGCTGTCTCAGTAAATACAATGACCTCTCCTTCACTCAGAGGTATCCCAGTTGGGCCAGTAAAGCACCATTTAGCATGGTCTGGCTTTCTGTTTACTTCCGTGCTGTTGTTGGGAGAATTTTTCTCACCAGCTCAATTCAGTTGATTTTTACATGCATTTAATGTTCAGTAAAGGTAAGGAACATCTGAAATCTATAGTACCGTAAGTAAGATACAAAGAACAATTACACAAGTCCCCAGCCTCTACAGAGCTTCGCCTTAGGTAATTCTCTTTTCTCTTTAGTTGACTTTGTTAACTAATAGGCTTGTCAAAATCAGAAGTGTTTTTGGAAAGGGGAATACTTAAACCCTGTAATGTAAATTAGTGCAGCCACCGTGGAAAACAGTAGGGGCATTTGTTGGAAAAAAAAAAAAATTAGGGGCCGGCACTGTGGCACAGTGGGTAAAGCCACCGCCTGCAGTGCCGGTATTCCATATGGCCACTGTTTCAAGTCCCAGCTGCTCCACTTCCGATCCAGCTCTCTGCTATGGCCTGGGAAAGCAGTACAAGATAGCCCAAGTCCTTGGGCCCCTACAACCATGTGGGAGACCTGGAGGAAGCTCCTGGCTCCTGGCTTCAGATCCACACAGCTGCGGCCGTTGTGGCCATCTGGGAAATGAACCAGCGGCTGGAAGACCTCTCTCTCTCTGCCTCTCTGTGTAACTCTTTCAAAAAATTAAATAAATCTTTTTTTTAATATATTTTATTTTATTTAATGAACATAAATTTCCAAAGTACAGCTTATGGATTACAGTAGCTCCCCCCCCCAATAACTTCCCTCCCACCCACAACACTCCCCTCTCCCACTTCTCCCCTTCCATTCACATCAAGATTAATTTTCAATGATCTTTATATACAGAAGATCAATTTAGCATATATTAAGTAAAGATTTCAACAGTTTGCACCCACACAGAAACACAAAGTGTAAAATACTATTTGAGTACTAGTTATAGCATTAATTAAACACCTAAGAGTAATTGTGTATTAATTACAGAGTTCAACCAATAGTTTTAAGTAGAACATAAAAAATACTAAAAGGGTAGAGTATTAAGTTCTTTTTTTTCTTTTTTTTTGTTTGTTATATAGTTATTTTTTTATTTAATAAATGTGAATTTACAAAGTGCAACTTTTGTATTGTTATGGCTCCCCCCCCCCCAACCTCCCTCCCTCCCGTGGCCCTCCCCTCTCCCACTCCCTCTTCCATCCCGGCCTTCATCGAGTTTCATTTTCAATTACCTTCATATACTGAAGATCAACTTAGTATATACTAAGCAAGGATTTCAACAGGCTGCACTCACACAACCGCACAAGGTATAGGGTATTGTTCAACTAGTAGTGTTGTTTTTTAAGTTTCATAGTAGAACACATTAAGGACAGAGATCCTACGTGGGGAGCATGTACCCAGTGACTCCCGTTGATTTAACAATTGGCACTCTTATTTATGATGTCAGCAATCACCCGAGACTCTTGCTATGAGCTGTCTAGGCTATGGAAGCCCCTTGAGTTCACCAACTCTGAACTTGTTTAGTCAATGTCATATCACAGTGGAGGTTCCTTCCTCCCTTCAGAGAAAGGCGCCTCTCTCCTTGATGGCCTGTTCCTTCTGCTGGGGTCTTGTTCACCAGGATCTTTCATTTAGATTGTTTTTTGCCACCGTGTCATAGCTTTCCATGCCTGTGAGACTCTCATGGACCTTTTAGCCAGATCCGAATGTCCCAAGGGTTGATTCTGAGGCAGGAGTGCTGCCATTCTATGAGTCTGCTGTATGTCCTGTTTCCCCCGCAGGACCATTCTCTCCCTTTTAATTCTATCCTCCATTATTTGCTTACACTGGTCTTATTTGTGAAATCTCATCGACACATACCCTAAAACAAAACCTAGAAATAGACTTGCCATAGGATCCAGCAATCCCAATACTGGGTATATGCCAAAAGACATGAACACATTGTATCAAAGAGATACCTACCTGTACCACCATGTGTATACCAGCACTGTTTAAGATAACTAGAATATGGAATCAATGAGGGTGTCTAACAACAGATGAATATACAAAGAAAATATGCACAATGGAATATTATTCAGCTATAAAAATGAAATTCTATCATTTAATTAAATGATTCAACTGGAGGATATCATGTTGAGTGAAAAAAAGCTGGACACAGAAGGACACATACACATGTTCTCCCTTATATGTGGGAGCTAAAATTATAAAAGGAAAATCACAAAACAAACCCAAACAATGCCTATGTGTATCTGTATTGATACAAACTGTGCTTTATATCTTGTCAAACTAATATTACATATGTTAGATTATTATAGTTTTAATGATATGTGATTACTTTAAAATTTATATGGGTGAAATGATCATCTTTGCACTTCACTGTTGTTTACAGTTCTTGCTATATTCCTACTAAACTAGGATCTTCTTGCTTTTTACCTGTTGAATTTTGGTGGAGAATTAAGCCCTTGACTCTATGAAAAAACTAAAAAAGAAAAGAAGGGAAGGGAAGGAGGAAGGAAAAAAGGAGAGGGAGGGAGAGGGAGGGGCAGAGAGGGAGAAGGAGCGAGAAAGGGAAAGTCATTATATTTTTAGAATTGTATCTGTGAACTGTGTTGAATCTGTTAAAAAGTAAAAAAAAATTAAAAATAAAAATTATTTTTTAAAAAGTAAGAAGTTTTGGAAGTTCTGTTGCACAGTAGGGTGACTGGCACTGTTTATGTCCTATATGTTTCACTATGCACAAGACAAACTAGGTGAGGATTTCGGATGTTCTCTCTATAAAGAACTGTGAAGTGTTTGAAGAGGTAAATACAGTTATCCTCACTGGACATTACGCAGTGTATACATGTGCTGAAACCTCACAAAGTATCCCCTCAATATGTCCAAGTTTCAGGTTTTTGTTAACACTTTCTAATTGAAATTCTTAAAAAGTATAAAGTGTTCCTGGACCCAAGCTCCTGCCCCAGGCCTGGCCCATCCACTTACGGGACTGAGTCCTGTCCGACTCAGCTGTCGCTCTGTGCCCTGTTCCTGTGAGAAAAAGGAAGGTTCCCAAGAGCCACTCGGGGTGTCTGCGGTAATGGAATTCCTTGCCCACGCATGTTTGAGCCCATTCCCAGGGCCTGTGGACCTCTTCGCGTGGACACATGCATACATGGCCCCTCACAGTGCTGGACTAGCCAGGGATGGGAAGAGCAGGAGCTAGCTAGTAGGCTATTCCCAACTGTACGTGTTCTGAAATCCAGGAATTCCACTTTTGTGCCTGGGCTTAACAATTTTCAGTGTATGTTCCTCAAAGTAGGAGACTAGAACGTGTTTTTTAAGGTAGCTTGATTTATAGCTTCCAGGTGTTCAGACACATAGTGTCTGGACCTCCGCTGGCATTCCTGCCACGGGCCCCAGTAGTCTTGGGGACAGGCCCATTCAGAGTAAAGCCTGTGACCTGTGGATCCACGCAGTCTTCCCCTGCCGCTCCCCTGTGCTCCGCGGCACCAGCGTCTCACCATCCATCCACAGCACCCCGGGCTGCACTTGCTGCTCCCTTGTCGAGTGCCCTTCCCCTGGGTTTCCACGTGGTCTCTTTCCTTCAGGTCTTTTTGAGCCCCAGTATCTGTTTTTAACCCTCAATGTCTTCACCTTCTCAGCGACACCCTGCCTGACTAGTCTTTCTAAAACAGTCTCACTCCTGCAAACCCTTACTGTCCTTGAGAAACATCACCATCCATCCATGTCCTACAAAACTAAATGGGAACCTAAAAGTCTCTTATAAAAACTCTAAATATTGAGACCTTTTTTTCTTCAAAACAGTTTTTATGTCTGTAAGTTGTCCATGTACCCTCTTTAAATAGTTAAATAGTTCTCTAAGTTTAGTTACTTAAAGCAGCAGTGCCCCCCTGCCCTGAATTTTGCTGGTAACTATTTCCAGTGCCATGGCATGACTCTTGATTTCCCATAGGTCTCCCCTTGTTTACTTTCCACTGTAGAGCGTGCGACTTAAGAGCACACCCTGTGCAAGCACATACATATCCTGCTATCTCCCTCTCAATATGATTAAACTGAGATTTTGGTTATGTCAAGCTTTGGCATTTTAAACTGCAAACACTAGTGCAGCTGAGCCATGTGATGTGCTGATTTTATTTTTCCTCCTCTTTAGTATTTTGTTTTGTTTTGCTTTTCCCCTGGAGTTGAAAAATGTTGTGATTTTTATTTAATTTTTTAGATTGTTAGCATCAGTTACAGTCCTGACTGTCCCAGTTGGGTGCATCTTTTTCCGTTGGTTTGGCCGTCTGTAATTCAGTGTTTTCCTTTTCTTGTAAAAAATTTCTCATAGATTTTTCAGATGCTTTTTCATCTGAATGGACATTCTCAGGGCCTGCTTGACTGAGATAGCAGAATGTCTCTGAGACTGTCCATCTGAACAGGTGTTTTAAATAAAATTGTTGCTGTTGTTTTAAAAATGCCATTTGACCATATCATCAAAAGTAACTATTTGCCATGAATTTTAATCTGGTTCTCTTTTATGTGTCAGAATGAAGATACCTGTTATCCAGATATTCAGAATATGTTCTCATATTTGATTGTTTTCCATCAAACACGTTAGGAATTATATTGCATTCTTTCTTTATAGGCTCTCAAAATTAGAGAAAAGTGTAATTGCCCACCACTTTCTGGACCAGACCCTCGGTTACTATTCAAACTCAGCATGAAGCATTTTCTTGAAGAATCAGAGAAAGAAGACAGAAATACTACTACTGCCAAGAAACAGAAAACGGACCCTCTTCCCATTCAAAAACAGGAGCAAATACCATTAACCTACATAGTTGAGAAGAGAACTAGTAGTTGAATTAAAATTTATGAAACAAAGGAAATATGAAGAAGGCAGCAATCCATATCGTTTTTATGTTACCTTTTAAAAATGATGTTTGAAATGGAAAACGAATGAATGTTCAGGGTCAGATCATCATGTATATTGTAGATATCATCTAAATTCTTCTAGGTGTTTATTTTTCATGAAATATTTGTATATTCTCATCTATTTTAAAATACCTTCAATGAGGAAAATGTCAGAATAAATTTATATTATACATTTTACTCTCAGTCCTGCTTTTGATTTGGAAGACAAACTGCTAGTGGCTGAGAAATTAGAAATCAGAGTGGATTTCAGAGTCTGGATGGCGTAGTGACAGGAAATGCTTGCCCCGGTGGAAAGACGTCCTTGGGATCAAGAATCTCCTGCTGCTCACCTGTGGGTAGCTGCAGAGGGGAAAGACTGCAGGCAGAAGTCTCCACAGCGAGGCCTGAGAAGTACTGTGCATGACGAAACAGGAAACGGCAGCAGGGCTGGGTCATTTCCCTGCAGACATTGTGTGTGTGTCTGATGCATTGATCTTCAGGTGATTTTGGCTCCTTAGTGGTGTTATAATTTGGGAGTCTCTGGGCTTCTCAGAGAAGACACCACTCTGTTCTCCTTGGGTGCCATCCGGAGAGGCAGGGACAAGGTGCTTCCTCCAAGTTGGTCTTCCTGAGTAGCAGTCACCAAGGGAACCGCAGGAAGAAGTCACGAGAAGCCCAAGACATATCTCCAGGAATAATTGGAAGTTACTGTATTTACATAATACAGTAACATGGAAATAAGTGGTTTTTTAAAAAACACCAAAATATTTATTTGAAAGGCAGAGTTACAGAGATAGAGAGAGACAGAGATATCTTCCATCACTGGTTCATTTCCCAAATGGCCACAACAGTCAGAGCTGGGCCAGGCCAAAGCAGGGAGTGAAGAACTCCATCCAGGCCTCCCACATGGGATTCAGGGATCCAGGCACTTGGGCCGTTTTCCACTGCTTTCCCAGGCTCATTAGCAGGGAGCTGAATTGGAACTTGAAACAGCATCCATATGGGATGTCAGCATCACAGGCAGCAGCTTAACCCGTTGTGCCACAACACTGGCCACTGAAACAAGTGTTTAAAATATGAGTTATTTACATAATATTATTTGTACTCCAAAGCTAGTGAAGGCTAATGATGCCTAGGTACCATTTCTAGGAGAGACATTAGTCTTTTTTTTTTTTTCCTTAAGATTTATTTATTTATTTGAAAGTCAGAGTTACACAGAGAGAGGAGAGGCAGAGAGAGAGGTCTTCCAGCTGTTGGTTCACTCCCCAATTGGCTGCAACAACCGGAGCTGAGCCAATCCGAAGCCAGGAGCCAGGAGATTCTTCCAAGTCTCCCACGTGTGCAGGGGCCCAAGGACTTGGGCCATCATCTACTGCTTTCCCAGGCTACAGCAGAGAGCTGGATTGGAAGTGGAGCAGCCGGGACACAAACTGGCACTCATATGGGATGCCAGCACTGCAGGCGGAGGCTGCACCTGCTACACCACAGCGCCGGCCCCAAGACATTAGTTTTGAAACACACATTAAATACTTTTTTAAAAAAATATTTATTTACTTATTTGAAAGAGTTGCAGAAAAAAAGAGAGATCTTCCATCTGCTGGTTCACTCCCCAGATGGCTGCAACGGCCAGGGCTGGGGCAGGCCAAAGCCAGGAGTTTCTTCCAGGTCTCCCATGTGGTGACAGGGGTTCAAACACTTGGGCCATCTTCTGTTGCCTTTCTCAGGCCGTTAGCAGGGAGCTGGATCAGAAATGGAGTAGCCAAGACATGAACCAGTGCTCATATGGGATGCTGGTGTCACAGAAGCAGCTTTACCTACTGTGCCACAGCACTATTTTTTTTACATAGAAAGCTTTTATTTGATAAATATAAATTTAATAAATATAATTTTTGGACTATAGTGGTTCTTCTCCCCATTCCCCCCTCCCACCCCCAAACCATCCCACCTCCTACTCCCTCTCCCATCCCATTCTTCATTAAGATTCATTTTTAATTATATACAGAAGATCAATTCTATACTAAGTAAAGATTTCAACAGTTTGCACCCACACAGACACACTAAGTACTGTTTGAAGACCAGTTTTACTGTTAATTCTCATAGTACAACACATTAAGGACAGAGATCCTACATGGGGAGCAAGTGCACAGTGACTCCTGTTGTTGATTTAATAGTTGACACTCCTATTTATGCACAGCACTATTCTTTACTGAGGATCCACTATGAACTGAGCACTGTATTTATCTCATTCATCCCACAACCCGATGAAGTAGATTTTATTCTTGTTTAGCCGCGTGAGACAGGCATGGAGAGGTTAAATAACATGCCCAGTGTCTCTCACCTGTGAAGAGGAAAGCTAGATCTAACTACAAATCTGTCCATTTTGCACAATTCTTGAGTATCCAAGACTGAGCTATGAAAAGACAAGGAGCAAAGTATTCTCAGTCATTAGCTTCTTCATGTAGGGCTTCCATACAGCTAGAAATCACACAATTAGAAAATCAGAGACCACTTATGTTGTCAGCAGAGTGATTGTCTAGATCCTCCTCTCACAATTACATGAAAAGCCATGGCGGGGCCAGAGTAGGAGCGGGGACCTCCCCTGGTGCCCGTGGAAGCCTGTGAATCTCACTTGGGATGTGTCCAGATGCCATTCAATTTTCTTCAACAGGGTATTTGCCTATTTGTTGAGAAGGCAAGTGCAGAAGCCATTTCTGTTTTCCAGGGCTCAGATAGATTGCTTGTGAGGTATTCGTTGATCTGTACACAAGGAACACTTGCAAGGGAGAGAACCATTAACTGCTCTCCATGTAGTAGCTGTTCCTTACTCTCCTGGGACCGCAGTGGTGTAAGAGCCGCCATAGCATGTAAAGACGTTTGGACTCTGTCACCCGGAGGTAAACAGTAAAACACACCATTTGATTTCCCTACAGATTTCTCAAGAAAATGGTGTGGTAGAGACCCTTGTCCTTTTTCCCAGCCCATTCTCATGTCTAATTGTGTTGTTCAGACTTCCAAGAAAACGCGGACAGGTTAACGTGATGTCAGAGCCATTGAGATAATATCTTTACAGTGCAGATGCAAAAGATTTTTTAACCCATTGAATCAAATATAAAAGAATGATTATGTTTCAGCTCACAGTTTAAGGAGAAATTAAATGGTAATTGGAGGGCAAGATGCCTATTATAAAGTTTTCTGTGGAAACGATTTCTCTGTGTTTCTGCATTTAGTTGAAGAACCTATTTTTTGTTACCATCTTGTGCTTCTCTTATGCCTATAGAATTTAGATGTTAGTTGGTTAGTTCAGTTTTGTAAGCCAATAAATCCAAGACACAAACTCCATCTAATCTTAGAATGAAGATAGTTTTGAGACTATCCTCTAAAACTAAGAGTATATGTATTTCCCGCTTGAATAGTTCTGGGTGCCTTATAGACATTCAGCTGGTGTTTTATCAATATTGTACAACAAACAGCAACTATCAAAGGATTTTTTAAAAAGGGAGAAACAATAACCTTTGTGAAATCTCCTTATATCTGGGACCTTGGACGAGTCACTTAGACTCTAGTCCATATTTCTTCATTTATGCAACAGGGACAATAAAGCCTCCTTTGTTGACATGATGATTCAGTGAAATGATGTGCTTAGAGCATTTAGTACCAAATCTAAATCTCCAAATGTGATAAAAAAATCACTCTTTATTGAATGTTTACTTTGTATTAAGTTCTGGGATAAGCATTTTTCAAGCAACCCTCTGTATTCTAGGTATTATTAATGCTGTCCCCTTTTGGAGATTAGGAAACAAGTTTAGAGAGATAATGACATTTGCTCAAGATTACCTGCTGTGTTTCTTCCTTTCTTTTTAAAGATTTATTTATTTATTTGAAAGACAGAGTTACAGAGAAAAAGAGAGCGAGAGACAAGAGAGAGGTTTCCATCTGCTAGTTCACTCCCCAAAATCACCACAACAACTGGGGCTGGACCAGGCTGAAGCCAGGAGCCAGGAACTCATTCTGAGTCTCCCATGTGGGCGCAGGGGCCCAAGGACTTGGGTCATTTCCCCCTGCTTTCCCAGGCACATTAGCAGGAAGCTGAATGGAAAGTGGAGAAACTGGAACTTGAACTGGCGCCCATATGGGGTACCAGCACTGCAGGCCATGGCTTAACCTGCTGTGCCACAAGACTGGCCCCTGTGTTTCTTAAAATTGTTTTACTTGCAAGAACAGAAAAGCCAACATAGACTCAATCAAGAAAACTATATGGCCTCATTCAAGAGAAAATCCCAGAAGTATGGTAGCTTCGGGTACAGCTGAATCCAGAGGATCATGATGTCATCAGAGGAATGGCTCTGTTTCTTTGTGATTTTTCTCTGCTCTGAATTCACTCTTCTATGATGATATCAAGATGGCTGAAAGCTGCTCCTGTGTGTCATTCACATCTAAGAATGACTTATTTTGCAACTACTGAAACACAGCCTTCAATGCTAACTGCACCCTTGAAGCAATTGGAGTGGAGCATAGGTACAGTGAGCGCCTCCCAAACAGAATGGCTACTGCATGGTGGATGGGTACAGCCATGGATCTATTAAGTAAGTGACTGAACCAGAATCAAATCCAGTTACATTTATTTCCTTTATTTCCTTTGAGCAGGCAAAGAAGCAAAATGGGGGCCGGTACTGTGGTGTAGCTGATAAAGCCACCATCTGTGGCGCTGCCATCACATATAGGAGCTAATTCAAATCCTGGCTGCTCCTGATCCAGCTGTCCACTAATGCACCTGGGAAAGCAGTGGAAAATGGCATAAGTGATTGGGCCCCTGCACCTACGTAGGAGACCCGGAGAAAGCTCCTGGCTCCTGACTTAGGATCAGCCCAGCTCCAACCTTTGAGACCATTTAGGGAGTAATTCAGTGGATGAAGATCCCTCTCTCTCTGTCTCTGTCTCTCCCTCTCTCTCTGTAACTCTGTCTTTCAAAAAAAAAAATGCTTTCTTGCATATCTGGTCTGAGATAATGTTTAATTTCTGCAAAATAATGTAACCTAAGTTTTGCAGTGTTATGATATTGAGATTGCATTAGCATATCTGCTTAGCCATTTACCAAGTTTTTCATTTTGTTATGTTGTGTTTTTTTACCTGTATTATTTTATAACCTCAAAATCAGTCTATGAGATTGGAAGGACGAATGGTATTGTTTATTCTTAGGGGAGGAAACTGAAGCTTGTAGGAATTAGGCAAGTTACCCAGGTATGCACTTGAAGTAAATGGCTGACCTGGGGGGAGGACTAAGAACTCACTGATGGGTAATCCTGTGCACTCTCTGCAATACCACATTCTTTGGGGAGTGGGTGCTACCTCTATTTTATATCCAGGGACTGCAGCAAAGAGATGTTAAGCATGTGGATCCAATACCGCTCAGCTCTTAATGGCAGAAATGAGATTCAGACTCTCACCTTCTGACCTCAGTCTGTGCTCTTCATCCACTTGCTGCTGCTTCATAACAGAAGCATGGTTCCCTTCCCCCTCAGGTGTGGACAGCAGGGCCAACGCCTTTTCTGCCTTACTGAAAAGCACTGTTTTAACCCTCTGTGACTGCCGAACACGTGCTGCAAGCAGTCTTTGATGTGAAAAATGAAATTCCAGCTCATCCTCTCATTATTATTAGTGCCTACAGAGATCTTCCCAGCTGTGGGGAAAATCATCTCTGACTTCATCCCTGGGGAGAAAACCCACTCAGTGTTCTACCTGTCCACCCTGGGCCCCCTGCCTTCTATCTACCAGAAGAGTGAGGCCAGCGGCTCCCATCCTTAGACTCATCAAGGACCCCGTCTACATGGGCTGACTGTGTGTATGAGGAGTTTCACACCACCAAGTTCTGGGTCTTGAAGGGTTGGGGTTTCTCATGCCCAGGGTCGCTTCTGCACTGGCTGGCTGGGTACAGGAGTCACAGGGTGGTCCTGTTTCCAGTCTTAGGATGTCTGTGATACTGTTGAAAACCAACCAGGCCTCTGCTCATCATGTGATCTCTGGTCTTACCAACATTCTAACCAAAAGAAAGAAAATGTGTGGTTTTAATTCGTTTGTGTGGCCCGGTTATGTGAGAGGAAATATAACATTTTTAGTTAGGCCTTGCATATATTAAGCATAGCTGGCAGAGTCCCACTGCCATCTTCACCATTCCACAAGGGATCTGGGGCCTCATCCTGGGTGGCATTGGTCTAACATCACACGTGCTGCCTTTCCCCTTCAGAATATAAAAAAGTAAAATTAGCATGGATTAATTTTGACCAATAGGTCAACGAATCACCATAGTTTAGAGGTTAGAGTTGATGCCTGGTCTGCTTCAGGATCCTGTTCCATAGTTAAGGATCTATTTGTTAAAAGGGCCGTTGTTTTTGCTCAGAAACAAACAAGTTGAATTTTTTTCATAATTATCTCCCTTTGCTATTATTGTAGGCTTGAGAGAATCAAGGGCACCATGACTGGTCCTAATTTTTGCCTTGTCTATCTCCAGGACTATTAGATTTTAGACATAGTAAAGTGTGAGTGCTTTGTACAACATCTGAAATGCTGTACCCATGCCGGTTCTTCCAGCATTGCCTTAGTCTGGGCTCTAAGATTATGAGTTAAGAGAAGTCATTTCTGTAGTGTTGGCCATTTGACTGATCTGCTGATGACCTGCCCTCACTCAAGGGTGGGAAACAAGGGAAACTTCTACTTGAAACAGGTTTTGTTTTGGTCTGGTTTATGACTGCATGCATCCTGGTGTGGGTGTTTAATTAGCCTAATTGTTCAGTAATCCTGTTATGGCCTTGGTCTGGAGAGTGTTCCTGATTTCCATCCATTTCCACATCCTGATGCTTACATCTAGAGAAATACGGCCAGCCTTTTCCTGGAAGCACTGTTCCATTCTCCAGAAGATGGGCAGGGAGGATGGGAACTATGTATGTCGAGTGCTGCTGAGAGAAAATTGCACAACCTTTTTCCTTTGACTCCTCACAGTAGCTGTGCAAGCTGTGGTTATTCCCCCAGTTTAAAGATAGGAAAGTGAGAGGTCACAGAATTGTTAACTTTTTAAAATTAAATATCTATTCATTTGTTTATTTGGAAGGCAGAGTTACAGAGAGAGGGAAGGAGAGAGATCTTCTGTCCACTGTTCACTCCCTAAATGGCCACAACAGGCAAGAATGGGCCAGGCCGAAGCTGGGAGCCTAGAAATCCATCCACATGCCTATGTGGGTGGCAGGGGTACAAATACATAGACCGTTTTCTGCTGACTTTCCAAGTGCATTAGTAGGGAGCTGGATAACAAGCAGAGCAGCTGGGACTCGAACCAGTGCTCATATGGGATTCTGGCCTCACTGGCAGTGGGTTTAACCATGGTGCTACAATGGCAGCCCCAGGACTGTGTAACTTGGCTGAGGTCACACAGTCCAGGAATTCACCTAGGTCTGTGAGACCCAAATACTTTAACTGTCTTCTAAATGCTTCCTCTCACACCCAGAAATGACAGCAATTGGCAGGGCATGATGGAATCCTGGTGACTTCATAAGGAAAGGGAGAGAGACACATGCGGGGATATTCACAGACACACACACTCCTGTTATAATGTGATGCAGCCGGCGCACCCTTGCAGGAGCCTGTGCCTCCAGAACCATGAACCAAAATAAACCACTCCCTTTATTTATTTTTTAAAAATATTTATTTATTTTATTTGAAAGGCAGAGTTACAGAGACAGAGGAAGAGACAGAGAGAAGAGAGAGAGAAAGAGAGAGAGAGAGAGAGACTCCATCTGCTGGTTCATTTCCCAAATGGCTGCAATGGCTAGAGCTGAGCTGATCCAAAGCCAGGAGCCAGGAGCTTTCTCTGCGTCTCCTACATGGGTTCAGAGACCCAAATACTTGGGTCATCTTCCACTGCTTTCCCAGGTGCATCAGCAGGGAGCTGGATTGGAAGTGAGACAGTATGGACTTGCACCAGCGCCCATCTGGGATGCCAGTGCTGCAGGTGGTAGCTTTACCCACTAAGCCACAGCGCCAGCCCCAGCCTCTTTCCTTTGTAAAAGTAGCCTACTCAGGTATTTCATTACACTAACAAAAAGCTGCCTGATAGAGTTCTCTGTGCCATCTGGCTTTCCCACATCATCTTGTCAGGGACCCGGTCACATTTTGTCCTTGGCATATTTGGCTCTGACATGAATTTGGGTTTTGTTTTGTTTTTGTCATTAGCACTTTTGCTGAGCCTCACGAGCTTATCTGAGTCTGTATCTTTCAAACATCTTGGGTTAAAAAGAAGGAGAGGCAGTTCTCTTCAAGAAAGAGTCAGTGGCCAGTTGTGGCCATTGACTCTGACCACGGGAGCACCATCTGGGCTATCTGTGTGTCCTGTGTCAGTGTGGCTGGGGGTAAGGAGCCCCAGCTCTGCCTGGGTGTTTGAAATAGCGCAGAGCGTGTGCACACCGGCAGAGGACAGAAAAAACAGCGTGGGCAGCATTGGATGATTACTTGTGATACCTTGACTAGAAAACAAGACTGCGTTGAAAAACTTCTGTTTATTCTTGAAGTTCTCTGCCTTATAGCAGAGACCTGGCGAGAAGGGAGACAGCTCTCAGGCTTCAGCCTCAATCTCTTCTTTGTAAATCACCTTTGGAGTTGGGTCAAGTATAAACCTGCAAGGCAAGAGGAGCAGAGGAGCAGAAGTAGGGATCACTTTCCACGTGCCAGGCACTTACACACATAAACCCACTACCTTCTCACAGGTGCTCTGTGGGACAGGTGTTACCCAATATTTGTCAGGAGAGGAGGAAGTGCCAGGGGAAGCCAAGCATTTTCTAAGGTCTATCTGATGCAAAAGACCTTTTCCCACATCACACCCTATTTTTGTGCATTGCCAGCCAAACAGCCAGCCTATCATAGGCAGTGTCATTCAATGGTATTACATCCGGGGCCCAGGAGCTTGGAAGGCTGAGGTGGTCCTGACTGTGAGGTCTGGGTAGATTCACTCGGGCGCTCTGGGCTTTGACATTCCCACTCAAGAGCAAAGTGAGGGGCAGGTGTTGCGGCACGGTGGGTTAAGTAAGACACTGCTTGCAACACCCACATCCATGTCAGAGTTCCTGCTCAAGTCCTGGCTGCTCTCCTTCTTGTGATCTGGCTTCCTTCTACCACATCCTGGGAGGCTGCAGATGATGGCCCAAAGTGTCTGGGGCTCTGCCACCCACAGGGGGAGGACCAGATGGAGTTCCTAGCTCCTGACTTCAGCCTGGATCAGCCTTGGTTGTTGCAAATGTGGGGAGCGAACCAGCAGATGAAAGACCCCTCTCTGTCTCTGTACATTTCCATTGCTCTGCTTTTTCAAGCAGATGAAAGTAAACATTTAAAAAAATTTTAAATAACTGAGACTATCCTATCCACCTTAGAGAATTGTTACAGGAATGAAATCAGCAGCTGCAGGCCAGGTGCTTTCAGGACTGGGTTTGTTAGAGGTGTCAGTAAAGCGTGGTGGCCACCATTATTACTCCTGTTCCTGCTCTGGTTAGTGAGTTGATCTTGCTGAGTCCCAGTGACCTCATGTCCACAACAATCCGACCTTGGGCCCATCTGCAGAGGGAGTCTGAATGCTACTGTGCAGGCTTCCCCAGCCCAGGTTTGTCTTCCCAACCTGTGATCCATTCTGTTTTCTTTTTTTAAGATTTGTTTGAAAGGCAGAGATACAGAGAACAGAGAACAGAGGCAGAGAGAGAGAGAGAGAGAGAGAGAGAGAGAGAGGTCTTCCATCCACTGGTTCATTCCCCAAATGGCTGCAATGGCTGGAACTGTGCCTATCCTAAGCCAAGAGCCAGAAGCTTCTTCTTGGTCTCCCACATGGGTGCAGGGGCCAAGGACTTGGGTCATTTTCTACTGCTTTCCCAGGCCACAGCAGAGAGCTGGATTAGAAGTGGAGCAGCCGGGACTTGAACCAGCACCCGTATGGGATGCTGGCACTACAGGTGGCAGCTTTACCTGCTGTGCCACAGCGCCGGCCCCTCCATTCTGTTTCAACCCCCAATAGATTCTGTTCTGGTGGAGGCCGTTGAGTGTTACTCTGCAATCTGTTCCAGCTGTTAAATAAACATCTCCTGCTCCTGGATGAGTTGTCATGTGCATGTAAATTTCACTTTATGCCTGGACTATGATTGCCAAGTCAAAACTTCCACTTCTTGGTAGCTCTTAGGGTCAGTCTGGGGCCAGAGCCGGTAAATCACGTGTAATGGGTTACAACAGCAAGGCTGCTCTGCAGACATAGTGTGTGGCTTGAACCAGGAGTGGAGCTACTGTGCATGAGCTGTTAATGAGCACTAAGGGCATCACGGAGAGTCACCTGCGCTGTCATCAACAGGAGAGGTGCCAGTCCCGAGGGACTTTAGACAATATGTCCACAAAGCTGCCAGTTGCAGAGCCCACTTAATATCTGATAGTTTGACTTCCTTAAAGCATCCATTCATTCATTCTTTCAATCTTTTGATTTGAATTCATTGAGCACTTGCTATATCCCAGTATGCATTTTCAAGGGCTGCTGACCATTTTCACAAATACCTTTTAGTTAGCCGATTGTCTCATTGCAAAGGGAGTTGGTATTGAAGGACGAGAAAAAGGAAAGTTTCAGGGACTCCAGAGCAAGGGAAAGCTGTATGCACCAGGACAAAGCCAGGATCCCAGATAAATGAATGGATTATGAATGACTAAGTGTAGGCCAGCAGGCCTACAGTTTGAGTTCTATGAACATTTGAGATAGTTTTAGGGTGAAAATTATTTTCTTAATATTTATTTATTTGATAGAGTTTCAGGGAGAAATGGAGGCACAGAGAGATTTTCCATCTGCTGATTCACCTGCAGATGACCAAAAGCCAAGGCTGAGCCAGGCCAAAGCCAAGAACCAGGAGCCAGGAGCTTCATCCAGGTCTTCCACATGGGTAGCAGAGGCCCAAACACTTGGGCCATCCTCCACTGCTTTTTCCAGGCCATTAGTGGGGAGCTGAATTGGAAGCAGAGCAGCTGGGACATGAACCAGTGTCCATATGGGATGCTAGCATTGCAGACAGCAGCCTTAACCATTATGCCACCGTGCCAGCCCCATGAACTTTGTTTTCTTTTTCTTTTTTAAAGACTTATTTTATTTATTTGAAAGGCAGAGTTACAGAAAAAGAGAGAAAGAGAGAGAAGGTCTTCTATCTTCTGGTTCACTCCCCAGATGACTGCAAAAGCTGGGGCTGGGCCAGGCTGAAGCCAGGAGCCAGGAGCTTCTTCCAGGTCTCCCACATGGGTGCAGGGGCCCAAGAAGTCGGGCCATTTTCTGCTGCTTTCACAGGTACATTAGCAGGGAGGTGGATTGGAAGTGGAACAGCTGAAACCCAAGGTGGTGCCCACATGTGATGCATGTGTCGCAGGTGTTGGCTTTACCCAAACTTTGTTTTCTAACACAGTGAAGGGAGTGCTTCCCCCTTGCACCCAGGGGTATTTCTACATCACCGGCTCCCCATCCCCTCAGCTCTCCTGTCTCCAGGCAGGGTATAGAAAGAGCCTGCCAGTTCTGCACCCTCCAGGCACTTGCTACCCTACTATGGGCTTTGTTTTGTCTCATAGTCCTCATCTCCCTCTGAAATCAGAGACATATTTGACCCTAATGGCTATCTAAGGTCCTTCAGCTCACCAGCTTTAACTGGAACTAAGCACAGTGAACTAATTCATCCTCTCAGGGAAATTAGTTTAGAAACCAACCTTGGATTCAAGATCCAAAAGTCTGGGTTCAAATCCTGCCTCCCTTACCTGCTGTGTGGTTGAGCAAGTCACTCTGCCTGTCAGAACCTCAGTTTATTCTCATCATCATGCAGTGGAGAGGGGAGAGCTGGCTTCCCACACCCACCATGTTGAACTGAAAGCCTGCCATTGGCTACTGGCTGGGAACTTTGGGAGAGCAGGAGCTCTGTCATCATCTTTATTATCTTCCTTACCCACAATGCAAAGCACTGCTCAGTAAGTGCTCCTTACCCCAGTTAACAAATAATAAATGGGTATTTAGCCTGAGAGGTCACTACCCCCATTACTTAATCCAATATAATCACTCCCAAAGATATCACCGCTGAACACCATAATTGGAATAAGTTTCCACCCTCAGTATCAACAACATGAGACTCTGGGGACTAACCTGCTGAGTTTGAGGGGATAATATTGACATCATAGCCAGAACTGTTTTGCTTCTACTCAGGACAGAGGCTACTGGCCACACAAGTTGTACACTGGACACCCTCCAGGGGTACCATCCACTCAGACTGTTGTGTGAAGGATACCCCATGGAGCCCTACCCCTGGTGCTTTATCTTTCCTGTCCAGGAGCACAGTCATGAAGACAGAACATCACTAAGGGTGAACAGAAGTTCTAAGTGTTAAAGGAGATTGCCAGAGGGCCCTGGCTTACTTTTTATTAGTGTTTATGTTATAATGATAGACAATAGTGATTATTAACATATGTGACGCAAAGTGTGCCAGGGACTCAACTAAACGCTTTACCTGTTATCCAGGTGTACATCCACCACAATACTGTTATTGACCAGCCAACAGCCATCCTTTCTCTGACTTTCCAGAAAAATTCCATTTTGCGTGGATAGCAATGTACCCTGCCCAAGAGAAAATCACATGGACCATCAAAACAAAAACGAAGTCAATCATGGCAGTGGTGATTACCTAAGCAAGTGGCTGTTCTAGGGATTGGCATGAGGGCAGATTTGACCAAAGAGAAATAAAAGGCAAATTATTTCCAGGCCTGGCAAATGAGTCCCTTCCTGATAATGGCTGGGCCATGGAAAAGGCATTGCTGCCTGTTGGTTTTTCTGGTGTCTTCCATCCCTGCTTTGCAAGTGTTGTCTTGAGCTGTGATAGCCTAGAGAACCCTGCAGACGCCAACCTAAAGCCCTAACTTCTCTGAGTTGCTGAGCTAACCCTGGCACTGCCTCCCTTGAAACTTGCTATGAAGTGAAATATTGAATGTCTGTATTATTTATGCCACTATTAATTGGTTATTCTCTCACTTGCACTGAAAAGTGTTTCCACTGGTAAAATATTATCAGTATCATTTTATAAATGAGAAAGCCAGGACTTAGGCAAATGAAATCACTTTCCCTCTGTCACAGGGCTAGTGAGCGGGAAGCCTTCAGACCAGATCTGCCTGAACCTCAGATTTGCTACTCTTCCTGGGGCCAAGCCCCAGATGCAGGGAAATGACGTTCCAGGGATAGCAGGATGGTCCAATCACTGAAGAGCTTCTGACCCTAGGCGGCTTTGCTGAGTGTGATGGTTCTCCATCACTGGGAATGCTAGTGGGGCAGCCATCCACTAGAGTCATTAGAGGAGAGTCAGGCTCTAAGTAGCAGAAGCAAGGAAGATGGACTGCAAGTGAGAGGCAGATGTCTATAAATGTGTTCTGGAGTGGGCCTGATGGGCCCAAAGAATAGGTGACAACCTTGGCTAACGAGGCTTCCAGCTTGATGCTAAGATGGTGTTCCAGGCACCTGTGCTTAGCAGTAGGTCCCATGGTTCTGTGCTGGACCCCTGAGGGCTGTGCTGTTGTGAATGTTCCATTGCTTATCAATGAACCTCAGCTACCACCTTTGCCAAGTGGGAAGAAGGGCCCTGTGGTCTTCCTAGAGTCTCTGTGAAGATTGAATGTGATGATCGTCTACTTCCACAATTGTTAAAGACCTGTTCTCTGCCCAGTCTTCTGCTGAGTCACGATGTCTGTGTAAGTAGACAAAAGCACGACCAATTTGAACTATTACATTTTATCCTTTATTTATAAAATTACCCAAGTCTTCTCTCCCTCCTGCCCCACTGAGGGAGCATAAAGGGACCCCATCCATCTATTTTGAAATAAACTGAGCTCTTATCTAGGAAAATAGAAGAAATGGCTCCAATAGACTGAGTTTCCAGCAAGACAAATCCCCCAATGGCCTCTCCCTGCCACCGCTCAATAATGCTGTTTGCTATAAATCAGAGAGCTTCTTTATCAAGTGCCCTGGAAGCGCTTGGGACCGATTTAGCCCGAGAGTGAGATTAATCACAAATGCTGCTTTAGAAAGAGTGATGAGTGTGAATAAGAAGGTTTGGTAGAGATCATGCTGGTTTACCCAGATTGCAACAGATAGCTGGAGTTTGCAGAACTAAGGCTTACTATGTTTTTAACCATTTCTCAGTTTGAGAAAAATTACTGCATCCAAGAGTAGATTTCTTTACCCCTAACAAGGGCATACTGGGATGTGGAAGGAACTAGAGTGCTTTCAAGCACCTTCAGTGTGTGTCCGATGCTGTGCTTACATGATCTCTTAATCCCTGGAGTAACTTAAGAGATGGGTCTAGTTACCATCCTTTTGCAGATGAGAAAAGTGAGCGCTACAGCAGGGAAACGACTTGTGCAAGCTATGCAATGGCCACGTGACTGAGATGAGAACGAAGTGCAGGTCAGTGTGACTTTAAACCTTACTATGAGTCTTTTGAGCTTTGGTTGTGCATCCCCGGCAGCAGAGCTCAGCACAGATACCAAGAAATAAATGGAAATGACTTGCTGTGATCGCTGGCCCCAGCAGTGATGCCCGAGAGTATCCTTTAGAACCCAGCGTGAAGGGCACTGTCCTGGGATCATCTTCCCCAGCATCTCAGTTTTCTCTTTTTAAAATATCAGATAGAAGATGCATACGTGGATGGAAATTCCCCAGGCAGAGTAAGTTTCTGCTTCCTCTATGCCCACATGCAGTGGGCAGCTGTGGGGGGAAACACCATCAGATCACTCTTCAAGAGACCATGGGGAGCGTGGTTCATAGATGCTCCAGCTGTCTTCCACTCACAGCGACAGTCCACCTGCACTGCTCCTACCCAGCAACTGAATTTGGCAAGGAGCTGGCTGTTCCTGTTGCACGTGGAACACATCTCAGGGACATTTGCTTGGGGACTTTGTTGTCCTGACTGTGACATTCTTAGAGTTCTACACTCAGCAGATCTTCCTAGGGGCTGAAGCGGTATCCCAGTTCAAGTCCCAGCTGCTCTACTTCCAACCAGCTCCCTGCCAATATGTCTGGGAAAGCAGACTGCCACTCATGTGGGAGACCCAGATGGGGTTCCAGGCTCCTGGCATCAGCCTCGCCCAGCCCTGGCTGTTGCAGCCATTTGGGGAATGAGCCAGTAGATAGAAGATTTCTCTGTCTCTGTCTCTCCCTCACTCTCTATAACTCTGCCTTTCAAACAAATAAATAAAAGTATGTTTTTAAAAGATGTTCTCACTGCAGCCTCTTTCCTTCTCACTCTCTTTTCATAAGTGGCAGACCTACATCATGCTCTGAAGGCTCACTCTGCCTATTCCTGCTCCCTTAATTTATCATCCATGGGAGCCTCTCCAGTAAATCTCATCCCATATAGGGGTGTGCTTCTTAGAGAAAACTAATGGAGAGACACAGTGACTCTCATCTCCTTATTTCTGAATCCCCAGTGACTAGGATGGTAGCAGAGGACCTATATGTGTTTATTATGTTTTGTAATAATCCAAAGATGAGCAAAGATGAGCAGTGGGAAGAGAGATGGCAGGTAGATCAGATGGCAGGGCATAAGTAGCTATTTGTTCAGCATAGCCAGACAGGCTTGAGTTCTGTCTTTGTTTGAGCTATTCTCTGTGGCAAAAGATCTACAGTGAGTAACCTCAGAGGATCTGACAAACCTGAGCTCCTATAATGTGCAAGCCATTTTCTTTCTTTCTTTCTTTCTTTTTTTCTTTCTTTTTTGGGAGGGGCAGGCAGAGTTAGACAGTGAGAGAGAGAGAGAAAGGTCTTCCTTCCATTGGTTCACCCCCCAAATGGCTGCTATGGCCAGCGCTACACTGATCCGAAGCCAGGAGCCAAGTGCTTCTTCCTTGTTTCCCATGCGGGTACAGGGCCCAAGCATTTGGGCCATCCTCCACTGCCTTCCCGGGCTACAGCAGAGAGCTGGACTGGAAGAGGGGCAACCAGGACTAGAACCCGGAGCCCTCCAGCCATTTTCTTATATGCTGCCTGTGTTCTGTTTTGTATTTTTGAAATGACTTGGAAAATTGGACATGTTCAGTCTTACAGATAAGGCAACCGAGGCTCAGCATACTTGAGATGAGCCAGAACTACCCACCTGCTGTGTTGGTCGGATTTTCGCTACCATAACTGACAGACCTGAGGGGAAGAGTGCTTATATTGGCTTATGCTTTTTGGAGGTTCACAGTCCAAGATTGGGTAGCCTGCTTAGTCTGGCATCTGATGAGTGTAGTAGATGGTAGAATGCATGGAGAGGGACAAGCATGTGGTGAACCAGAGAGCAGAGAGTGAGAGAGGGAGACAGAGAGACACTGGGCTGAGCTCGGCTTAAATAACCAACCCTCACATGAGAACTACCTGCCCAGGGCAAGCCCCAGGGACCTAAAGACCTCCCATTGGGACCCTTCCCAGATGTCATAATTAGATTAAGTCTCCACTCTTAATCCATTAAAGCGAATCCATTAACCATTAGCATAAGTCTCTAATACATAGGCCTGTGGGGGACATCCACCCCATTATGCAAGGCAGAACAGTTGCCAATAAACACACCAGGCTCACCGAAGCCTCTGCTCCTCACTGTGCACTGGGAGGCACCGCATCTAGGTATTGTGTTGGTTTTACACATGGAAAGTGCTGATCTGTTGTGAGGCTGCTCCACATTTATTCATGCACTCATTTCTTCCATGTCTCCTGCATCCCGTACATTACCTCACCAGGACCTGGAATACAGTGATATGTAGCGCAGGCAGAGATCCACCCTGAGGGAGCACCCCAGCTGGCAGGAGGTGCAGCTGTAGAAGCAGGGTTGCTAGTGCCGCCTGACAAGGTCTGTGACAGGTGAAAGCCCAGGGGCTGTGGCAGCACAAAGATGTGGCGCCTCACCCTGTGTGGGGTGCCGCAGCTTCCAGGGAGAAATGACCTGCAGGTGAGACCTGAGTAAGAGCAGGTGAAGGAAAGAGAGGAGGCTGTGTGACAGGAGAGGGAGGGTGTCCCTTCGAGAAAGAGTGGCCTCTCCAAGGCCTAAAGATGAGAGAATAAAGTGACGGGGCTTCCAGTGACAGCCTCTTGTGCATCTCCCCTGGACTCCACCACTCCCTTTGCTCTCCTTCCAGGATCAGAATCCCAAGCTTTGGGGGCTTCTTCTGGTACCCATATGACATCCTGTCAGAACCACCCACCCCATCTGCATTAATTCATGCTGTCTGAGAAACTGGCAGCCAACGTGAGATTCAACATACAAGAGATCAGTGAAGCTCAATGCCTGTAACAGAAAATGAGGAGGAAGCCAGGGGAAGCTGGAAGGTCCTTTGTCCAAAATACAGGTCCCACCCCCGGTGAAGATGAGGGGGAGGAAGGAATGTTCTAGACTATCTTAATGAAACTGGCAAGGCTGCCTAGGTGTCCCTGAGCCAAAGTTGTACGGAAGTGGAGTCATACGTCCCCAGCGATGGCCCTTTCCAAGTCTCTTGCCCAGCTTTCACCTTGGCTAAGCGTGACCAGCAGCAAGCGTGGAACAAAGTTGGTGCTGGATTTCAGAGCAGTGAGGCCGTTGTTTGGTGACACTCCCCAAATATCCCCAAAGCCACTACACTCCCCTGGATTTGTTCATCCCCAACATCTGGGCTTTGGCACCAACACCTATTCCTGGATCTGGCTAGAGAAGAACACCTGACCACAGCAGGTGCGTGCAGGGTAATGGTGAGGAGCACAGCGCGTACCAGCCAAGTGCTTCGAGAGCTCATCTGACTCCCCAGTCTCGTCCTAACACTTGCTGTCTCACATGGTGTTGCAGGAGTGATTAAAGCACACCTGGAGTGCTCAGTGGCTTCAGTGAAGCCTGTTTGATCTAGGGGCCATTTCTGCACATGAGTTTGGCTGGGCCGCAGCAAGACTCAAAAGCCCTGCAGCCCTGCTCTGCTGTGGACCAAGCTGACTTCAACCACACAGCATTCTCGATTGTTTTCCCAACTCTTTGTGCAGCTTCTCCTGACCCCAGGCTTGGTATAGGGTCCTCCTTGATCCTATAGCTTTCATTTTACCCTTTTCACAGTGACTGGGTACCTGTTTTGTTGTCATTGTCACTCCTTCCAATAAGCCCAGAGTTCCTGTGAGGTGAGGCCCCTGTCCTGTTGACTGCTGTATCTTCAGGGCCAAGCATGATGGTCAGCCCTTGCCTTGGTCAAGCTCAGTCATGGGGCCACTCTACCAGTGCTACTCAGGGCATCTGCCAGGGCTGGACACTGAGCTGTATGCTCAGGGGCGCTGGGTCAACTAGAGTTCCACTTGGCACCCACACAGTATTGCTGACAGCTCGCCAGGCAGGGCTCTGTGGGCTGCGCCTGGCCAGAGGAGGGTACTTCTGTCAGCTGAGAAAGGGTGCTGTGGTTGGCTAACAGCATCTCTGTGAGTAAGTGGGCTTTGGATGAGCCTAAGAGCTTTCACAGACGTCTGGAAAGGCATTGGACGAGCCCTTCTGAGTCAGTTTCTGTTTTAGTAACATAAAGGAGTTGGATTCACGCGTCTCTAAGGGCTTCTCCTGCCCTGACATCCAAAGATTTGAGGGAGCTGAGTGTTCAGACACTGCTAAGGTATGAGGACAAGGGCTGCCCGTGTGCAGTTCAGGATCCTCCCACCCTGGGTGAGAGTTAACATTACCCAGAATCCTGATCGGCTCCTGCTTCCTCCCCCACAGAGCTCCCCTGACCAAATCCATGTCTACCATGTTTATTTGGTGACATCACATACATGATTTGCTTTCCTCCTCACAACAACCTAGTGGTATTGGTATTACTGTCTTATAAACAAGGGAAAAGAAACTCAGGGAGATGAACTAACTTGCCAAGGCCGCAAAGCTAGTGAAAGGTAGGTAGAGTCCAGGCTTGAACACAAACCCAGCCACCACAATTCCTACCCATCTACTTGTGCGGCTTATAATGTTTCTTTGCATTGCATGTTTCCCAGTTTTCTGTCCCCACTTAAAATATAAGAACGTCAGGGACAAGAGCCATGATTCCCCGTCATTTCATTCCCTCCCAAACACCTCATGCACACAGAAGGTGCTGTCTAAGTGCTGTCTGAGTAAAAGCTGATGTCCTTGCAATGCAATTGCATCCTCTGCAAACTCTGGGGAAGCCCTGTACAAATACAGACCACTGTGTATGCATGACAGCACTCACAAAGGTACTTCCTGCGTGTACACCATGCGGCCGGTGTGACACGCTAAAACAAAACAAACAAAAGAAGCTAGGCTGCCTGTGCCTGCAGGGCAATTGTGGATTTGTTGGCCAGAAGACTCTGCTGTCTAATTTCTGCAGAGGCTCTTCCGGGCTCTCCAATTCCCTTCCTCCAGAGCCCAGGCTCTGCATTTCCCGTCACGTAGCATCTGAACTTCCTTTACCCCTCTGGCTGGATGCAGGATTCACTGGATTGGGCTATGAGCTCAGCTTCTCCTTTTCAAGCCTGTCTATCCCTTCCTAGCTTTGGGGTATTCACCCGCTGTCTCTGAGACCCTGCTCCCCAGATGGTTCCAGAGGGCAGCCCCTAAGCATGCCTTGCTTCAGATCTCTGGGCATGGCTGAAACACAGGGCAAGTGCATGGACAGACTTCACACATATCTGAGAAGCCATAGGCTTGCACAGGCAGGTCCTCCTGACCATGCAGATCCATGTGCCCTGGGCCAAGGGCAAGACATGACATGCACCTGTGCCTGTGGGGGTAGACACAGCCTTCATGTGCATTCCTGTTCATGTTTTGTGTGCAAAATGAGCCCAGCCTACAGGTGCACACGCGTACACTGTCAAACGTGCGTGTGACCTCATGTATGTGTGACTTGGTATGTTAGGTACACATACCCTCTAGAAAGTAGATGTTAGCATACACAGTCACAGCACCATCTGCCCCAGGCATGCCAACTCACACGCAGCCAGGCAGAAGCCAGGAAGGCAGCTGTAGCCTCCTTCCCTCCAGGGCACCACACTTGCACAGATTCCATTGCTGCTCATGGCCTTTCAAAGACACAGGTTCACACCTTCTCCTTGGGGCCAGCTCTTCCTTTGTCAAGTTGTCTGGCCCTAGGAAGTGGCTGGAGCTTGTGATCTGTGAGTCCCCAGGTGCTCCTGTGATGGCCTGGCACCTCCACACTCAGCCACTGCTCTCACCAGGAACTCTCTTCTCAGTGGGGGAAGGCACCAAGGCTCAAGGTAATTAAATCTCTCTCTGTTCGCTTTAGCAACACTGATCTGTACAGGGACACACTGTGACTCCAAAGGAGCAAAGTTTTTAATTTCTCAGCTGGAATATGCTGTTCTCACACTTGTTTCATATGTGAGTCATAGAGTGAAGCTAAGCATACATTCTCATCCCGAGAGCATGTTATAGCATATGAAGCTCTGTGGTACCATCTCATGTGCTCCTCACAGAGACCTGTGGTAGATAGTACATGGACTCGCCCTGTCTTACAGATAAGGAAGCTGAGGCCAAGAACAACTACTGCTGACTTCCTACTATGGACCAGGCACTATTTTAAGTAACTTACATGTTTCAATTTTTAAAAATGATTTCTTTCTTTATTTGTTTGAAAAAGGGAGAAAGGAGAGAGCGAGAGAGAGAGAGAGAGAGAGATGACTCTTTCATGTGCTGGCTTACTCCCCACAAATGGCCACAACAGCCAGGGTTGGGCCAGGCTGAAGCCAGGAGCTCCATCTGGATCTCCCACAAGAGTGGCAACAACCCAAGTGCTTGAGCCATCATCTGCTGTCTTCAGGTACATTAGCATGGAACTGGGTTGGAAGCCTTGCAGCTGGGACTGGAACCAGCACTCTGATACAGCGTGTCAGAGTTGCAAGCAGTGGGTTAATCTGCAGCACCACAATACCTGTCCCTGCACGTTTCAGTTTTTTAAAATCCTTAGAATAACACCAATAAGTATATTTGCCTGCATTTTTATCTTAGAGATTAGGAAACTAAAATGCATGAGGGCAAGTTAAACCTGAGGTGGTGCCACACTTAGTGAGAAGTCAGGCTAACTATGCTATTTGAGGTTACAGGGTGGGTAAACCTAAAACAATGGCTCTCCATTTTCCGTCCATTGATGACCACCTATGTGATTTGTAAACATCATTGACTACATCCTTGGGGTACACGTAGTGCATTCATTAAGAAATAACCTGTATTGTGCCATTTTAGTGAGACTTGATTTCAAGTTTTGAGAACAACTTGGGAGTACCCAGAAGATCCAAACAATTGCTGCTGATTGAGGTGACTGAGGATTGAGGGGATCTAGGCTGGAGACCCTAGAGATACAGCAGAAAATTAGGAAGTCACCTGTGGCTCTGCTGTTTGCCCCTGATGAGTGCGTGGGGAAGTTAACACTGCCCCGGCAGCCTCGGGGTGTTCACCTGCAGTTCAGACAAAGCAGTCGCGCCGGTGACTGTAGAATTAGAGGGAGCAGCCCGGTTGCGGATGCTGCACAGCTCCTCACAGCGAGCACAGGAATATCTGTAATTGTCAGGAGCATGATACAGCCGGCAGAAGAATATGAAATCAGTTACGTAAATTGTGAACTATATGTCAAAGTTCTATTTGTCCTGAGACAGGGTAAGAATCAGCACATTTTTCACGGAGACAGAAAATAAAAACAGAGGAGAAACCAGGAGACTTCTGGACTAACTCAGCCACAGAGGGTGTCCAGTCCCTCCACTGGCACTCTGGGAGTGCCCGCAGGACTCCCACGTTCGTGGTGACACTTCCTGCTGCTGCAGCCCCGATGTACACCTGTCTGCTTAAAGTCATTTAGTCATTTGGCCAGGTTGGTTATAGTTTTGTCTTTGGTTGCTGTGATTATGTGACAACAGCTACCATACAGAGACCTTTCTGGCTTTCTCCTTGGCAGTCATGGAGTGGCTTTAGCTCTCCAAAGCTTCTGTCTATTGAGGGTGCCACTGCTCTCTTCTGCTTACTTTTATTGTTTTAAAAGAATGAGCACAAGACTCATTCATTGCTTGAGAAAACACTGGGCTCCTAAGCAATGGTTTTGATCTTTTTTTTTTTTTTTTAAATTTTGTGCCTCTATAGGCAGTGAAAAATGTGACCATGCAATATCCATATATGCACATTTCTTTATTAACAAATCACACGGTTACTTTTGTACTCATATTTTTAAAAATGCAAAAATAGAAAACTTTAAGATGGATATTTTTAAAACCATGAGATTAAAAGGAGCAGTAGTTTTAATTTAAAAATAATTTACTAATGAGACAAAAATGCTTGATCATACTAAAAATTAGGTTTTTGAAAACCTTGGATTAACGCTTTCTGAAACAATTATTCACAAGTTTAGTCCAAAGTTCAATTTATGCCAGATTGAGTTTAATTATTGACTTAGCTATACAGAAATACCAGCAGCTAGTTGCATCACAGAAAGGGTCAGGAAATTGTGAGTCTTCATGTTTTTGAAAGCCAGTTACCTATTGCATCCTTATTTTAGGTGACTCTGCAAAGCACCCAGCCCTGGAACAGCCAATGAACTTCTCTCTGGTATAGATGATGTTCACCACCTCTTCTCACTTCTAGCATTTCAGGTAGTACAACTGAAACTTAAATGTGCACACAACAATTACAAGAAACCACAAAATGTTGACAGCCAGAAATTTAGTGAGGTTTCCATGGGCAGCTCCTGAGTAGTGTGGGGGAACTTTACATTCTCCCTACGATCTCTCACAGAGTAGGGGACAAATCCTGGAGAAAAACATTCATGGCCATCTGTGTATCACATCTGCAATGCTTTCAGTAGCATGTGGCTCTCAAACTCATGCAGACATTGAAACCCCAACATCATGAATTAATGATACTGTGAGGTGGAAAGTAATCTAAAGTTTAGAGAATAGGATTAGTGGGAGGTCCTTAGGTCATTGGGCAGTGTGCCCTTAGAAAGTAATCTTGGCTGGCGCTGTGGCACAGTGGGTTAAAGCCCTGGCCTGAAGTACCAGCATCTCATATGGGTGCTGGTTCTAGTCCTGGCTGCTCCTCTTCCAATCAAGCTCTCTGCTGTGGCCCAAGTCCTTGGGCCCCTGCACCCATGTGGGAGACCCAGAGGAAGCTCCTGGCTCCTGGCTTCAGATTGGCACAGCTCCAGCCATTGAGGCCATCAGGGGAATGAACCAGAAGATGGAAGACCTCTCTCTCTGTCTCTACCTCTCTCTGTAACTCTGTCTTTCAAATAAATAAAATAAATCTTTAAAAAAATAGCCGCTATTCATCCCCTTTAAAAAAAAAAAGAAAGTAATCTTTATGAGAGCATTGGTCATAAAAACCTGAGTTAGGCCCAGCCTCTCTCTCTGTGTCCTGGCTCACCATATGATCTTTCCTTTGCATGTGCTGTGCCATTGCTACCTGTTGCTCTCATCGGAAGCCAAACAATGGGACCACCCAATCTTATGCTTGAATTTCTAAAACTGTGAACTAAATAAACCTTTTCAGTGAATAAAGTTCGTAAACTCAGGTATTCCAATGTAGCAATGAAAAGCTGACTATTACACATCTTAATAAACCTTAATATTATTTAAATTCAATATATTAACAGAGGGTCCAATACATTTTCTCCCACAATTCCCAGGAATTATTGCATATTGTCTGGGTAGGTCAGCTTTAATTTGGAGTTCAGCAGAACAGCAATGAGATTCAGCACCACAGACAGTATACCACGCAGGTGTAATGGTCTACTCTCCGATACCTGATAGTATATTTTGAGATGTAACTGAAATGTCCTTGTAAGTGTTCAGTAACCATTCCTTCCTTCCTTCCCCTTATCTACTATTCAACCTGATGCCAAGTGAAGGAAAGGAGAGAGGACTTCAAGGCAGACATTCAGGTCAGAAACAAAGACAATGTGATTTTGGAAACGTTTCTGAGTGGAAGTATTTCTGGTGCCTCTCTCTTCCTTCACAACCCCCAGTTAGGAGGAAGGCTGTGTGCACACTGAGCTTGGATCTTATTATAATGCAGAAAATGTGTCCTTATCCCTGCTCCACCTCACATATATGTACCTATTATGCTGCTATGTTCCACTGGTGCTAATTTCTTCATCTGAAAGGGTTGGGCTTCTTGCTACCTTTGTTTTGTGACTCAAAACTCCGGGGGAAGGTCTGTGCCAAGACCTCATGCATTCAACTCTGGTTCATCAGTCCATGCACTGTGCTCACAGGGTGCTCTGCACATTCAGCCCAGTGCTTGTTTGGGGGTAGTTTCACATTTGTCCACAAGTTCTTTGATCCTAATCTTTTCAAGATGTGGAGCTTAATTTCTCTCTGAGTGCAGTGTATGCTGGAATTAGTGACTTGCCACTAAAGAAAAGAATATGGTAACAGTGATGGAATGTCATGGATGAGGTGAGAATATTTGTCTATTGCTCTGTAATAAACTGTGGATCGCTCTCTCTCACTTTTGCTCTCACTCTTTCTCCTTTCACTCTTATTCTCTCTCTTCTTTCTCCCTTGGGTCACTTGTCCTGGGAGAAGCCAACCGCCATGTCTAAAGTACATTCAGGGTGGCTGGCACTGTGGCTCACTAGATAATCTTCTGTCTGTGGCGCTGGCACTCCGAGTTCTAGTCCCGGCTGCTCCTCTTCCAGTCCAGCTCTCTGCTGTGACCTGGGAAGGTAGTGTAGGATGGCCCAAGTGCTTGGGCCCTGCACCCGCATGGGAGACCAGGAGGAAGCACCTGGCTCCTGGCTTCGGATTGGCGCTGCACGCCGGCCGTAGCAGCCATTTTGGGGGTGAACCAATGGAAGGAAGACCTTTCTCTCTGTCTCTCTCACTGTCTAACTCTGCATGTCAAAAAAAAAAAAAAAGTACATTCAGGGAGTGGGAGTCTTGTGAGAGAAACCAGGGCCTCCTGCCCACAGCCTTGTCACTAAATCTTCTTGCACACTGATTCTCTCATCTCGGTAAAATCTTCAGAGAATGCAGCCCCAATCAAGAGCTTGACTAGGTCTCAAATGAGACCTCAACCAGAGCCATTCAGTCAACCTGCTCCTGGGTTCCTGACCCGCAGAAACTGTGAGACAAATGCTATTTGTGGCATTGACTCACTAAGCACTTGGTTGTTTTGTGGCACAGCAATAGATAAATAATACAGCGCTCAAAATCTTGAGCTCACTATCCTTTTTCAACACTGCTTTTAATTTTTGCCTTTCTGAGTTTTCCAAACAAATGATTTCTGGGTTCTTCTCCTGTTTCTGGTCCTAAACAGCTTTTGTTACTCTCTCATTAAGAGCTCAGCTTTCTCATCCACAGCAATAACAGCAGCTGAAGATATTGGACACTTACTCCATCCCAGGCACAAAGCACACGTGTATGGTTGTATTGTCCCACCTCTTATCTCTATAGGAACACCATTACCCCAGATGATGAGCAAACTGAGGTTCAGAGCAGTTAAAACAACTGACCCACATTAATTTTTTTAATTTTAAAATTTTAGTTTTTTTTTTAACAGATTCAGTGTGATTTGTAGATACAGTTCTAAGAACGTAATGCTATTTCCTTCCTTCCTCCCTCCCTCCCCCTATCTCCCTTCCACCCTCCTTCCTTATCTCTTTTTTTTTTTTTTCCAGTTCTGGAGATAACATATTTTAAATTTATATTACAGTAAAAAGGCTTAATACTTCACTGAATAAGTTTACCAAGTAAGAAGCAAAAAGATGCTGGTTTAGGACCCACATTAATACTAAAACCTTTATCTATCATTATGGAAACTGTACGTTCTTAACCACTTTGCCATCTGTCATTTTGATCCTAGTACCTTTCACTTACTTACAGTTTTAGCATGGGATGAACCAGGGCTCCAATCCTGACATGCTCATCATGGCTTCCTCCTTTCTAACATGGTTACAATGCCCACTTCAAAAGGTTCTGTGAGAGATAGGGACAAGAAGATGAGTGTCTGCCTGTCCAATGAGACCAGTGTGGGGTGATAGAACTTTCTGTGATGGTGGAAACATTCCCTGTCTACCCATGATGGTACACTCACCACATATGGCTCTTGAGCACTTGACATTTGGCTAGTATGAACAAGGAACTGAATTTTTTTATTGTATTTAAATGCATTTAATGGGGCTAGCGCTGTGGTGCAGTGGGTTAACACCCTGGCCAGCATATGGGCGCCGGTTCTAGTCACGGTTGCTCCTCTTCCGATCCGGCCCTCTGCTATGGCCTGGGAAAGCTTGGGCCCCTATACCCGCATGGGAGACCTGGAGGAGGCTCCTGGCTCCTGACTTCGGATCGGCGTAGCTCCGGCTGTTGCAGCCATCTAGGGAGTGAACCAGTGGATGGAAGACCTCTCTCTCCTCTGTCTCTACTTCCCTCTGTAACTCTGTCTTTCAAATAAATAAAATAAATTTATTAAAATGCATTCAATTTCAAGAAGCCACATGTAACTAGGGGTCACCAGCTAGGTGCAGCTCCAGACTGTAAGCTCTGGAAAGGCAAGGAACATTCCTGTTTTGGTCACCATGGTGTTCTCAGCACTTAGCCCAAGGCCAGATGCAAAGGAGACATGTGTAATTAAGTTTTGAACGAATAAATGTATGAATGAGTGTAGCCCATCATGGGCATTCAACAAATGGCATCCATCAGCCAGGCAGAGCACTGATGCTTCGTGGACCCTTCTGGCCTCCCCGGCACCAACTCAGCAGAGCCAATTATACTCTCCTGCAGAAATGTCATCTGAGCTCCAGGAATTGGACAGAGACTAGATTTCAGGTGACTGGGGGGACAGAGGGAAGAAGCCCCCTACATCTTTAATGGGCCACAGAGGACAGGAAGCCCCTCCCTCATTCCTCCAAGACTGCCTAGAAAGTTTGTCTGTAACAGAGACAGTTAAATTAATGATGAGGCTCAGTGACAGGAAGGCCAAAGCAGCTCCTGAAATGTCACCTTCGTTATTTTTCAAGCCAGCACGATGAACTGCCTTCACTGTCGGCTTCCATGTTGTTATTGTTCTGCCTCGGGGTGGAGGGATTTTTTCCCCTAATCCCTACAACATGAGCTGTGTAAGTTCAGCAAGGGCAGGAGGCGAGATGGCACAGGCTGCTTAATAAGGGGGCTGGCTGTCACCGAGCCGGGGCTGTTGGGCCGACATGAGGAGGCGGTGGGGTAAGGGTGAGCGGCTCGGGCTCCCTTCCTCACCACCACCCTGTAGCGTGCTGTCTGTCTTTCTAGCCGTGGAGTGAGGGAGCACCAACTGACTCTCTGGATCAATATTCTAGTCTAAATACAGCCTGGCCACCAGCAGTGAATTCTGGGCTGGGGGCCAAAAGATGCAGGTTAAAGTCTGCACTCTGACATTATCGGTGGCGGTAAACTACGACAAATCACCATGTATCCCGGGGCCTCCATTTCTACCCGGCACAGCGAGAGGGGACCAGCCATGGCTGTTGTTAAGACCCCTTTAAGCTCTAAGCATGCATTGTGGGTGCAAGTATGGACTGTGCAGGTACATAAACTAGTTGTAGCCTGACTCTGCTCCTTCAGCCTGCCTGAGACAGTGAGGGCAGAGCCTCATAGGGAAGCTGTGAGGATTAGATGAGATGAGTCCCGAGACCTCAGCCCTGGATGCGAGCTAGAGTTGCCCGGAGTGATTTCTACAAACCCCACTGCCCATGGCTCACTCCCAGAGACAGACTTGTGTGTCTGCAATGCGGTCTGAGCATTGGGATTGTAATGAAAAGCTTCCCCAGTGCTTCTGAATCATATTGAAGACCTGATGAGTGGGAGTGTGGGAGTGTGGGAGTGTGGGAGTGTGGGAGTGTGGGAGTGGGGTGTGTGTAGTGCAGGAGCTTTTAAGTATTTGCTGGCTCAATGGATATTTTAAGATCCTTTGTGTCGCCATCTTCCCCTAAACCTGGCTTTCTGGACCTAACTTACGCATGCTGAACAAAACAGCCCCAGGCTTGCAAAATACAAATCCCTTTATTTTTGTGGCACCCTCCCCCAGCCCTCATACCCCTTTGTTGCCATCCCCCTCTCACCCACACCTGCTCTGCTTTGGACTCTTACCTGTCCCTTCATCTTCCAGCTACTAGTATTCAACTCCACACCCCCCTCTCAGAGGAACCAGTCAAACACTGCAATTTTGAGTGTAGACTCTGAACCTAGATAATATGGATTCTGTTCCCAGCTGAGCCACTTACTAGCTGTGTGGCCTGCACGATTTTCTCAACACGTCTGTGCTTTGGTCCCTTCACTTGTCTGATGGAGATGCCAGGCTTTGTGTGAAATCGGCTGTTCTCTCCCATTTGCCCCTCTCTGACAGTGGTCGCTGCACTCAGAGAAGGAAAGCCAATGGAGGAATTAGAAGTATTGAGCGCAGTGCTGCAGGCTTTCTGTGCCTTACGTAATTTTATCTCCACAAAACTGAGCGAGGTGGACATATCCATTTTACAGATGATGAAAGCAAAGCACAGAAAGCTGACTTACCATGCCCACAGTCTGCAGTGAGTGGAGGTAGAGCCAGCTCGGGGCTGACTCTGCAGTCTGCACTGTGTGTGTAGAGGGTCATCTCTTTGGGGACACTCAAATCTTTGGGAGTGATGCTGGTGACTTGAAGAGGAGGCAGAAGGAAGCATCCAGTCACTTACTCCACGACAGCTTCTGAATCAACTGTGCAGTGAGTGACAGTGCAGCAGGGGATATTTTTGTGGCTTTTCGTTTATCTAAAGGAAGAGCACTTTGGAGGGAACAGCACACTTAGGAAACCAGGCCACGCTCCCCCAAAAAACTCAGGAAGAACTAAAGACCACGGCCTATCTTCCATTTTATTTTATTTTTATCTTTTGCATATCACTTTATAGACACAAGAGGTAACAGCCGATTCCTGCAGATTCCCAGGTTGGGTTAGTGGAGCATAATTCAGTAGGTATGTGCTAACCTGCTGCCCCACCCCTCTCACGGCCTCCTCTCTACTTCACTGTCAGTTCCAGGTTCCTCCAGCCGGTGCCTACACATCTTTGCTGAGGCCTTGCTCTGCCTGCTTTGCCTGTCTGGGGAGGGACAGTCATCTCAGGACATTATGGCCCCCAGGAGCAGCTCCTGCCCCAGGACTGAGAGCTGTTGGTATCTAATATTGTGAGGCTCCCAGCCCTCAGGTGGGGCCCTCAGCAGCACGCAGCCTGCACTCCCAGGGTTTCTCCAGGAGGAGGGAGCACTGATTGCCCACAATGGGAGCTGGCTTTCTAATGTACCCTCTCCTGGCTGCCCCTCCTCGCTTCCCTCCTGTGTGCTCCTGTTCCCTACAGCTGTCTCCTGATCCTCACCCCTGAACTATTTTCCCTTGAACCCACATTTCAGAGTGGCTCCGGAGAAACCCGAATGCAGTCCGCCCATCCCCAGAGGGTGCCGGGTAGGCGGGGAAACAGGTGGAAAAGACACGATGTCGAAGGAGCTTGTGGTGTGGCGAAGGAGCTGGGGAGAGAATGACACCAGTGCAGTCAATGCAGTCGCTGGTGAGATGTGCCCTGAGCAGCACAAGGCCAGGCCAGGAGAAGGTGTGGGGCATATGTAAGCATTTGGAGGTAGGACAGGTGTGTGGCAGTGCATCTCCTTGGCTCAGAAGACAGAGAAACGTCAACTGAACACACTGGGTCTGCAGAATTGTTGTGTCTGGGAGCAGCCAGCACCAATTGTTGTGCCAGAAGAGTCAGGAACAGTGAGGTGGCGGCAGCCTCTCAAGCCAGATTGGGGTGAGGAGGGAGGAACCGTGGGGAGTGGGGAGAAGGAAGAGGCTGGCACTGTGCGAGCAAGGAGGTGTGGGCCTCTGATGCCAGCTTCCTTTCCTCTGCTCCTGGAGTGCCCTTCAAATATGCCGCCCACCTCCGCCCCAGCCCGCCCCTTCATCTGCCTGCAAAGCTGTTCTGTGTGGCTGTGGCCGCCTCTGGCTGAAGGTGAACCTTGAGCCTGGGTCAGCGTCTCCTCCAGGCTTCTGGCACCTGCAGGCCTCCTGCCACCACCCCCACCACCCCCACCACCCCCAGCTGGAGATGTGTTTGCTGCTGAGGCTTCAGTGGTTGCCCGCAAACTGTTGCTGCCCCTGCAGCTGCCTGTGTCAACGTGGCTTTGTGACAAAGGGGATTGCGTATGGAGAGCCTGACATAGCTGTGAATGAGCTTGGAAGGCTTTCTTTGCAGTGCCTGCTCTGCCACTGCCCCTGGAACGAGCAGCTCACAGGCCTTGTCTGACCCTGGCCTTCACCTGATTTCTGATTGGGCCAGAGGAGGACACCTAATCCAAGCTCCAGATTGTGTGGCACACATGAAACACTAGGCTGGGCCAATTGATTTCTCTCTCCCAGATTGGGAAATGGAGACTTAAAGAGCTGCTGCTAGTGTGTGGTTGGCCCTGAAGCAGGAGGGTGGTGTGCACCAAGAGCTGAGAACTCCAGGGGTTTTCTACACGCTGATGTGCAAGTGGAAGGCAGCAGGTGGGGGCGAGCCGGAGAACGGAGCAGCCCCGTGGAGAGAAGAGGACTGGCAGCCCTTGGAGGCAGAGGTTACTTCTCAGTTGCCATGGGGACTGGCTCTCCAGAATTTTTTAGCAGAGGTTCTATGAGACCTCTGCGCAGCCCTAGAGTCAATGTCTTGTACGTAAGCTAGCTCAAATGGGGTTCTCTTCCGTTTAATCAGGAGTCTGGATGGAAGCGGAATGCAGGGGAGCTACGCCATGGCCACCCAGAAGCCCTGGGAGAACGCTGAGGGCAGCTAGAAAGCGTTGGGCCGTGTGGACTGTTCTGTATGGTGATGGGGGGTGGTGGTGCGTAAGTCTGTACGTGTACAGCCCGAAAAAGAAAGTCGAAAGGGTGGGTTAGGGGAGCAGACTTCAGAGTGGCACACGGCACCAGCTCTTCACCAGTCTTTGCAGCAAGCCTCGGTTAGACTCGGGAGACACAAAGGAGAGGAACCTTGGGAGAGGAACTCCAATAATTACCGAGATTGCTGTAGATTCAGTGAAGAGATCCTTTCAGTGTGGGACGGTGTGAGCAAAGATCGCAAGCAGGAAGCTGTTCATTCGCTATTCCAATTACTGCTGTTAGTAATTGCAATTATAATATGTTTACATACAGTTGCTTTCTTTCTCTGCATGAGCATGTATACTTATGTACCAACCATCACAATCAGAACACAAAGCAGGCCCCGCACCCCCAAGCTCCCTGTGCCTTCTGCACACCTCTTCGTACCTTTAACCCCTGGTAACCACTGACTGCTCTCCCTCACTGTACTTCTGCCTTTTCCAAGTGTCACATAAATGGAATCCTACTGTCAGCAGCCTTTTGACACTGTCGTCTTTCACTCAGCATAGAGCCGTTGAGATTCATCTGTGCTGTTGGTTGCTTTTCACTGCCGAGCAGTATCCCGTTGTAGGGATATGCCACAGTTTGTTTAAGGGCTCCGTGGTGTTGCCAGTGTTGGGTCATTATGAAAAGAGCAGCCACACCATTTATGTACTGGTTTTTATGTGACAATAAGCTTCTATTTCTCTGCATTAAGAACCTAGACACGGGACTGCTGGCTCGTATGCTAAGTGTAGGTTTAACTTTAAGTGAATTGGCAGACTGTTTTGCAGATTAGTGGTGTGATATTTTGCATTTCTGCTACCAATAACTTCAAGTTCTAGTTCCTCCATATCATTGTGAACACTTGGTGTATCCTTTTAGTTGTGTTTCTTTTTTTGCTGTTCAATGAGTGGATATAGTGGTGTTTCATTGTGTTTTCAAAGTTTAAAATAAATTTTATTTTATTTGAAAGGTAGAGAGAGAGGAAGAGAGACAGAGAGACAGTCAGAGAGCAATCTTCCTTCTGTTGGTTCACTCCCCAAATGCCTGCAACGGCAAGGCCTGGGGCAGACCAAAGCCAGGAGCTCAGAACTCAATCCAGGGTTCCCACGTGGGCGGCAGGGATCAAACTACTTGAGTCCCCACCTGCTGCCTCCTAGGGTGCGCATTAGCAGAAAGCTCAGACAGAAGCAGAGGAGCTCAAGAAACTCAACAACAAAATGAACAATCCAGTTAAGAAATGGGCTAAGGTATAAGCAAGGATTTTTTGAAGGATGAAATACAAATAGCCAGTAGACACATGGAACATGCTCAGGATCACTAGCCATCAGGGAAATGCAAATAAAAACCACAGTGAGGTTTCACCTCACCCCAGCTAGAATGGCTCTCATCCAAAAATTAAAAGATAGCAAATGCTGGCAAGAATGTGGAAAAAGGTACCCTTATACACTGCCGGTGGGAATGTAAACTAGTACAGCCATTACGGAGATTCTTCAGAAATCCAAAAATTGATTTACCACATGATCCAGCCACCCCATTCCTGGAAATTTACTCAAAGGAAAAGAAATCAGCTCATGGAAGAAGTTATCTGTACTCCCGTGTTTATAGCAGCTCGACTCATAATAGTTAAGATGTGGAATCAACTACATGTCCACCAACTGAAGATTAGGTATAGGAAATGTGATATATATACACATATATATACATATATACATATATATACATACTTATATCCCATATAGATGATGGAAGACTACTTAGCCATAAAAAGAATGAAATTCTGTCCCTCACAACAAAATGCGTGCAATTGGAGACCATTATGCTTAGTGAATTAAGTCAGTCCCCCAAAAGACAAATATCATAGGTTTTCTGTGATTTGTGGTAACTAATAGAGTACAAAAAATTATAATGTATATGAGTGAAATTAACATCTTGAGATTTGATTATTATTTATAGCCCTTGTCTGTACTCCTGAGGAACAGTAGTGTTTCTACTTTCTATTTTTTGAATTCTTTATTTAGAGGAGGATTAAGCTGTGATTATAAAGTAAGTTGAAAGCATGTCATCACACAAATTAAAAGAAAAATAAAAAAGGAGGAGGTGGGAGGGAGGAAAGTGTCATTATGTTCTTTTTTTTTTTAAGACTTATTTATTTATTTACTTGAAAGGCAGAGTTACACAGAGAGAGAAGGAGACACAGAGAGAGAGAGGTCTTTCATCTGCTGGTTCACTCCCCAGGTGGCTGCAACGGCCTGAGCTACGCCGATCTGAAGCCAGGAGTGAGGAGCTTCTTCCAGGTCTCCCATGTGGATACAGGGGGCCAAGGACTTGGGCCATCTTCTACTGCTTTCCCAGGCCACAGCAAAGAGCTGGATTGGAAGTGGAACAGTCAGGACTCAAAGTGGTTCTCATATGGGATGCTGGCACTGCAGGCGGCAGCTTTATCCACTATGCCACAGCACTGGCCCCTTATTATGTTCTTAAAACTGTATATATGAAATATGTAGACTCTGTTCCCGGTATGTAAATAAATAAATAAGCAGAAGAGCTAGAACTTGAAACAGTGGAAATTGACAGGCACTCTGATGTGAGATGTGGGCGTCCCAAGGGACATCTTAATCTCTGTGCCAAATGCCCATGCTTTCCTTGTGGTTTCAATTTGCATTTTCCCAAAGGCTGATAATGTTGAACATCTTCTCATGTGCACATTTGCCACATGAATGATTTTGGTGAAGAGTCTAATCAAATCTTTTGCCCATTTCTTTAAATTGGGTGCTTGTTTCTTACTGTTGAGATTTGAGACGTCTTTATATGTTCTGAATATGAGTCTTTTGTTGGACATATGAGTTGCGAATATTTTATTCTGGTCTTAATTTGCCTTTTGTTTATCATTAACTACTTCTCTTTCTTTATCTCTGGTAATTTTTCTTATCCTGATGTCTACTTTTATATTAATTTAGCTCCTCTAATTCTCTCCTGATCAGTATTTGTATGGTATTTTAAAATTCACTGTGTTTTAAAAAATATGCTTTTAACTTTTGAATAATTTTAGATAGAGGACTCCCAAATACTCCCACCCAGATTCCCCTGATGTTAACATCTTACATTATGATGGTACCTTTGTGGAAACTAAGAAATGAACACCAGCACAATACTATTAACAAAATTACGCACTTGATTTAGAATCACCAGATTCTCCAGTAATTTTTTTTTCCTTCCTGTTCTGGGATCCAATTCAGAATTTCACATCACATCTGTCATTGTGTCTCTGATTTGTGACACTTTCTTAGGCTTTCCTTGTTTTTTTCTGACCTTGATAATTTTGATGAGTACTGGTCAGATGTTTTGTAAAAACCTTCCACAGTTGGGGCCTGTGTGATGTTTTCTGGTGATAGACTGGGACTGCACAGGTGGCATGTCCTTCCTTCTCATCAGATCACTTCACGGGTACAAGGTAGCATGCTGATTTATCACAGCCCACACTGACCTTGATCACTTGCTTACAGTATTGCTTGCCATATTTCTCCACTGTCATGTCACTGTTTTATTCTCCTTCCCATTCTGTTACTCATAAGGGAGTTACTAAGTCCTTTCACACTAGGGAAGAGAGGAATAAAACTCACCTCCCAAAGTGGGAAGGCACTCCCTGGGCCAGAATTAGGAGACTTCCCTTACAGCATCTTCTACTTTCACGCAGGGCCTGGTCTTTGATTTCAGGCCTCCTCTGAGTCTAGGCTGGGATGCATGGGAGCAACAATAAGAGCTCACCATCACTTTGCTGTGACTCAGAGTTGATTCCTTGGCAAGTTTGCCTGCAGCCATTTGCTTTCCAGAGACTCACAGAGCCACCCTGTGACTTCTTTTCAGGGTGTTTCGTTCTTGGAGGAGGAGTATGACAGAGTGGAGGGTGCATCTTGTCTTGACCAGAACCAGAAACCCCTTATTAGTTTGCTATTCACTAATTACTTCACTCACTCCTATTCACTCATTCACTTAGCCCTCATTCTTTTATTCATTATTCTGCTCATAAATCATATATATGTCAATCATAACTTGATTTGAGAAATTGCTATTAATCAGCAATTACACTAGTCACTGACAATACAGACTCGAAATAGACATAATTGCTATCTCAAAGAATCCTTGGGCTGGAGGGAAGGCAGATGGATTAGCAGATAAATATAAATACAGTGGCATGAGTGCTAGGATGTTGTGCAAGCGGCCCACCAGCTTAATGAGGGGACCTGAAAGAGCAGCCTTAGAATTTGTCTCGGGGCCAGCGCCATGGCTCACTTGGTTAATCCTCTGCCCGCGGTGCCAGCATCCCATTTGGTCACCCGTTCTAGTCCCAGTTGCTTCTCTTCCAGTCTAGCTCTCTGCTGTGGCCCAGGAATGCAGTGGAGGATGGCCCAAGTACTTGGGCTCCTGCACCCACATGGGAGACCAGGAAGAAGCACCTGGCTCCTGGCTTTGAAACAGCGTAGCTCCGGCCACGGCGGCCATCTGGGGAGTAAACCAACGGAAGGAAGAGCTTTCTCTCTGTCTCTCTCTCTCTCACTGTCTGTCAAATAAAAAAAAAAAAGTTGTCTCTTCCTGGGAGATGTCAGTGTGGGGTAAGCAGGCATTTCACCTTGACAGAGCACAATGAACTGAGGCACTGGATTGGGAAGTGTTTGGAGGGGAGCCTGTTTGGATAAGTGGGGCCTCTTTTCTTTGACCTATGCACTCCTAGGATTTCAGGGCAGGGGTGGGAAAGAAAACGATCCTGGAGTGGAGCCCAGGGGCTCCCCCAAGACTATCCCTGAATTTAGAAAAGTCATATTCAGTGTTCCTGTTCTCATCCATCCTAGGGGTGGGCCCTTTGCCTGTTCCATCATTTGCAAGAACATAGGCTTTTCTCAAAGGGTGAAAAGGTTTGCACATCGTCTGTCAGGGGCAGGAAGGTGGCAGAGTCGGCCCCTGTGGCCACTTCTGGAAAAGGGGCCAGAGAGTGCGCTGGCTCCACTGATGCCCAGGTGCAAGAGGAGCCAAGTCCCAAGGCACCTCAGGGAAGGAAACACACAAGCCCCTCCCCAGAGTGCTGTCCCTGCAGGCGATGCCCAGATTCATGGGAGCCATCACAAGAGACTGTGTGGTGTAGCCCAAAGAGCAGGCCCTCCTCACGCAGGAGGGGGGCAGCACAGGAAGAAGGGCGGACCTAGTTCTGGATGACATTGCTAACCCTGTTAGTGTGCCTCCTCTAGTCTTCTTATTGTTGTTGCAAGATCAGTTTTCTTTTTAAAAAAATTTTATTTATTTGAAAGGCTGAGTTATAGAGAGAGGGAAGGAGCTAACACACACACACACACACACACATACACACACACAGATCTTCCACTTGCTGCTTCACTCCCCAAATGGCCACAATGGCCAGTGCTGGGTCAGGCTGAGGCCAGAGCCAGGAGCTTTTTCCAGGTCTTCCACATGGGTGCAGGGTTCCAAGCACTTGGGCCATCTTCCACTGTTTTCCCAGGGTCATTAACAGGGAGATGAATGGGAAGTGGAGCAGCCGGGTCTCGAACCTGGCGCACATATGGGATGCTGGTGCTGCAGGTGGCAGCTTAATCTGCTACACCACAAGGCTGGCCCTGATATCAGGTTTTTTGTTCAAGTTCTTTTGAGTTGAGTTTGCTACTAATGACAGTCAAAACCATTCTGCTGTGTGATATGATAATGCACAGCCTCAGATTCGCAAGAGATGCATTCTACACATTCTTTTTCTCAGCCCAAACATCACTTCCCCAAGGAAGCATTCTCTGGTTGCTCACGCAAGGTCACTCATTTGTCCTGGCTCCATCCATCTTGCCTTCTTCTCGTTACTAGCACTTGCCCGGCCTTGTTACCTGGTTAGGCACACTCCGCTTCCTCACTCATCTGCAGGCTCTGTAAAGGCAAACATTCCAATGCTTTGCTGATCATTGTGTCCCTTGTGGCTAGCACAGTGCTCAACACAGAGCTGATCCTCCATATATTCTGTTGAAAGAATGAGTTGGCAGGTGAATCTCAGCCATGGGTTACTTTAAGGATGGGGGCACCTTCTAAGGAAAGAGTTAGGAAATTGGGCTGCTGTGAGGACATCAGAGAACCTGGAAAGCCCTGTCTACTGCATATGCAGACTGGATGGCACAGTCTGTTGTTTCCCTATCATATATGTGGTCCCTTTTCCCGACCTAAATGTCTCCAGGTGGCATATGAAAAAAAAAATGGCACACAGCAGGGAGTTTTACCTCTGTGTCCTTTCTGAGACTGAAAAGCTGATCCACTCTCTCCTTTTTTTTTTTCATTTTGTCAAATGACTTTGTACCCAATCATGAGTTGATGAATTTCAAAACAATTTTAAATTTACTTTGAAACGTGCGATTAGTTCCTCGCCTAAGGATCAGGTGCTGGTGCCCGCATCCCTTGCTGCTATTCTTCTAGCATTCATAACAGCCAAGTGAGCCCCGTCTTTGATTTTTCTCCCTCTGCAGGCTCTGGGTGACTCATCAGTCATTCCTTGTGAATAATGACCATGTAGGCATCTGGTCCCCACACCACTGAGCACTCAGCTCCTAGCTAATGCCATGAGGGCGTTTTGCCACCAACACCATCCTAATGGGATATCCAGATGGTGGCGTGCCTCTATGCAGGAGAGACTGCACAGCTAGAGAATGGAGGGTGACATGGGGGCTTTGGGAAGAACAATCCAGAGCAGCTTGTCATCCCGTAGGAGTATTGGACATTAGCCAGCACAGAATGGTTATTTATTTTTATGAGGCATGAGCTTGCCCTGGTGGGTGAAGGCACGGAAGTTTGCCAAGTCAGAGCTACAGTGGGAGAGGCAGAGCTTATCCTCACGGTCCCCTTATCCATCAACAGCGAGCACCACCAATGGCACTGGTAAGAACAGGCTCAGGGGCCGGCACTGGGGCATAGCAGGTAAAGCCACTGCCTGCAGTGCCGGCATCCCATATGGGCACCGGTTCGAGTCCCAGTTGCTCCACTTCCAATCCAGCTCTCTGCTGTGGCCTGGGAAAGCAGTAGAAGATGGCCCAAGTCCTTGGGCCCCTGCACTCACATGGGAGACCCGGAAGAAGCTCATGGCTCCTGACTTCAGATCGGCCCAGCTCCGGCCATTGCAGCCACCTGGGGAATGAAACAGCGGATGGAAGATCTCTCTCTCTCTCTTTGCCTCTGCCTCTCTGTAACTCTGCCTTTCAAATAAATAAATAAAAAATCTTAAAAAAAAAAAAAAAGGCTCAAAGGAGACAGGCAGGGAGGCTGACAGTGTAAGCACATATGTAGTTATCTGGCCCAGTGCCTCTCAGACCATGGTTTGCAGATCCTAAATCCCCCAAATGCTCTTTGCTAAAAAAAGTCTATGGCTACTGTTTGGAAAACATAGCACACTTACCTGCCCCTGACCCCATATCCGGTTCTTTTGACTGCACTTTGCTCAGTAAATACAAAAGTCCCTGAAAAATAAAGGAACCTGGTTGACTGTTTAACCTAGTGCTCCCGTGCCTATTTAACCAAGGGAAATTCTGGTGTTGACTCCCGGAAGAAAGACATTTTTGGAAATGTTGATCTGAGCAAGCATGGTTCTTAGGTATTCGTATATGTACAACAAACATTTACCGAGCAAGTCATTCACTCATCATTCATTCAAGATCTGTTGAGAGGCTACTCTGTATAATGTAATGAGCTAGTGGCAGGGATACACAGCTCATCAATGCCTATGTGAAATTTATAGTTTAGTGGACGAGACCAAATCAAGCAACAAATTTCCCAGTTGATCTCTTAATTACACCTGTGATGATGACCCACTAGAGAAGTACAAGATACTCACGAATTTAAATAGCAGAATAGGGAGGTGGGTTTTGAGGGCAGCCAGGAAAGCTCAGGAGCAGCCATCCAGGCTTATCCAGGACGGCGGTGTCCTGTGGTGGGCAGCTTTCAGTTCTCAAACTGGGACAGTTGCAGGCGAGTTGGTCACCCTCTCACAAAGTCACTTCTGGCGTGCCATCTGAGGGTTTGTTATGGTAGAGAGGAGCCCTGTCGCCTCCTTGGCCTGACTATCCCTATCTGGGGGGACAGGGGAGATGGCGGCTGCTCTGCCGTCTCACAGATTGTTGGGGATGACAAGCAGGATGGTCACCCTGCAGACCTCTGCCTGGTGTACCAGGCTTCCTAAGCGCAAAGGACTCACTGTTTCCCCTGGGGAACTGTCACTCATCACTCACTGAAGGACAGCCTGCCCCCGGTTCCTCTGGCAGACGATTTTCTGGGAGCATCTCTAGCCGTCCTTCCGGGGTTCTGAGTCCTGCAGCAAGAGGCGTTTTTCCACAGACCAGGCACAGGAGCGCATGTGCAAGCTCACCTTGGGCGGTGTCAATCATGGCTGGCAACCATCCCAAGGCCGTGGGACTGCAATTCCTCCAGGTGGAAAAAGGGCCTCAGCCAACGGTGCCTTCCTGATGCTGGGGCCCTGGGCAGCGCCTGGTCTCTGCAGCCCCAACGAGCAGGCTGTACTCTTGGTGTAAGTCTTATGAATAGCTGAGATTTTAATATTTTCACCTGCAAAGTGGGAGCATTGATACTGATTCCATCTAGTTATTAGGAATTTAAAACTAGTAATCATAAAGCCAGAATTTAATGAACTTACCACTCAAAAGAAATTGTGCCATGTTTACATGCACATTTAATCCTCACTACAAAAGTGTATTTGATGATCAGCTTCCATCCTGCTAATGTAAAAAGTAGATCCTGGAGAGGTTAAGAAACTTGCCAAGCTAGGGTGACCAAGAATCCTGCTTTTTCCCAGGACTCAAAGTCCCACAGACTGGGTAATCCCTTGGTCCCTGGAAACCTGGGATTTTGGGTCAAGCTGGAAGCTCATACAGTTAGCAAGTGGTAGAGATGGCATATGTTTGAGGTAGAAAACTATTTGCTAAATTGTTACTGAAAATAGAACCAAGAGTAGCAGGTTGACCACTGTCTTTGATGCTGGCATCCCATATGGACACCAGTTCTTGTTCTGGCAGCTCCACTTGTGATCCAGCTCCCTGTTGATGCATCTAGTAAGGCAGTGGGGGAAGGCACAAGTGCTTGGGCCTCTGCCACCCTGTGGGAGACCTGGAGGAAGCTCTTGGCTCCTGGCTTTGGCCTGGCCCAGTCCTAGCTGTTGTGGCCATTTGGGGAGTGAACCAATGGGTGAAAGATCTCTCTCGGTCTCTCTCCGTAATTCTGCCTTTCAAATAAATAAGTATATCTCTTAAAAAATAGGTGCTGGCATTGTGACATTGCAGGTAAAGCTGCTGCCTGAGATGCTAGCATCCCATGTGGGCACCAGTTCATGTCCTGGCAGCTCCATTTCCAATCCAGTCCCCTGCTAATGGCCTGAGAGAAGCAACAGCAGATGACCCAAGTGTTTGGGCCCCTGCACCCACATGGGAGATCTGGAGAAAACTCCTGGCTCCTGGCTTTGGCCTAGCTCAACCCTGGCCATTGTGGCCATCTGAGGAGTGAATCAGTGGATGGAAGGTCTCTGTCTCTCCCTCTCTCTCTGTAACTCTGACTTTCAGATAAATAAGTAAATCTTTAAAAAGCCCAACAATTATTATAGATATATGTCATTATAAAATATATGTACATAAGATACTATGTTATATATATATACATATAAAAATATTCATTATTAGATCCACTTCCTTTTCTATGTAAACCTAGTACTTCTAGCCTTCTAAGAAAACCTTTTTCATGAACAATGCTCATTTGGTGTTCATGCTACTCACCAGTATTTGTAGTTTTCTTGCTCCTGGGCCCAGAACCTTGGATGTCAGGTGTGAGCAGTGCCATGTTTGGAGCAGTAAAGTGTCGGGGGGCGGGGGGGGGGGGGGATGTGCACCATTCCAGGGCAGACACCTGTGAGCCCCACCTGCAGTGAACTGAATGCGAATGGTGCACTCACTCCCCATCCGTCACAAGACTGGAGATGCTGATGGCTCCTAGATGGCTCTATGCAACAGGATTAGCAGCACAAAATCTAGAGCTGCATCACCTGGTTCAAGTCCAGCACTGCCAGGAGGAGCTGTGTACTCCGGGGCTGGTTACTTAACTTCTCTGAGCCTCAGACACTTTCTGTGGAAAAGGGAGAATCCCTCCTTCATACTGCCGTTGTGAAGATTACGTGAGTATATGCTTCTCTCGCTTGCTTTCCGTTGTCTCTAGTGGAGTATGATTATGCATTCCAAGGGTCCTAAAGCTGTCACAAAGGATGGTTTTGAGTAACATACAAGGGATAAAAACCCAGAGACACTGGACAGCTTTTTTTTTCAGTGGCACATGGGACCGATGCTGGAATTAGAGTAAGCATCAAGACAGAGGAATAGCGACAATAACACTGAGTCAACGCTTAGTGAATTATCTCATTTAATCTTCAACAACATCTGAGCAGGAACTCACTTAATCCTGATTGTATGGCAACAGAAATGAAATCATTATTCAGCTAATAAGTCATGGGAGAGTTAGAAAAGCCAGAAATTAAACGTTTAAGAATGAACTATCATTTATCAATGAAAATGGTAACTGTAGTTTCGATGCTTCAGTATTGAGAAATGATGGTTATTCATTTCTTTTAGGACAGTAAGCAGTTTTTCATTTATTTACACAAGTGTTTCACACAGTACTTGCTATGTTACATATTGCTTTTCATGAATGAACTTTCAGTGTTGGAACCACTAGACTCACTGTCAGGTTGCACAGAGAGTACAGTGAGTTCCTGCACAGCCTTCCCCATATTTCTCTCGTGTTTGTGCCTTTGTTTCCATGGTGTCTGCCTCAAAATCTAGAAATTAACATAGGCAAGTTACAATTAACTAAATTCCAGACTTTATTCAGATTTCACCAGGTTTCCCACTAATGTCCTTTTTCTACTCCAGGATCCAATCTGCAGGCTCCTGCATTTTAGGGGAAAGAAGCCTGGGTGGTGGTGTAGAAGTTGGTTTGCTAGAGGAATGGAGAGCTGATAGTAGGGCAGCATAATTATAGCTGGTAGTTTTCCTATGTTCAGAACTTTAACCCTCTTGTGACATTAACCAGTTGAAATGTTACGACAGGAAGGCTCCTGGACTCTGGGAGGCTGACATTGTCCAATTCAAATGAGCTTGTGCGTTAGAAAAGTCCTTGAATTATTGACTGAGCCCATGGAGTGAGGAAGAAGCATGCATGTGTGGGTGTTGAGAGGAGGCAGGTGATGGAGAAGCTGAGTCACCACTGTTGTCATGGAGGAGGGAACAGGAAGAGGCAGGTGCTGGATGCACTTAAATTCTGCCTTCTGGGTCCATCTAACAGTGGTTGGTACAGAAGGGACTTCAAAGGCATTTCCCAAATTTGAGCTTCTGTGATTCCTAGAACAAACATCTATTAAGCATCTATAGTGTGCCGTGTCCTCTGTTGGCTGCCTTATATATGCAACTTTCTAGAATCCTCCAAATACGGTGTCTGTATTCCCACTTTGAAGATCAAAAGAGTTATCTCGGAGAGTCTAAGTGACTTGCCCAAGGACACACAGCTTGTCAAAGGCACAGCAAGGATTAAAAGAGGATTTTCTGACCCTATTGTTCTTTTATGCCCCAAATTAGATTCCTTTGACATTCCCTTAAAAAGTAAGACCCTTTGAAATTTGGCATCAAAGAGAAGCGCCAGTGTTCTGCTGAGTATTTGGCTAAAGAGCCCGAGGGGTACCTTGGGCAGGGATGTGATGATTTCTGGAGGCACAGAGGATATCGTGTGTGCGGCTGTGTGTCAACAAGGCTGTCAGTGCTAAACCATTTGCTTGCAGTAGAGGTTTCAGTCTCTCCCTCGTCTTCCCTCCATTGAGCAATAATAAGGCATCTGACATCAGCTCTCAGTTAAAATGTGTTTTGGAGGTTTGGGAGGGGCACCAGCATTTGCATCCAGATCTGTCCAGGGGTCCCCTGAGACTGGCCAAGTTGAGTTTCCTGGGCCAGCTGCTAGGGGAACCTCCCACTTGGCTTTGGGGGTACACACACCCACATGCATCAAAACAAAATAAAGAAAGTAGGCTAGAAAAGCTGGAGGCACCCCAGCGTGCCCTATTTACAAACTGCTTCAGTTCCTTCTGGGTTTCATTCGATTTTCTCCTTCGCTGAGAAGTGGGGAGACATCAGAATGACTTATGTGCCAAGGAGGGACCTCCCAGTCATCCTTCAGCCTCCCTCGCCCCTTCGGTCCCTTCCGTGTGACAGGATGCCCTCAATTACTCTCTCTGGGGGGGTCCCAGTCAGAAAGAAGATGGAGCCAACCATCTGTTACCGACTCTGGTGAGCAATTTAATTTCCTCTTGTTCCCAACAAGGAGGATTCCGTAAGTACATAAATTACCGTCAGTCCTGGTTAATCAGGAGCCAGCTGTCTGAGAGAGTGGAGACGACGGCCAAGACGGCAACGCCCACGGACAAGACCTACCAGGAGGGCACCCTGCACGCTGGCGGGAAACCATGCAAGCTAAGAGTGTCAGAGGGTGACAGGCGAAGCAACTTCCTTCGAGATCCTCTCTCCAACACCTTCTTGCACAAGTGAGGGAACTGGGGCCAGAGAGGGGAGTCTGGCTAGGCAGGGAGGTCAGGACTGCCCCGAGGAGTCTCAATTCCCAAGCTCATTCTTTCCAGCATGACACAGGCTAGAATGAATGACCTGACTGCTCATCCCTGGGTTGCATCTCTAGAGGTGGAACCAGGAACAGTGACCATGATGACAATGATAGCCATGAGAGCTATGTTCTATGTGACCAGCACTGTAGGAGATGCGCAGTTCCTGAAATGGCCTCAGAGCTAGGCTGCCTGGGTTCAAGTCCCAGTTCTGCTACTTAAGGCTGTGTGACCTTAGGCAAGTTCCTACATCTCTGAGGCCTGTGGCAGACAAAGTCACAATTGCTGGTGCCTGTCTTTTCAAATCCCCTCAGTATTTGCATCTACTCCAGCCCAGATTCTCATAGCCAGCGCCTCTTTGCTGGAGGACTGCCCGTGAGACTCCAGAACCCACCTTGTCCACGTGCACAGCTGCCCCAGAATCTCCTAGGGCCAGTCTTTAACCAACAGCTGACAGACACAGGGGTGCCAATGCCCCAGCCCCCTTGCCTCTTGGAAGGAACAATACAAGGCACATGTTTCGCACTGTTTTCTAGGGTTCCCTGAAAGATTACGTACTGGCTATCTACCACAGATCTGGCTTGCTAATGCACTTACTGGCTGCCTTCCCTTGCCCGATGCTGCCAGTGCTCTTTGTACTCCTCCTTAAGCTATTTGCCCTGAGTCCTTGTCTCGAGATCTGCCTTTACTTGGTTAACACAGTGCCTCAGCTCTCTCATGTATAAAATGGTAATAATGATAATTTCTATATCCAAGAGCAGTTGTTAGGCTTCAATGGGGTAAAAGTACAAAAAATGATGCCTAACTCTTAGTGAGAATTCAAGCAATGTTAGTTATGTGTCTGATAAATACTCATCTCATAATTATCTCATTAAGTTCATGCTGTACATGCCATTCCTCCCATTAGACAAATAAGATAATCTGAGCTCAGAGAGGCTCAATAATTTCCCCCCAAGTCATGCGGTTTAATAAGAAATGGCATCAAACTCCAATCACAAATCCATCTTTGAAGCCTTCTCTTTCTACCTCAGCCGGTAGGTCCCCTTGACACTCTTCATCTGGGTTGAGGGTCCTTCCTGTCATGGTCCCATGACCTCTGTCACAGCACTTGTCCCAGTGTACTAGAGTGGTCTCCCTAGCGCAGCAGCTCCGTGAAGCCTGCAGCCTTGCCTGAGCCATCTCTGTAAGCTCTGCCAGCCAGGTGCCCAGCACACAGTAGGCTTCCAGTGAGTTACCCTCTTATCCATGGTGTCATTGTCCATGGTTTCAGTTACCCATGGTCAGTGGTGGGCTGAAACTGTGAAATGGGAAATTCCAGAAATCATTTAGATTGTAAGTGGCATCTTGTTCTGAGAAGTATGATGAGGTCTCATGTCAGTTGGCCCCATCTGTTCCTTTGTGCAAAAGGATCCGAGGCTGCAGACTCTGCCTGCCCATTGGTCAGCTCACAGCCATCTCAGCAATCAGACCAGGTATCCTGGGATCACAATGTTTGTGCTTGAGTTACCCTTACTTTACTTAATAATGACCCCCAAAGCACAAGAGGAGTGGTGAAAAGGAGGCCCTGGGCTATAAAACCTGGAAGGACAGTTGAACTCTGACAATATTGTAGGAAAAAAACCATGCACAGTAGGAAGTTATAAGGTTATAATGGTTTAAGGCATCCACAAGGTGTTCCCTGTGGAGGAGGGGGAGTGCTAGGCATTGCCTATCGTGGAGAATACAACCCAGGCAGCAGCCAACAAGCTGGGGGCATGTCTGACAGTGAAGCCCAGTGGGTAGATCTGTGGCTGGGTCTCATGGCACTCAGATTTCAGCTGAAGTGCATGGAAATCTTCCCTGTCCTGCTCCTGCTGCAGCAAGGGTTGGTAAATGTGAATAGTGTGCCTCTTGAGGGTTCCCAGATGTCATCAGGGCATCTAGCCCCCTCTACAATCCTGCAGAGAGACAAGGATCTCCCAGGTTACCACATAGAGATAAGCAGGACTCTAATCACAGTCACTCTTCCATTATGGGGGCGTGCAGGAGAAGGGATGCTCTCTAGGACTGATAAGAAGGATGAGATAAAGGAGGCAGGAGACAAGGAGTGGGCTGGTGAGGCTAGGAGGGCATGGGTTCTCTCGCTAAGTGATGATGCTGATCACACTCGGGTCCCTGGAGGGGCTTCACTCAATGTTGGCCAAAGGCCACGAGAAGTGCACCAATCAGTTGCCTAAGAATCCAGGTTCTGGAGCCTGTATTGCCCGACACTTACAAGCTGTGTGATCTTGGGCTCATATTTTAATTTCTCTGTACCTTTGTCACCTTATTTGCAAAATGAGGCCAACACCTGGCCTCCTCACAGGATTGTCCCAAATACTTAGTATGTTAAGGGCGTGGGACAGCAGCCTACCACAAAAGTAAGCAAGCAGGCAATGAGGATTTTAACTCGGCGCTGAACAAGACAGACCCAAAGGAATAAAAAGTGGATGAAGGCAATTTTGCTCTCAAGAAGCAAAATCATTATTATAATAATAAAGAGCTTGAGCATGTTACCCCCGTAAATATTCATTTGTGGAAGGGAGGTGAATGATGAAACTAAGAAGATGCTGGAGAGCACAGAGAAGCAGCATTTAGGGCGACCCTGGTGGGAATGGTGACCGTGGGAAGTCAGGAAAGGCTTCCTGGAGGAAGCAGTATTTGAGGTGAGTCTCTTGGGATATATCAGAGTTAACCAGGGAGAGAAGGGAAGAACACTTTCCAGGCAGAGGGCACACGCTGGACCAAAGTGGATACATGCATGAGTCCTGAATGGGCCATTTGATATGGGGTATAACGTTTAAGGAGGCTATGGCATTAGGTGGGTGAGTGGGCTGTGGTTACTCTGCTGTTTAGAAGACCCTCAGCATTAGCCCAATCATTTTGGGATATATGAAGTTACATCAAAAAGTTCAAGGAAAACTGGAATTTAATGATAAATTCATTTTGGTGCAAAACAATTGGAAATCCATGCACATCTTTCTCACAATAGGCATTTTCCATGAACTTCTTAATGAAAAAACTATGCATGGATTTAAAATTTTTTTAATGTCAAAATAAAGCTTCTTTCAAATTGCTGAAGACCTTACTGAGGTACTGTTGTATATCATAATCCAATACATAGCCCATTAAAGTCTCATCCTTGGCGCCTATCCTTTCTTTTTAGAAAGTATTTATTTATCTATTTATTTGAAAGGCAGAGAGACAGACAGAAAGAGATCTTTCATAGTCTGTTTCACTCCCCAGATGCCTGCAACAGCCTGGGCTGGGCCAGGGTAAAGCTGAGGTCTCCTGGGTGAGTGGAAGGGACCCAGTTACTCGAGTCATCACCTGCTGCCTCCTAGGATCTGCATTAGTAGGAAACTGGAATTGAAATGGAGCTGGGACTCAGCCCAGGCGTTCTGCAAGGGATGCGGGCATTGCGAGTAGCATCTTAACTGTTGCATCCAATGTCCACGCGCACCGATCCCCTCTATGTTTTCTTTCTTTTTTTTTTTTTAATTTATTTATTTTACTTGAAAGGTGGAGTTACAGAGAGGGAGAGGCAGAGGCAGAGAGAGAGAGAGAGAGAGAGAGAGATCTTCCATTCACTGGTTCACTCCTCAAATGGCTGCAACGGCTGGAGCTGGGCCAGTACGAAGCCAGGAGCCAGGACTTCCTTCTGGGTCTCCCATGTGGGTGCAGGGGCCCAAGGACTTGGGCCATCTTCTACTGCTTTTCCAGGCCATGGCAGAGAGCTGGATCAGAAGTGGAGCAGCCGGGATTCGAACCAGCACCCACATGGGATGCTGGCACTGCAGGCGGTGGCTTAACACGCTATGCCACAGCACCGGCCTCGCCCCCATCCCCTCTTAATATCCTTATGCCATAGCCCTCTCTACCTCACTCTACTATGGCCACACTGGCTGTCCTATGTTGGCTTCTCCCAAAGCTGCCTCAGAGCAAAAAGGGTGCAGGTGGTTCCTTCTCCAAGAAGAAAGTGGAGAAGAGGGAGGGAGAGGGAAGAGGAGGAAGCCAAGTCAGAGTGCAGAGCAGGTGGAGTTCCTGACTCAGCTCAACCACAGGGAGCTCTGGTGTGAAAATAATGCCCCAGAGTGAGTCTTGCTCTCACAAACTCTCACAAAGTAGTAGCTCTAGCCAGCTACTGCTGCCAGGCACCTGAGGAGGATGGGAACACCCAACATGGTGACACTCCCACTCCAGTGCCCAGGACCCAGCCTCTGGAGGTGGCAGGGGTGGGGCCAGGTGCTAGCAGCAAATCACACAGAAACAGAAGGGATTCCAGGGCATGAGGTGAGGTGGGGTGGGGTGGGGTGGGATGGAGTTGGGGGTAACTCTGCCTGATACTGGCCTTTGTGGGGTGCACTGAAGGCTCCTATCTGCTGGCCTTCGCCCCTGCTGCAGTGCTTAGAGCCCTGTCTGCCCTCTGGCACTCAGCTAACTCCTCTCTTCCTTTAGACCAGCCCATGGCCAGGTGCACTATCCTCAGAGAAGCAGCGGCACCCTCAGGACAGCAGCCCATCAATTGCCTAGTTTCAATACAGCTTGCATTTTCCTTCCTGGCACTTCATAACAAATTGTAATTAATTAATTATGTTTATAATTCACCCCTGTGAATTAGGCACAACTCTGTCACTTGCAAATGAAGGAAAAGCTGCTCAAACCAGCTGAGACAAAATAATGTAGTGGGGCTGGCGCCGTGGCTCACTTGGCTAATCCTCCACCCGCGGCGCCGGCACCCCAGGTTCTAGTTCCAGTTGGAGCACCGGGTACTAGTCCCGGTTGCCCCTCTTCCAGTCCAGCTCTCTGCTGTGGCCCGGGAAGGGCAGCGGAGGATGGCCCAAGTGCTTGGGTCCCTGCACCCGCATGGGAGACCAGGAGGAAGCACCCGGCTCCTGGCTTCGGATCGGTGCAGCGCTGGCCGTAGCAGCCATTGGAGGGTCAATGGAAGGAAGACCTTTCTCTGTCTCTCTCTGTCTCTCTCTCTCTCACTGTCTAACTCTGCCTGTCAAATAAAAAAAAAATGGAGTGGTTCTAGAGCTAGAAAGGGTGGAGGTGTGCATCAAGACAGGAAGGACAGACTGACTGCAGCCTCCTGGGCTTCAGGATGGAGACCAGAGGCCTCCACACACCAGAACTTTCTCCTCATCTCTGAACTCTGCTGCTGCCCTGTGAAGGCATATGTCCACTGACATCACCAGATCTGCATCTCCATAACTTTTGGAACAGACCCCATTGCCCTATGACAGTCATGTGTCCACCCTAGAACTGTCTCTGTCTAGGGTAGGAGATAGGCAATTGTGATTGGCTGGGCTTGGTCATGTGGTCATGCAGAGAAGGCAGAGTACTGCCATTAGTAGGGCCCCCAGACTCACATGACCTCAAAGATGTGTGTTTGAGGGGCTGGACACAGTATTTCTGTCCTTTTGACGCTGTACCCCCACAGATACAGACATGTCCCAGTATTAGCAGCTACTGTTCTAGGTAATAAGAGATACAAAGTACAGTCCCAGGGTACAGTAGAGCTTGTCCTGCAATGGGGGAAAGACAGGAAACCATCACCTTAATCATCACAAAGGATCAGGTGGTGATATGGGCTCTGGAGGCAAACGGTACAGAGGACCCTGTACAGGGTACAGGGGCTGCTGAGGGGACCCTGTGTTCTACAGAAAGCACACCTTGGAAGATGGCACAGGCAAGTGCCTGATGGTGAGGGGTTGCCTAGGCCACAATGAGGAATTTGAACAGAGTCTTCCTGTCCCGCCTCTTCCTTCCTTTTTTTCCATCCTTTCACAGTTTTCCGTAAAATATATAGTCTTTACAAAAGAATTATTTATGTATTTGAAAGGCAGAGTTAGAAAGAGAGAGAGAGAGAGAGAGAACCATCTGCTGGTTCACTTACTAAATGGTTGGAATGGCTGGGGCTGGACAAAGCCAGGAGCCAGGAACTCCTTCTAGGTCTCCCAAGTGGGTGACAGGGGCCCAAGTACGTGGGCCATCTTATGCTTTCCCAGGCACATTAGCAGGATTGCAAGTAAAGCAGTCTGGACCTGAACTAGAACTCCAATATAGGGTGCTGGCATTGCAAGCAGCAGCTTAACTTACTGCACCACAATGCTGGTCCCTGCTTATTTTTTTTTTTTTTAATTTATTTGAAAAGGAGAGAGAGAGAGAGAGGGAGAAAGATAGAGAGAGAGAAAGGCAGAGAGAGATCTTACATCTGCTGGTTCACTCCCCAAAAGTCTGCAATAGCTAGGTATGGGCCAGACTGAATCCAGGAGGCCCGAATTTAATTTAGGTCTCCTACATGGGTGTCAGGAACCCAACTACTAGTCATTACCTGCTGCATCCCAGGGTCCACATCAGCAGGAAGCTGGAATTGGAAGCTGAACCAGGACTTGAACCCAGGCACTCTAATATAGGGTGCAGATGTCCACACTGACCTCTTGATCGCTGTGCTAAATGCCCATCCCCAAATTCAGTCTTGAGACTGTATGCATCAAAGTTTCCAGGAGGGCAGGTAGTTATTGAAAATGTAGGTCCTAAGGCCTCTTCAAAGGCCTTATACATTCAGACTCCCTGGGGTGAGGCCTAAGATTCTGTATCCTTAACAAGTGCTCCAGGTGACTCTTAGCACATTGAAGTTGGAGCCAATAGAGAAAAGAAGGGAGGTTTGAGCAGGGAAGAAAGTTAACTCATTAGTGTTTTAGAACGATAGCTCTGAAGTCTACACGGAGGCCCGGAGACGGGGTTGCAAGGGAGTATGTAGCTGGAGGTGGTGGGGGTGGGGGAGAACATGCGTAGGAGGCAGATGGACAGGAAGTGGGGACTGGCTGCTGTGGGAATGAAGTGACAGAGTGGCTGTGGGTGGAGACACCGTCTCCCAAGCAGGAGCGCTGCACGTCACCGAGGTTTTGTGTCTGAGCAGTCTACGTTCAGCAGCGCTTTTAGAGCCATGTACTGCAATTGTGTCATTTGATCTCATTCAGCAGATGAATACAAAATCCTTAGCTGTTTCTTTCTGTCTTCCTCTTCCTAGTGTCTCTTCTGTTTTGAACTTCATGGCCTTTACTGGAAAAGGGCTGCTACTAGCTGCCTGTCTTTCCCATTTCTGCCTCTGGTGTAATTCATCTGCCAAGGGGAGATTATTGAGGGGGGCCAGAGTCCTCTCTGTGGTGTGCAGTGAGAGATGGTGAGTGGCAGCAAGGGGTAAGGGACGCAGTGGATGCACAGCACAGTGCCCAGAATCTGTTCCAGCTGGGAGTCTTCATGCAGATGGTGCTTTTAGGGAGTGGTTCCCACTGCCTCACACTTGTACAGAATGCCATAGAATAAGGGAAAATGGTTCCTTATCTCCCTTCCTCTAAACTCCAGTGGCTGTGTTCCAGGTACAGCTGCCCACGATGATTATAAGAGATGATGCTTGTCACATTCTTGGTACTCAGTGTAACCCATGCATTTCTCAACGACAGAGGCTGGGCGAGTACTAATAGCTGTGTTCTACATGCTCAGAGAAGCGAAGTGACTTGGGTGAGATCACACAGCCAAGATGAAGATCTGGCTTCAAATCTTGGCCAGCTAGATTCTCAAGTTTGCGTGCTTCTCACCCCTGGGCAGGGTGTCAGGACCTCAGCTAGCCAGGCTGGAGCTGGGCCAGCTTCTCCCCTGGGGAGAATGACCAGGGGAAGCACACAGCAGTCTGTTGCTCTCCCTGGGGTGGTCCTGCCCAGACCATGGACTGCATGTTCTGTGCTCATCAGTAACCAAGTCTAGATTCTCTCTGCTATTTGTTCAATAACTCAGACATGCTAAGGTTAGCTGTCTTATAAATTATGGGACAGATTAACTGACTTAGGCCTGAGGCATAAATAATGGAAACTATGCCTGCAGTGACAGGACACAAGGCTGGAGGGAGCAAAAACACAAGAACAGTGATAGAAAGGGGGCCAGCTTCGTTTTTTAAGAGACGACTAGCAGGGAGGAAAGCCAGGAGGGAAGTCCATGGGAAAGGGGCTGGGCGGGAGGGAATTACGGAAGGAAGTGGAGAAAGAGCAAAGGAAACAGACCCTGGGGAAGAAGAGGGACCTCACAGAGGCAGAAGCTTGATTCACTGGTGGACACAATGCCTTGGGGAAATCTTGGGACATCCAACGGAGGTGTTAGCAAGTGAATAGGGACTGAGACAGAAAGGTTAAGGCAGGAGAGGAAGAACCTCTAGCAGAGCTCAGTGAGGATGGGAGTCCTGGAGGATGTAGCTGTTGCCGGATGTGGGGAAAGAAAACAGGAGAAAAGAAGAGGAAAAAAAATACACCGACTTCTCTGTCCTCCAGTCTACCAATCTCCCTTTGGATGGACTGAATCTGAAGTCAACCAGCCAGGTCCATGGGATGCAATCCACAGGGTATGACTGTCAAAGATGCAGGTCCTTGTGGTCATCTGCGGTTTTCGGGATGAGAATTTCAGGAACGTGCGAGTGTGTATGAGACAGCATTAAATGATGCTGAGGATCCTTCCCTGAAAGTCTGATGACTTTTGCAAGACGAAGTTTCAGGGGGAGTGGTTGGACCTGAAGTCAGACTGCTGAGTGGGGAGAAGGTGAGACTGTGAAATTAGAGTCTGTTTCAGGAAGGGAGGAGGTGGCGGCAAGGGGCAGGCAGAGAATGAAGTTTAATTTTCCAAGTACATCGAATTCCTTTTGGTGCTAAAGCAACTGCCTAATGTTAGCATGCACCAGGCTCAGCACTGGTTCTTTGTTCCTCCTACACTCGCTATGTTGATGACCTCATGCATTCTAATGGCATTAAATGCCATCTATATAGCGATAAATCCCACATTTGTGTCTCCCACTCAGATCTCTATTCTAAGTCCCAGACTGATAGACATCCCAAATCCAGTAAGTCAAAAGGGAAGCCTTGATTTCAGTCCTCCTGAATCTGCTCCATCTCAGTGGGCAGCAACTTCATCCTCTATGCTACCTTGCTGTTCTCACATGGAGCCATCCTTAGTTTTCCCCTTTCTCTCCCATCCCAGGTCCAAGCCCCTCAGGGACTTCTGTTGGCTCAACTTTCTATACCCAGAATCATCCCCATGTCCACTCCTGTCCCCTAGTCCAAAGCTATCCTCTTTGTTCTCCTTGCTTGAACTGGTTCAATAGCCTCCCACACCAGCTCTGCCTTTCCCTGCCTTCTTTTTTTTTTTTTTTAAAGATTTATTTATTTATTTGAAAGTCAGAGTTACACAGAAGAGAGGCAGAGAGAGAGAGAGAGAGAGAGAGAGAGAGTCTTCCATCCAGTGGTTCACTCCCCAACTGGCAGCAACAGCGGGAACTGTGCTGATCAGGAGCCAGGAGCTTCCTCTGGGTCTCCCAGGTGGGTTCAGGGTCCAAAGGACCTGGGCCATCGTCTACTACCTTCCTGGGCCATAGCAGAGAGCTGGATCTGAAGAGGAGCAGCTGGGACTAGAACCGGCGCCCACATGGGATGCCGGCGCCTCAGGCCAAGGCGTTAACCCACTGCGCCACAGCGCCGCCCCTTTCCCTGCCTTCTTACAGCTTGTATTCAACACAGCAGCAAAGCACTCCTTTAGCAATGCAAGTCAGGGGGCCTGCACTGGGGCACGGAGGATTGCAGCGCTGGCATTCCATACAGGAGCCCGGTTTGAGTCCCTGCTGCTCCTCTTCCAATCCAGCCCCTGCTGATGCAGCTGGTCTCCGTGCAGGAGACCAGGTTGGAGTTCTTGATTCCTGGTTTTGGTCTGGTGCAAACCTGGCTTTTGCAGCTATTTGGGAGAGTGACCCAGGAGATGGAAAATCTCTCTCTCTCTCCCTCTCTCCCCCCCCCACACTCAGTCTTTCAATTAAATAAGCATTTTTTTAAAAAAGGAAAGAAATGCAGATCAGGTTGTGTCACCTGTCTGCTCAAAACCTGAGCATGGGCCGTGCACTCAATTAAAGTCAAAGCCCTTCAGGGGCTCACGTCCTCTGCGCACACATTCTCCTCTCTGTTCTCCTCTCCGGCAGCAGCCCTGCTACTCTTGCCCATGCTTGCTCCACTCTGACCTCATTGGCGTCCTTGCTGTTCTCCAAATTCCCCGGAAGCTCTCGCCTGGGGGCTTCTGCCCTGGCACTCCCTTCTGCCGACAGGTGCCTGTGTGGCCTACACTCTCTCTTTTTCACATCTCTTCTCCAGTGTCACGTTTCCAGTGACACTCCCCGTGACCATTCTGTTAAGAGTCACAGCCTGTCAGGCTTCCCCTGTCCAGACCTCTGCCCTGCCCTACCAGCCCTCCTGTTTCTTCTTAGGGCTGTTTGTTAGGAGGACTGGAGTCCACCCTGAACCCCTGCCAAATGTGCAATCCCGTCACCTTGGTGGCAGGAGTCCCCCGGCCCCCCCTGGGGTGAGAATGAAAGAGGCAGGTGTAGGAGGCCCCCCTGGGCGCGGCTCAAGCTCTGCTTTCCCCCTCAGCAGCCCACAAGCTCATTATCCACACGTGGGAGCACAGGCATTCGCCTCCGGGTATGAGTCAGCTTGCAGAGAGGGGACCTGGGGGAGCGAGCTGGCAGCCAGCGGGAGGGGCTGTCCTCTTCCCTGATGCTCTCAACACAAATTGAGCTTGGGGAGGGGGGTGGTGAGCACGTCACAGAGCAGGGAGCCCAGTTCAGCCAGGGCCCCTCTCTCACAGGTGAGAGTGCCTGGGCTCCTCCGCCTCCTGGCACAGCACTCCTATTACTGGAGCAAAGGGTCAGTACAACAAACGGGGTTGCCACACACTGGACAGGGGACACTAAGATGACCCCTACCTTTAGGGTGCTCCTGGCTGGGAAAGGGGGAGGTATGAGAGCAGGAGAATCACCATTTTCCTTTTAGTGTTTTAAACAAGGGCTGCAATCAGGTAAGCACAGGATCTATGGAAAGAGTGCAGTTGGAGGGACAGCCTAGAAGAGATGACCTCTAACCTGTCTTTACTAATTCTAATTCTAATTCATTCATTCATTCATTCATTTGTTCTACCAGTATTTGTGGAGGATCAGCCATGTGAGAGGGGCTTTGTGTCAGATGCTGGGGAGATAGTTGTAGTCCAAACTTTTTTCTGATTTCAAGAAACAGAGATTTTGCAAGAAAATGGAATCAACAAGTCAAGGAAAAATTTCAGGTGTTTATGTTGTTATGGGCCATTAAACAAAGCAGCAGGAAGTTTAGTTGGAGTGTCGGGGTAAGCTCTTCACCATCTCCCCCAAACTACAGGGGTTTAAAGCCAGGGCTGTCGGATACCAGTGAAACAGCCACCACACAAATGGGGTGGAAGAGAGCATTCTGGGTAAAGGCCCTGGGGCAGGAAGGGAGGGGGAAGGGGGCCTGGAGAGGAGCTGTTGGCAGGACATGGTTCTGAGTGTGGAGTGCAGGCCCTTCCACATCGGATCCAAATCCCGCCCTCCGGGGAGTCTACACTCCAGCCCTGATCACCCGCACCTGATGCTCAGATGTCAGATCCCCCCGTCCTTCAGGGCTGTGCTGAGCCCTGTGACCTTACCTAAGCATCACCCCCTCTGCCAGCTTTCGGAAAGCTTCTGAGTTCCCAGCCCGGAGTCCTCACGTGTCTCTGCAATGTGCGACACGGCCTGTCAGCCTCTGTGCCACAGCCTATGGCTTAGTCCCGGCCGGTGCTCAGCAAATGCGTCTGATGAAGGCAGGGAGGAAGGAAGAAGGGAGAGGAAGGAGTTCATGTTTTTTTAAAGAGTATTTACTTATTTAAAAGGTGGAACTACAGAGAGAGAGAGAGAGAGAGAGAGAATCTTCCATCCATTGGTTTACTCCCCAAATGGCCATAATGGCCAGGGCGGGGCCCTGCCAAAGCCAGAAGCCAAGAACTCCACCCTGGTCTCCCCCCTGGGTAGCAGGAAGCCAACACTTGGGCCACCTTCTGCTGCTTTTCCGTGGGCATTATCAGGGAGCTGGATCAGAAGTGGAACAATCAGGGCTGGAGCTGCTGCTCATATGGGATGTCAGCGTCTCAGGCGGTGGCTTAACCTGCCATGGGACAACGGTGATCCCAAGAAGGAGCTGATATTTAAAAACAGTGTGCATGGATATTTAACATTTGCAAGGAATATATTCAGAAATACTGATCAATCCAGATATTTGTAAATGTGCATCTAAATATAATTTACTGTTGCCACAAAACTTTCCTTTGTAAAAACCATTGCTTTTCTAGCCATTGATTTTTCTTCCCTTCTCTCACCGGCATTAGCTCTGGGCTTTCATTTTTAGGCCCATGAGTCTCAGAGAAACCCTTTTAGGTACATTTTTAGGAATTACTTGATGAGCATTACCTCATAAAGCTCAAGCGCCATGCTGAGATCGAGATGCTGCGGCTCCCAAGCCCACTCACTAGCATCGCTAATGACTCTCAGAAACCAAATGAATGATGCTGCAAATGACAAATTACTATGTGTCATAGACCTCAGGGGTCCCCAGAGAGCAGTGCAAGGGGAGAGCGTAAAGGAATGCTAATGGTGCCACACTCACCTGGAAGGTACCACGGCCTCTCGGAAACACTTGGCAACCAGCACCTCTCTCCAGATGCGCTCCGCTCACGCACACACTGGGCCACGGGTTTAGCTAAGTAGTCGGTTACTAAGGAAACCCAACTTGTCAGTCCTGAGCCATATGGGAATAATGGTGATTTATTTAGGAAAAGCAAGGTTTGTCACTTTAAGCTTACTGCTACAAAATTGCTTTTTGATTACCTCCCTTCTTATTGCATTGTCTTGTCACAATAAACTACAGAAACAAGTGGCAAGGTTAATAATTATGGGCTCTATTGCTGTCACTCTCTGGGCCCAGCAAGGTCGCAGCTGAGGCCTGGGAGCACAGGGCAGCCGCCCGGGGAGCAGTCTCTCCAGGCGACCCTGCCCTCCTGATGTCCACCACCATGCCAACGCCCTGGCAGAGCCAGAGAGTCCCGATAATCAGCCTCCTACTGTTTTGTCTTCTTTTTTTCAACCTGAGTCTGTCTCCTAGTTCTGAACGTGTCGCATCCTCCAAACCCAATCCTGGCTGGGTGAAAGCATCCAGCCCTAGTTTGATCTCTCCGTCAAGGTAGCTTCCTGAACAACCCTTGGTGGGGCTCAGCAGTCACCTCGCTTAGCCCTTGTGACCACCTACAAGATGGACATCGGTCTGGTCTGCAGCTGGGTGGGCACAGGATCTGTGTCCTCCCTGACCCCCAAGGTGATCAGATGAGCAGGTGGAGCCTTGGGGAGGTGATCAGCTCATGAGCCCAGGGCCTTTATGAATGAGAGGAGGGACCCTAAAAGACACCTGGGAGAGCTTGCTTCTTCTCTCACTCTGCACTCTGCTGTGTGAAGTCACAGCTAAAAGGCCAAGGAGAGATCTTTGCTCTCTTCTGCCGTGATACCTATGAGCCACGAAGCAGACCCTCTGCAGATTCTGGTTATCAACCCTTTATCTGTTGCATAGTTTGCAACTGTAAATAATTTTATATATCATTTGAAAAGACTAATTCTTTATCTGACATATAATCATATAGCATAATCACATCTTCAGATATGGCAATGGCTCACTAATGTTGTCAAATATGTAGTAGCTGGGTTTGGATTAGAATCCCAATGATATTTATACAGGGGTCTTCAAAAAGATAATGCAAAATATATATCATGAAAAAATTATTTTGTACCAAAATAAACTTAGCTTTTCATCCCATTTTCCTACACATTTTTGAAGTACATTCACACAGCATTTAATTAATACATAGCTCTTGGTGTCCTGATTTACAGATACTGCTGTCTCCTTCATTTGTTTTATTGCTGATCATTTGTTCAAGAAACTGGGTTGTTTGTGTTGTTGGTTTTTCACATCTTGAATTTTGCTGGTTCCCCTCCCACTTAGAACCTGTAAACCTGTCCTTCTGTTTCTGTATTTCTTGTAAGTTGGTGTGTACATCTGGAGGTGTGGTTGGAGCCAGTTTCCAGTTTTTGGCAAGAACATGTAAGAGCTAGTAGCTGACAAGAGGCGCATGGTGTCTAGCTAATGTCTTTGTGAGTTTGTTGATGACTGCTGTCTGGGATCAATTTTCTATCAGAGGTTAACAAAATAATGATCATCTAACTCTTTTATCCCTTCTTAATTTATTGGAATATTTCTACAAATAGACTTTTTCTTTCCTCAACCATTTGATTACATGGAAGTACAATTCATAAAGGAGAGGCAGTTTAAATGCTTAATTATTTTCTCTTATTTACCAGTTTTTGAATAATGAGCTTGTTCTTTAGCATTCTCAAAGGGACCATTGATATTTTAAAAGTATCATTAGAAGTGCATAGATTTTTGAAATGTATTCCATGTGTCAGTTCATTGCAGCTCATTTTTTTTTTTTTCAAGATTTACTTATTTACTTGAGTGGCAGAGTTACAGAGAGAGGGAGAGACAGAGAGGTGTTCCATCCACCAGTTCACTACCCAATTGGCTGCAATGGCCAGAGCTGGGCCAATCTCAAGCAACAAGCCAGAAACTTCTTTTGGCTCTCCCATGTGGGTGCAGGGGCCCAAGCACTTGGGCTCTCTTCCACTGCTTTTCCAGGCCATTGGCAGGGATCTGGATTGGAAGTGGAGCAGTCAGGATTTGAATTTATCCTCTGTCAATTAATATTCTTAAAGTATAGGACATCCCTCCAATTCTGACTTTGGCTCTTTTCTTTTCATTCCGTTCATTGTCTTTGTCAATCTTCTTTCCTCAAAGGCTCCAGCTAATGTTATTCTGCTAAAGTCCATCAGATATAGATCTAGATTTTATGTATTCCCAGTTTCAGACCCCTTTGACTAGCTTGGGAAAACACTAAGAGAAGCACTGGCTTATAAAACCAGCCTAAGGGGGCTGGTGCTGTGGCGTAGTCGGTAAAGCTCCTGGCTCCTGGCTTCGGATTGGCACAGCTCTGGCCATTGCTGCCAACTGGGGAGTAAACCAGTGGATGGAAGACCTCTCTCTCTGCCTCTCCTTCTCTCTCTGTGTAACTCACTTTCAAATAAATAAATAAATCTTTAAAGAAAAAAACAGCCTAGGGAAGGACATGGACCCAGGAGCTTCTTCCAGGTCTCCCATGCAGGTGCAGGGGCCCTAGGACTTGGCCATCTTCCACTGCTTTTCCAGGCTACAGCAGAGAGCTGGATCAGAAGTAGAGCAGCCAGGACTTGAACCGGCACCCATATGGGATGTCGGCGCTGCAGGCGGTGGCTTTCTCCACTACGCCACAACGCCTGCCCCTGGATAAGATTAATATTTGAATTGGTAAAGTAGACCAGATGGCTCTCTTGAATGTAGCTAGGCCTCATCCCATCACTTGAAGGCCTGAATGGAACAAAATGACCAATGTTCTCTCCAGTAAGAGGGAACTCTTCCTGCCGACTGTGTTAATCTCCCATGCAAGTGGCCTGACTGCTTTGATCCTCTGTCCAAATGGCCACAATGGTCAGGGCTGGGCCAGGCTGAAGCCAGGAGCCCAGAACTCCATCCAGGTCTCCCACATGGGGGCCTAAATACTAGAGCCATCCTCTGCTGCTTTTGCAGGCAGATCACCAGGGAGCTGGATCAGAGCAGCTGGACTTGAACTGGCACTCGGATATGGAATGCCAGAGTAGCAACCAGTGGCTTAACTAGCTACTCCACACCACAGCACCTCCTCACGGTTCTTAAACCTAATTTCCTTCCGTCTGAAACTATTGGTCTCCAGCTTGCTGATTCACCCTGAAGATTATGGGATTTTCCAACCTCTGTAATTCTGTGGGCAGGTCCCTTATAATCGACCTCTAACATCTGTTGTGTTTTTCTCGAGATTTCTGAATAATACAGGTGGTTATTCTACTTCGAACTGATCAGCCACCTTGTAACTTCCTTCTGTGGGGCTGCTGAAGCCCACATGGTGTTGTCTTCGATGATTTAGTAGCAATGCTCATTAATGCTTCCAGGGTTTGTTCAATAATGATGCACAAGGAGTTTGTCACTGACTACTATCCATAGATTCTACATGGTGTCAAGCAAGCAAAATCTATTTCTCCCAAAAGGGAGATTTACAGGACTCTCCCATTGAAACTGGCAGCTTTGATGATGTGAGGAGAAAGAAGCATCAGAAAGGAATAATGGCTCAGGGCCTAAAGCCACAGAGACAAAGAACAGCCTGTTGACGGTAGTCAAGCTCCTAAGAGCTCAATGTGTAACATCTTATATCTGTATTTAGAGGAAGTCCATAAGCAAAGTCTCATAGCAAAGGAGGGACAAAAGGAGTAAACAAGGAGCAATGGGTTCGGCAGTCTTCATGTGCTTTACAGTGGTTCTCTCGCTTGGTCTTTATATAAACCTGTGAGGAAGGTATCTTAGGACCCACTTCTTTTTAAAAGAGAAAACTCAGGTTCCAGGTAGTTGTGTGGGTTGGCTCAGGTCAGTGACTCTACAGTGGTAGTGTGAAGTTTAAACTTTGTTGTCCTTGACCACTCCTTGTACAGAAGTGTGTAGAGACCAATGTTGGTGCCGGCTGTATGAACCTGCGCATACAGATATATACAGTTCTCATTCCAGGGCAGGAGTTTAGTTTTTTTTTTTCTCAACTCATCCTTCTATCTTGAAAGTTTTGGATTAAATAACTCTTCTAGGAATTGCTCGACAATCAATTTCTAGACTGAGTGGGTCCCATTTATTTTTAACATTTTAAAAATTTAAATGTTTTTTATTTGGAAGGGAAAGAGATAAAGAGATACAGTGAGACAGAGATAGAAATCTTTCATGCTCTGGTTCACTTCCCGAATGCTTATAATAGCCAAGTATGGGCCAGGAAGAGGACAGGAGCCTGGAACTGAATCTGGGTCTCTCACATGAGTGGCAGGAACTCAAGTACTTGTGCTATCCCCGGCTGCCTCCCAGGGTGTGCATTAGAAGGAGGCTAGAATGGGAAGCCAAGCTGAGACTTGAACCCAGGAACTCTATATGGGACACAGGCATCCCAACTGGCATCTTCACTGATGCGCCAAATGTCCACCCCTTCTCTGTCTGTTAAAGGCAAGATTGTACCTAAAGAGACAAAACATGATAAGCACCTCTTTCTTCCACAGAAAGTGGCTTCAAATGGTCTTTTTCTGTGTTCCTATTAAGTAGTTTGTTCAAGCACTATCCTAATATTTTGAACACATGTGCTTATTAATAATATACCAATCTTAGGAGGTTGATGTAATTATTTACCACCATTATTTTCAGATGAAGTGAAGTACTTAATTAGTTGTCCATTATCAGAAACTAAAGCTTGATTTGGGGCTGGGATGATTTATTTACAGAGTCTGTGTCATTTTGCCTCTCATTGTCTGGTTTCTGCACTGGGGGACATGAGGGGAACCAAAGGAAGCATGGAGCTGTCACCCAGTGGGTACTTACTGTGTCTCAGCACACATGTGTCAGGCATCTTGCTTTGTTCTCCCAACCCTCTGCTGCCTGCAGGCTCCACCTCTCAAGGGAAACTAAGCCACCCTACCCCTGAGATAAAGAGAGAAGCCACCCTACACAGAGATGAAGAGATAAGACTCTGATATGGCCCAAGAACATGGCAGAACCCTGTTAGGAGGGAATGGAGAATTTCTTGGGAGGGAAGTGCCTTGTCTTAGTAAGGCAGCTAGTGGATCTTGGTGGGTGTAATTGGCTATTGGAGAAGAACCCACTCAGAGCTGAGGCCACAGGACAAAGGCAGGTCTGTCTCCATGGGAGCTTCTCTCCTTCCACTTCCTCTCGCTTGGAGTACAAAGAGGATCACAAAAGAAGGAGCTGACGTTTTCTGCTTAGATGTTCAGTTCAATGCCACAGGGAGAGGTGCTCTATCTTTGGGGTTGGACTTGGCAAGTTTCTTCCTGCTGTGGACATAAGATCCAGAGGTCTGAGAATGGAATATACTAATGGCAGTGGCCCCAGGGAGAGGTTTATTTGCCCACTTTCTTGTTTGGCTCTTAAACTTAAGGAACAAAAGAGGCTTTCCGGCTTAGCGAGTCACAGAGGCCGTGTCTTCCTAGCAGGTTATCTGTCCACTTTGGAAGGAGTGGCATGAGGGACAAAATGAATTAGAATTCCACATCCATATATTCTCCTTCTAGTGTGCTTTGCTGTACTGTAGAATCTTGAAAGGGAAAAATGGCCTTTCCCAGACTCCCTTGTAATGGGAGTACCAGTACCTCCTTGTGATTTGGAGTCTGGCCAATCAGATTTGCTCATGTCAGATGTAGATGTATGGGAAGCCCTGCTTCTCCTACTTCTGCTGGAAACCATGACTGCAGAGATGCCGTTGTTTTCTTTCTGCAGCAGCCTTGGCGGAAGCTCTGTGGTCCGTGAATCCGCATCATGGGTGCTGAGATGCAGGATGTTGGGCAGCGAGTCAGCTGGTGCAGTTAGCAACAAGCACAGTGCAGCTGACCAGCTGGCAGCAATAGTCGTAGCCTTCTGGTAGTAACAGTTTCCTGATCACACTTCCTGACTGTAGCCATAAAGATGCATTGGGAGCCTGTGGCTTCCAGGTGGTAGAAGAGACAGTAGCTCCCTTGGGAACGGGGGGTATGGCTTTGGGAGTTTATTCCTGAAAACCCAACCTTAAGCTTGTCCTCCACGCTCAATAACCATCTTGTCCACTTAAGCACTGTAATAAATTCCATTTCTGCCTCAACTAGCTAGGGAGGAGATTTTCCTATGCAGCTCGGCCTGGCAGAGAAAAGATGGTCACAGTAAGAATACTGTCGGCCAACACTAAATGTTTACTCTGTGCTGGTACAACACATTACTTATGTGAATTATTTCTTCATTCAGTGCTCACAACAACCGTGTGAGTTAGGTGTGATTGTAAGTGAGCGATCTGAGGCTTACAGAGATTCTACCACCAGATTTAAAGAGGAGGGGATAGGTATCAAAAGTTCTAGTGTCTGGCTTATTTCATCCTAGTTCCATGGGGCAGATAGGCTGAGGATTCTGGGAGTCCAGATCTGAGACATCTCTCCCTCCTGTTGGAGATCTTGTCTGTGGCAAGGTCATATGTGTAGGATGTGACTGAACTGGGATTCAAGCACATCTCCTTGACTTCAGACTCAGAGCTGTTGCCCACTTCACAGCGTGTTCCAGCTGCCCCACGACAGCCCTTCCAATCTGAGATGACAGCTCTCATGGCTCCAAGACTGACTCTTCTCTATGCAAGGTAAGCACACCGAGTGGGTTCCCCTGTCCTGCCATGAGCCCTCCCTCCACCAGGGTCGCCCTCCTGCAGCTGCCAAGGGTCACTCTACAAGTCCACACACAAGACAGAATACGGAATTGTCTGAGGGCTCTGAAAAGCCTGGCAAGCCCCCAGCACAGAAGTCCTTAATCTCAAACTCTTGAGGTTGAGAGGAAACATCTCTCTCCTTCCACCACCTCCCCCCTCCCAAAGCCTTTCCTGTGGGACCCGTCACTTTGCTTTTGAGGCAGACGTGACATATATATTTCCACACAAATTAAGAGCTTGCCTTGCCAGGCCATTCTGAGCCAGAGGGTGTGTTCAGTCCCCCTTCTGCTCCCAAGCTAGAGTGGACTTTTGAGGAGTTATTTATGGGCAGAATGCTAATTACTTAACTACAAATATGTAAATACTTTGAGAATAAATTCATCACAATATATTAGGCATCACATTGTAATTAAGCTCAATTAGGTATTATTAGCAGTATTAATGTCATGTTGCTCAGGCCTGTTCCTAATGAATACATTAACCCAGCCTTGCTGCCACCATCCATGCGGGTGCATTATGATGGTGATGATAATAGACACATAATTAGAGCATATTGCTTTGCTTGCAAATTGTGGAGAGAAATATGTCAATGTCTTTAGAATTTAGATGACGAGCCTGACTGTGGACATGTTATTTGTGGTGTGGGGATTGTGTGATCTGGAAACAAGAGTTAACACCTTGGCATCTCAGTCTGTAACCCTTGACAGAGAGAAGTTTCTGATTTTCCTCCATGGATTAGGGTAAATGCATGGAAATTGGACATGGAATGGGAAGGTACCAGGAAGGTGCTTGGTCTACAAGGATGGTGAGTTTATTGTTCTCACAGAGCAGAGAAGTTAAGTATGGACGACGGAGACTAGAGAGGAGTGGAAGATGAGGCCAGACACCCATTTGCAAGGAGGCTAGGATCCAAGGGAGGGAGAAAAAAGCCATCTGCTCTCTTCTCTCTCTCCGTATAACAGGTACCATGAGGCTGGTATTACAAGTAACCTCATTATGCAAAGTAGGACAACCAGAGATATCTACAGTCATAAAATAATAAGTGGCAGAGTCAGGGTTTGAGCTCAGTTTATCTGACAGTTGGTTATAAAAGATGGCAATGTAGGATACTCTGAAAATTTAGGCCAAGTGCAACAATGATGTGACAAGTGCTTATTCACCAAACTTTCAGCAAACACTCTCTGTGAACCCTTGCTCTGGGTGAGGTGGCTTCAGCAGGCTCAGGAAACACGCCCGTCCAAGTTGCACACATTTGCCTCTTGAAGGATGGGAGAAAAATCAAAGGCCCCGATAGAGAACAAAGTAAAGGATACGGTTAAAATCTCCCCTATGAACTGAGGCTGGGTTGGTCTGATGCTTTGTTGTTAGATAGCTAGGTTTTGAGTATTGGCAGTGAGACTGGTCTTTAATTCTGATTGGGAGAGTAAATTACTGGAGACAGAGATGGCTGTGGCTGCAAAAGGAAGCAGGCAAGCAGGAATGGTACATGGGCCCAACTGTGAAACTCCACTAACAACAACAACAATAAAATCCTCCCATGGAAAAAGTGGAAGCTAGCTTGGTATTATCTACTGCATTCCTGTGGCTAGTGCAACAAATCACCCAGGGTGTCAGTCAGGGTCTAGACACTGCAACCACTCTAGGAAAGTCTTTCAGTACAGGGGATGGTTAATGTGAGAGGCAGAAGGCAGGAGAGTGAAACCTTGTAACTGTCAACTGTAGAGAGCTGATGTTTTCCTTGGGGCTAGAGGGCCACCTGGAGGAGGCGAGGTTAGCAGGCCCATCCCACAGGAGCCAGCACCTAGGACCCTGGGGGCTTCAGAACTCTTAGAAACAGCAAGATGTGGAGGACACAGAATGGTCTCTCAGCAGGGCATCCTCATGGTAGTATGTCTGGAGAAGCTAGCAGGCAAAGGAACATGGGGTATGCAGTTCCTGACTTAGAGAGAGGAGCAGAGAAGGGATGGGAGAGGTAACAGAATAAAGAGGCAGGGCTGAGATTCAAGTCCAGGCTCCCTGACTTCTAATGCAGTGTATTCCACACGGAAATGAGAGTACGGTTTATTGGTTGGGAAGAGCTCACATTAAGGAGTACTCAGGAGGCCTGTGCCGTGACACAGTAGGTTAATCCTCTGCATGTGGCACCGGCATCCCATATGGGCGCCGGTTCTAGTTCCGGCTGCTCCTCTTCCAGTCTAGCTCTCTGCTATGACCTGGGATAGCAGTGAAGGATGGCCTAGGTCCTTGGGCCCCTGCACCTGCATGGGAAGACTGGGAAGAAGCTCCTGGCTCCTGGCTTTGGATCGGTGCAGCTCCGGCTGTTGCGGCCATTTGGGGGGTGAACCAACAGAGGGAAGACCTTTCACTCTCTTTCTCTCACTGTCTGTAACTCTACCTCTCAAATAAATAAATAAATAAATTTTTTTAAAAAAGATGTACTCAGGAAACAATGGTGATCATGAGGAGCATGATCTTAGCTTATGTTTGCATATTTCCTTAGTTTACTAAGAATGTTCACGTTAAATATTTCATTCAGCCCTAATAATCTTGTGACATAGATGATGATGTTTCTATTCTATAGAGGAGGAAATAGAAGCTAAAGGAGGCTAAGAGTGTCTTATGGTTTCACACTTGTTCAGTAGCACAGCCAGAATTTCTTTTTGAAGATTTATTTATTTAAAAGCCAGAGTTCCAGAGAAAGAAAGAGAGAGAGACAGACTGGGGGAGGTGGGAGAGAGAGAGAGAGATCTTCATCCTCTGGTTCATTCTCTGAATGGCTCCAACAGCTTGGACTGGCCCAGGCTGAAGCCAGGAGATTGGGACTCCATCCAGTTCTCCCACATGGGTGGCAGGGGCCCAAGTACTTGAGACGTCACCTACAGCTTTCCCTTATGCATTAGCAGGCAGCTGGATTGGAAGCAGGGCAGCCAGGACATGTCGATTTGGGCTTCACAAGTGGTGGCTCAACATGCTGGGCCACAATGCCTGCTCCTCAGACCCAGGATTTTATCCTAGAATAGTTTTACTCCAAATTCAAAGAGCTTATGAGAAGGCTGGGGGAGACGCTAAGACCCAGGGGTCTCGGATTTCCCTCCACAGATAATGACAAAGGCACACAGGTGCTCTGCCGAAGGAAACTCTCTGCATAGCTGACCTAACTGCTTCCCTCACTGGCCCAGGGCTGTGAGGGCACTGGGGCCCCCGAGCCAGTGTGTAAGATCTTCTCCAGCCCTGTCTCCATAATACACTGCGATTTCCAAAGAAGGGCCACGGAGAGCGATGTTTCCATTTTCTTACCGCCCCCAGAGTCAGGCAGGCTGGGGACAGCTGTCCCTTTTTGAGCAATGTTGAAACACGCACAGAAAGATGGGATGACTTGGCGTGGTGGGCATCTCCTCCCACTTAGCAACATAGGCTTCAGCCAAACTTATCTCCAGTCCCCAGACGAGGACAGCAGAGCTTGACTTAGCACTTGCTCTTTATCTGCCTGCTGAGCCCATCCCCATGAAGACCTTCCCCAGGTTGACCTGGTTGGTGCCTTCTCCATCCCCCATGCCAGGTTGTTTTACCCCTGTGCTATTGCTGAGTGGTTATTTTGTCAATTATCAGTCTCCTGTAGTGGACTGTGGATAGACTGCAAACTCTGGTGCCAAAGACTGGGTCTTAATCGCCTCCGTCTCCCAATGTTGTATTGAATAAATGAATTAATGCATGCACACATCTATGCATGACTAAGACTCAAACCCAGTTCTCCTGGGTCCTTCTTGTCAATGGTCTCTGTCCTGAAGAGCCCTTCTCTGATGCAGAAGAGAAAACTGTTGACCAAGGAGTGTCATTGGGGCTGATCTAATGGATTTCTGTTAAGCTCTAAGCCATCTTTCCTTTCTCTCTTAACAGGAGAGATCATGCAGGGAATTAAGTCCTCTTCCAGAGGCTTGAGTTTTGCTGAATTAGCAATTGCTGATCAATTAGACTAAAGGGATTTTTCTGAACATGCCAGCTCTTGATTTTTTTTTTTTAATTTTGCAGCTAAATTGTAAGAGAGAATGAGAGAGCAAGGAAGCAGCAGGTCTCAAGCGCAGGCAAGGGTTGCAGCAGAGTGCAGTGCTGCAGGAGGGGGTTGGATGGGAGGGTGGCCCCAGCTGAGCTCGGTCAGCCAGAACTGAGTCTTACCCTTCCAACAGAGCACTGAGCCCTCTTGGTGTCTGCAGGTGGGGTCCCGCCCCAGGAAGGGCAAGGGCCAGGGTTCCAGAGACTGTGATGATGTCCTGGTGGGAGGGAATCTGACAAGAACATGCTTCTCCCATTTTTCTAGTCTAGTACACAGAGGCCCACACAGAGACAGGGTAGTTCCCCAAAGAGTGCAGAGAGTCAGCGGCCAAGCAGAACTTGTCCTTACCTTGCTACATCTCTCACCACTGAACTGTGCCCAGGCCACTCTACTAAGTGGCATCTGCGGCGCTTGCCTGCTCAGGATCCATTTTCTTTCCTCTAGCAGTGCACTAGATGGATTCCACCCTGGGGAGCTGACTCCGGAAACTGGCTTGCTGGGTCTGTCAATCAAAGCGCCCTCCCAGCCCCAGCCACATCCACCCATGGGATGGGCTGTGAGCCAATCTAGGCAGCTAGATTCTCTTCCCCCAGAATGTGGAGCTTGTGGCATAGGCACTGGAAGTTATTAGACATCAGGCCTCCCAGGGCAGGGGTCAGTGATACATCCTGCTTCCTAGGCCCCGCCCTGCGGCCTTTCCCAGGCCTGCTGCCGAAACTGCTTTTTCCTTAGAGCCGGTGAGTGTTCTCATGTCCTCCTTCACCTGGTTAAGACAACCAGAGCTGGTTTTTGCTGGTTGTGATTAAAGAACCCAAAATAGCTCTCCCAGCCTGTTTCCTTAAGAACAGCCAGGAAGCAAGGAGAGGGAGGAGGAACGCCCCTTTCATATCCAGCCCTTTCTAATGTGTCTGAGAGCTTTGTCAAGGCAATAGGGAATCCTTAATGTACCAGGAGCTATGTTTAAAAAAGTCAAAAGAAATGGTGACGTTCACTTTACAGATATACTTTATTTAACACAATGTAGCCAAAGATTATAATTCTAACACACAACCAGTATAAAAGTTGCTAATGAGATACATTCAGTTTTTGCAGACACTTTTGAGTTCCTGCCTGTATTTTACACTTTTACATTTCAATTTGGTGTTCCATTTTTATCAGAAACACTTGGTCTGTATTAAGATTTCATCAAGTAGAGACAATTGAAAAAGGAGATTCCCATTTTCCAGTTGTGAATGTTTGCTTTCCAATAACTGAGTTGAGTATTAGGCTTTTTTTAATTTAATTTATTTTATTTATTTATTTATTTTTGACAGGCAGAGTGGACAGTGAGAGAGAGAGAGAGACAGAGAGAAAGGTCTTCCTTTTTTGCCATTGGTTCACCCTCCAATGGCTGCCGCGGCCGGTGCGCTGCGGCCAGTGCACTGCGCTGATCCGATGGCAGGAGTCAGGTGCTTCTCCTGGTCTCCCATGGGGTGCAGGGCCCAAGCACTTGGGCCATCCTCCACTGCACTCCCTGGCCACAGCGGAGAGCTGGTCTGGAAGAGGGGCAACCGGGACAGAATCCGGCGCCCCGACCGACCGGGACTAGAACCCGGTGTGCCTGCGCCGCACACCTATTAGCCTAGTGAGCCGCGGCGCCGGCTGACTTTTTTTTTTTTTTTTTTAAAGAATTACTAATTTATTTGTAAAGCAGAGTTAGAGAGAGAGAGAGAGGGAGAGACACTCACACAGAGATGTTGTTTTACTCCCTAGATGGCCACAATGGCCCAGGGCTGAGCAGATCTGGAGCTTCTTCTAGGTCTACCGTGGGGATGCAGGGCTCCAAGCACTTGGGCCATTTTCTGCTGCTTTCCCAGGCCATCAGCAGGGAGCTGGATCAGAAGTGGAATATCTGGGCCGGCGCTGCGGCTCACTAGGCTAATCCTCCGCCTTGCGGCGCGCAGGCACACCAAGTTCTAGTCCCGGTCGGTCGGGGCGCCGGATTCTGTCCCGGTTGCCCCTCTTCCAGGCCAGCTCTCTGCTGTGGCCAGGGAGTGCAGTGGAGGATGGCCCAAGTGCTTGGGTCCTGCACCCCATGGGAGACCAGGAGAAGCACCTGGCTCCTGCCATCGGATCAGCGCAGTGCACCGGCCGCAGCACGCCGGCCGCGGTGGCCATTGGAGGGTGAAGCAACGGCAAAGGAAGACCTTTCTCTCTGTCTCTCTCTCTCTCTCACTGTCCACTCTGCCTGTCAAAAAAAAAAAAAAAAATACGTGGAATATCTGGGACACAAAACAGTGCCCATATGGGATGCAGGCACTGCAGTCCGTGGCTTTACCTGATATGACACAATGCCAGCCCTATTAGTTTTTTTTTTTTTTTTTTTTTTTTTTAAGATTTACTTATTTATTTGAAAGTCAGAGTTACACAAAGAGAGAAGGACAGGCAGAGAGAGAGAAAGAGAGAGAGAGAGAGAGAGAAATCTTCCATTGCTGTTTCACTTCAAATGGCCTAAATGCCCAGAGCTGCACCAATCCAAAGCTAGGATCCAGGAGCTTCTTCTGGGTCTGCCATGCAGGTGCAGGAACCCAAGGACTTGGGTCATCCTCCACTGCTTTCCCAGGCCATAGCAGAGAGCTGGATTGGAAGTGGAGCAGCCAGGACTCAAACCAGTGCCTATATGGGATGCCTGCACTGCAGGCGATGGCTTTACCCTCTAGGCCACAGTGCCAGCCCCAGGTATTCATTTTTAAACTAAATTTAACTAAGATTAGATTCAGCTCCTCCCATGTTATATTTCAAGTGCTCACAGCCACTTGTTAGTGGTTACTGTATTGGACATTATATAACTCCAGTTATATAATTCCTTTTATAATTCCAAAACCCTTCTCATGTCTCATGTCTCATATAAACCTCCCAACTGCAGGAGAGGAGGGTTAATACTGATTAATGATGGAAAAGAGACATAAGCCTCAGCCATTCTCTCTCATTGCCCAAAAGATAGGTAAACATTGGAATGTATCCCTTGCCCCTTGAATCTCAATTGGGTCTCACACCCTATTGCCTTCATTTCCCACCCCTTAAAGCCACCTGAAAGACCAGTTCTAGGAATTCCTCTCAGCCTGCTGCCCCCGTCCCCACCCCATCCCCAGCCCTCCTAAAATATAAAAAGGCTCAGCCTCTGTGGATCAGGGCCTTTTGCCATGTATTCCATCAAGTGCAAGCCAGCAGTTGATCGCCCACTGTCGCTCCCCGTCTTCGTGGAGGAGCGACACTGAACCCTGCCTAGGCTTCCTATCCGAGTCACGGCACCATTATGTCGCTCCCCGTCTTCATGGAGGAACGACACAGGACCCTGCGCTGTTCTTTTGTCTGCTCGGCCCTTCCTGGGTTTGCTGCTGGTTCTTCCCGGGTTGGCTACCGTCCCTTCCACCTCCGGCTCTCTCGGGGGCTGCTCAGGTGTTCCTTCAGATAGATGTTCCTGGTGCATGTTGTCTCTCTCCTCCTTTATAGTCCTCTTCCACCAATCCCAACTCTGCTACCCACACGCCGAGTATGCTGCTCTCCTCCAATCAGGAGCAGGTCCTGCTGTTTATTGGTTGAACTGGAGGCAGCTGTGTAGAAGCTGTTTCCTCCTCTCCCAGCGCCATATTGTGGGAGAGCAGATGCATAGAATAAGTCTTAATTCCAGTAACTTAGTCTAGTCCGAGTTGCTCCCAGTTGCTCCCCACAGCCCACCTCTACAAATTTATTTTCTCTGAATAAATTTGGTCTGGCTGTAAATTCACATACTGCCTCCTCTCTATTCTGTGCCTCTTTTCCTAACACTTATGGTGCCCCATGTGAGGAGGCACCAATTTACAACTCTTTTCTTAACAATTAATACTATATCATCATCAGTAGCATTATAATACCCATTCTCCAGATGGGAAAATGGAAATTCAAAGAGAATAAATGACATTATTCACTGGGAAGGGTTCGGTTCAGAGCTCGAAGCTGGGTCTGCATAACTAGCAGTGTGCTAGGCCAGGGCCTCTTGGGCCCTCCACGTAGAGATGGCCTGGAATGAGAGGACCACTGAGGCTCTGACGTGAGCATGCTGTGCGACCTGGGACATTCTGCAGTCTTCTGTGCATGTCCCTATCTATAATACAGGAGGGTGGGATTGCATCATCTTGGTGGCTGTAATAGTCTACTTTTCGCCAACGGGATATGGATGGAAACAGAATGCAGCTGACACTGTTGTTTCCTGAAGCTTCCCATGTGCTACAAATGGTACCAAGCATGTCACCTGTATCGCCTGATTTGTCCTCCAAGAACACCTCAAGGAGGGAGTCTATAACTCCAGTTAGTGGATTAAACTAAAGCAGAGCGACTTGCTCAAATTCAGCCTGGCGTTGGTGGCAGAGCTGTGAGTAGAACCCAGGTAGTCTGGCTGCCGAGTCAGGTGCTTTGTCGGCAGGCAACGTTGCCTCTGCAGTGAGGACTTGGTGAGGACAGCGATTCGGCTTTGTTCACTGCTGGGATCCTAGTGCCAGACACACACCTGATCCCCAGTAGCTGCTGAATGAATAAATGAATGCATAAGTAGGGCGGGTGAGAGAGTCCAATGTTGTGTGAGTTTGGTTCTCAAAGCTTTAGGTCTCTGGGGTGTTACACAGGGCAAGCAGGTATTTGGTATTCTAAAATAAATTTGTGGGTGCATTCACACTGTTGGATGAAGTGGAGATATGATTTCTGTATTGGTTTCATTGTTTTTGCCACCTCTCTAGCACATGTGTGTTTCCCCAGGGACAGGCAGTGACTCCGAAAGGGCCTAGTGGAGCTGAACCTAACTGGAAATGGATTTATTTTCTCTTATTCACACCTAGATAAGGAAAGTCATAAACGTTGCGGTGCCAAGTATCTTAGTCTGCTTGAGCTGTCATGCAAAATACCACAGACTATGTGGCTTAAAAACGGAAACTGGTTTCTCATAGGTCTGCAGGCTGAAGTCCAAGGTCAAGTTTGCATCAGGATTGGGTTCTGCTAAGGGCTCTCGTTCTGGCTTGCAGAAGACTACCCGCTCCCTAGAGCCTCACATGGCCTTTCCTTGGTGCACATGTTCAGAATGGGCAGAAGTTGAGAGAGAGGGAGGGAAGAAGAGGGAGTGAGAGAGAGAGAGGTGTCTTCCTATGATTTATTTTTATGTTTTTATTTATTCAAGGTTTATTATTTATTTGAAAGGCAGAGTTACAACGAGAGGGAGAGACAGAGAGAGAGAGAGATCTTCCATCCACTGGTTCACTCCCCCATATGGCTGCAAGGGCTAGGTCTGGGCCAGGCCAAAGCCAGGAGACAGGAGCTTCATCCAGGTCTCCCACATGGGTGCAGGGACCCAATCACGTGGCCATCTTCTGCTGCTTTCTGCTTTCCCAGGCCCATTAGCAGGCAGCTGGATTACAAGTGGAACAGCTGGGATACCAACTGGCCCCCAAAAGGGAATTGGCACGGCAGGCGGCCACTTAACCCACTATGTCACAACACGGCCCGGTCTTCTCTTTTTATAATAAGGCCACTATTCCTAGCATGAAGTCACGTGATCAGGACTTCATCTAACCCTAATTACTTGTCAAAGGCCCCATCATCAAATACCATCATGTGTGTGGTTAGTGTTTCCCCGTAGGTATACAAACATGCAGTTTATAGACACCAAGTATTACAGTCCACACGACCTTGTGCTTTCTGTTATCAACATTTTTATTTTTTCACACAATTCTTTCCCTTTGCATAGAAATAACTAGATATTTTTCCATATTATGGAATGGCACTAAACTTGGGACTGAAAGACCTTTTCTTTCTCTCTCGCCATATGCTGGCTGTGTGACCTTGGGCACGTTTCTTTACTTCTCTGTTCCTCTTTTTTTTAATCTTTGAAATTAAAGAAAGGTCTAAAAGCTTTCTTAACCGGTGACCCTTTATAGCTCTGTTTTCCCTTGTACGTAGTCACAGAAATAAAATAGTATTGTTTGCATGTGATTACTTGAGTGTATTTTTCATTCATTCATTCATTCATCCATTCATCATTCTTCTATGCCAGGCATCACTGTATGTGCTGGGGATGAAAATCAAAGTCAAACAAACGCAGTCCCGTTGCTCCCAGGCTGGATGGAGAGACCGAGAGGGAACTGCCAGTCCTGTGCTGTGGGTGAGTTCTCGGGCAGACGATGCTGATGGCGCACACTTCAGCGGCTCCTACCCTCGTCTCCTCGGGCTGACGGCATGTGAGCTGAGGAAGAGTTAGGTGAGGATGTGAGAGGAGGGCATGGCAGGTGGAGGAGAACATGCACACCCCTGGGGGGGGGGGTCTGGAATCCCTCTGCATAGTTCCCAATGGCTGGAGCCCAGCACTGCAGGCCAAGCATCAGGAGGGGAGGACATGGCGATGAGCACAGGCCAGATCTCCAAGGTCCCCAGTGGTGAGCAGGGCTGCTAGTCCCGTGAGACAGTGAGGTGGTCTGACCTGCTCGCTGCAGTGATTTCTCAGTGTGGAGGAGGCCCCGGATGGTATCTCTGGAAGCGAAATGAGCAGCAGGAAAGTCACAGAGACGGGCTAGCTGAGGGCTGCCAGGTGCTGAGGCAGACCAGAAACAGCGAGTTGGTGAGGACCAGGCAGGCTTCCGAGGTGAGGTCTGCACCATGCAGGTAAATGGCTGGCCAGCACCCGGTTTGGGGTGGACCATGGTGTTTTTCCACCGAGCTGGGGCATGCGGAACAGCAGGCTGTGATTCTGCATTGTGGAGGGAACAGGTTCTCAGCAGCTGACTCTGATCTGTTTGGGGGGTGTTTCCATTCCATTTAGCTTCAGAATATGTTCTATATTAAATACCATCAGTGTAATTATAGAATGCGATACACTGTAATTATGCTCCATAATTACATTTTCTCCCATTAGCAGCGTGGCATTCCCGCTCAACACAGGCCCCCAGCAGCCCGGACTGGTAGAGTGGTGGGCACTGCACAGACCACCGGGAGCAGACATGAGTCTCTCTCCCGGCCGCTGTCAGGGGACACAGAGGGAATTGCTGGTGACAGTGCAGCTTAGTGGGTAAGAGCGTGGGCTTTGGAAGCAGGCCACCCGTGTGAAGGATGACATCACCTCTCAGTCTGTGGGCTTTAACATGATACTCAATGTTCCTGTGCCTCAGTTTCTCTGTTTTCAGAAAACGGGTAATAGAAGCTACCTCATGGGGTAACTGTAAGAAAAAATGAGATCACGGAGGCAAGTGACATAGCACAGTGTGTGCCAAATTTGAGCCCTCAATAAAAGGTTATTCTGACCGGAAAGAATGGTGAAAGGGGACCCTGCCCCTCTCCAGATCCCGGACTAGAATCTTGCTTCCACTGATAGGGGCGAGCAGGAAGATGCCAAGTGCTAGAATGATGTAGTCACAGAGTTTTAGAATATTCCTGAAACTTGGCACTCTCTGCCCTGCCCTCATTCTCAACCTGAGTAAACTCAAGTCCAGAGGAGTTCACCAGCCCCTCCATAGAGATCACTGCTCCCCGAGATGTCCTGAACCCAGAAATCCAACACTCCTTCCCCTTATTCAGTGCTGGGGATCGGAGCTTCCACTCACTTAAATGGTCTTCTTCGTTTCACAGAGAATGTAGCCCTCATTCTCCTGTGAATCCTGAAATGACCATAATGAATCGCATCCCTATGTCACAGATGAAGTAAAGCAGTATGGAAACTGAGTCTCAGTGGCTTTTCCAAGGAGACTCACTTAAGAGATATTAGACCCAGGCTTGGAATCATGCTGCCCATGGTCGTCATTTGTAATCCTGCTCTTTTATTCCTCAAGCCTTTATTGAGCAGTTGTGCTGTGAAGGACACTGACATGCACTCCGCGGGGGCTGCAGGACTGCCTGCCTACTGGGAGACTTGGTTTCAGGACCATGTCCACAGTTCTCTTTCTTACTGAAATCAAATGCTCCCTCTGTGCTTGGATGCCTCCTGTTCAGCTGCAATGTCTCAATCCTCGATAGTATTCTTAGCCCCATTTTCCAGTGAAGGAACTTGAGCGAAACAGAGGTGAAGACCTTGCAAGGGTGATCGGTGATGATGCAGCTGGAGTTTGGACGCTGGCAGTCTGATTTCAGAAGTCTTTCTTGGTTAACACTCTTGATTCATGATTGTATTCCCAGGATTGACATTGTGTGGATCGAACAAGTAGCTGCTGTTCAGGTAAAATAAAGTAGATGATGAGAAAGTGAGTGGAATAAGAAAGAGTAATGAGATCCTCATCACTGGAGTTATCCAAGCAGAGGTCTGAGGGTGATCTGTTTTGGAGAGCATACTAGGGCCTAGTTTAGAGTATTGGCTTAGATGGTCCAAGCTTCCTACCAACTCTATAGTTTTCCCTTTTAGGCAAGGGAAGACCGGAGGCTTTTTCCCAGGAGAGACCTAGGCACACTTGTCCTTGAGGGGAAATAATTCTGGAAGTATCACACAGGTGGATTAAAGACAATCACAAACGCTTGCCTACCGGGCTTCCACCTCAGTTTACTGGTGGTTGTGGGATTGAGAACAGAATTTCCCCCCATCATCACAAGGCTCTTCCTTCCTTCCTTCCTTCCTTCCCTCCTTCCTTCCTTCCTTCCTTCCTTCCTTCCTTCCTTCCTTCCTTTCTCTCTCTCTCTCTCTCTTTCTTGAGATTTATTTATTTATTTGAAAGTCAGAATCAGAGAGAGACAGAGACAGAGAGAGAGGTCTTCTATCCACTGGTTCATTCCCCAAACAGCTGCAATGGCCAGATCTGGGCAAGGCTGAAGTCAAAAGCCAAGAACATCTGAGTCTCCCACATGCTTGCGGGGGCCCAAGGACTTGGGCCGTGTTCTGCTGCTTTCCCAACCACATTGGCAGGAAGCTAGATAGGAAGTGGAGCAGCTGGGAACCAGTGCCCATATGGATGCCAGCACTGCAGGCAGTGGCTTAACCCGCTGCACCACAATGCTGGCCCTGACACTTACTTCTTAATTCTTGGAATACATGTTTTGAAAAGTTCAACCCTTAACAGCTGGATTCCCTTCTCAGCTCTGGAATAGAAATGAGGTCATCAGTAATTAGAGGAGCATCACGATACGTTGGCGAGAGACTTGAGCTTGGAAGCAGAAGTGAGTTTTTCTTGCGCATCTATGAAGAGCCTCAGTTTCCCTATCTGTAATATGGGACTGGTACCAGCTCTGAGCCTGTTTCCAGCGTTGTTGCAGGGATGAGATAACGTGAGGAGTCGCAAAGTACAGCGTGTGTGGAGGAACTTTCTGCATCGGGTGGCAGAGATCACCAGTTCTGTTCCCTCCCTTGCTGCTCCCTTTTGTGGAAAATCCAAGAAAGGGAGGGAATGGGGAAAGGCAAAAGGAGGAAGGCCCCATTAGAAAGAAGGAGCAATTCCCCAGAATTATAAATTCTAGCTCAGGACATTAGCAGACTGTAAAATTGTTATCTGAAGACCGGGAAGTGATTTATCAAAAGATAAAATCCCTCTCTCCCCTGCCCCACTGTACAAGGCAGCCCTAAAGATCTTACTTCTGATTTCATGAGGCCACGTGGCATCTTTTCAATGCCTTCACGGGCTCCGTGGGCCCAGAGCCCAGCACGCTGATGAAGCAGAGGGCAGCTGAGGCTTAGGAGACAAATCCAATTATTCTGGCTCTGGGATAAAGGAATTCTGGGGATTCAAAACCACTGGAGCATAATTGGAATTCTAATAAAATGAGTTCTCTTTTTGCAGGGTGGGTGGAGGTGGGGGGGTGGTGGTGTGGGGAAGTACAGGTTCCCAAGCCGGCTGTGGGAATGGCTCCAGGTCTTTGTCATCAAAGCAGCCTTTTGCTGCCTGGAATTTTCCAGAGTTTGGGTTGGTTTGTTGCCTGAGAAGGAGGTAAAGTTCCAAAGGTCCCAGGTCTCTTGGCTAAGCAGGACATTTAGCGAGGGATGCCAAAACCCTGGTGAGAACCCAGCAACCCTGGCCTCCCTGTCTGCCCTGCAAACCTGAGCCCCTTTGGTTGGGAGGCGTGGAAGGGACCGTTGGGCTCATGGGATCCCATGAAATGAGCACGAGGCTCAGGGAGGAGAAGGATGGCCCCAAGGAACAGAATCAGAGGATCTGATATTCAGAAACTGGGAAACGGCAGTTTGGTTCCTTTTCTTCACAGAAATGACGTCGTGGCCGACGTGCAGATAGCAACAGAGCTTACCAGCTCGGGGGATGGCCCGTTGCACTGGCACACAGCTCTGCGGGCCGGAAGGCTTGTCCTTACACAGACCTGAAGGCAGTCTTAGTTGGTGTGACTTCCACTGGAAAGGATGACATAGAGGAGATGTGGAGCACCCTCCATTCATTTTTTTTTTTTTTAAATTTTAAGTAGAAGTGCTCTTTCACCTTTTGCAAATCAGTTCCCTTTTCTGAAGTTCAGTTTTCTCATCTGTGAGGAGGGGATTAGGACACTTTCCAGGATTGCTGTGAGATTTTTTTGTTTTTAAAGATCTATTTATTTGAAAGTCAGAGTTACACACAGAGAGAAGGAGATGAGGGGGGTCTTCCATTCTCTGGTTCACTCCCCAACTGGGTGCAATGGCTGGAGCTGCACCGATCCGAAGCCAGGAGCCAGGAGATTTTTCTGGGTCTCCCACATGGGTGCAGGGGCCCAAGGACTTGGGCCATCTTCTGCTGCTTCCTAGTCCATAGCAGAGAGCTGTATCAGAAGTGGAGCAGCTGGGACTTGAACCAGTGCCCACATGGGATGCTGGCACTGCAGGAGGTGGCTTTACTGGCTATGCCACAGCTCCGGCCCCTGCTGTGAGAATTCTTAGAAAGCATTTGGCTTAAAACAGACTGAAATCTCCACAAGCATTGTATGTCATCTGTACATTGGGGCTACTTCCTGTTTTGGGTTTAATAGGGGCCAAGCGTGTCCCCCAAAGGTTTGTGAGCTGCACGCTGGGTTCCCGCTGTAATGATATTGAGAGCTGATGCATCTTTGGGAGGTGGGGCCTGGAGGAGGTGCTTAGGTCATGGGGGCACCATCTTTGGGTGGGATCAATGCTGTTCCCACAGGGGAGGCTTAGTTCTCATGACTGCAGGGTGTGACAGAGCAAGGCCACTCCATCTGTTCTGCCCCTTCTATCCACAGCCACTTCCCTTTCCACTTCTCTGCCATGTTGTGGCATAGCCAGGGGGCTGTTGTAAGACACCAGCACCCACGCTGTTTGGACTTTCCAGCTACTGGAATTGTGAGGCAAATAAATCTCTTTACAAAGTACTCAACAACACAGAACAGACTAAGACACTTCCCGGAGTTTTATGAGCACCACACATGGCACTCCACATAACATGCAAGAAGATACATCCCATGTAAGTAACTCGGAAGTGTGTCTCCTTTATGATGACCTCTGCACAGCTCTTATGTCCATAGTAAACTCTGAGCTTCCTGAAGACCTCTGTGTGTCTAATCCCTTGCTGTACTCTTCACCGAGGACTTGGCCTTTCTGTGTGGCAGGAATGCAGGGAGCTGGAGTGTGAGCTTCGTCCATCCCAGGAGCCCACATCTGCCTTGCGGAAGTTCACCTCCGACACGGCACGGGTGAGCAGGATCGATCTGTCCTGGGAGGTCTTGTGGCGCCCACAGCAGCCCTTCTCAACATTCTCTCTCCGCTTTCTCGTTGCCACTTCTTTCATCCCTCAGAGCCCGAAGTCTTAAATGTCTCAGGGGAGGCTTTATTTTCCTTTCTTTCCCCCTGCCCCCATTTCTCATTTTTTTAAAAGATGTATTTGTTTTTCTTTGAAAGTCAGAATTACAGAGAGACAGGGAGAGACAGAGAGAAAGAGATCTTCCATCCACTGGTTCACTCCACATATGGCCGAAGTAGCCAGGGCAGGGCCAGGCTGAAACCAGGAGCCAGGAGCCAGGAGCTTCTTCTGGGTCTCCCATATCGGTGTAGGGGCCAAAACACTTGGGCCATCTTCTGCTGCTTTCCCAGGCCATTAGCAGGGAGCTGGACTAGAAGTGGAGTAGTCAGGGCATGAACCAGTGCCCATATGGGATACTGGCATTGCAGGCAGTGGCTCTAGCAGCTACACCTCACCGCCCCCCACCTCGCTACGTCTCATTATCATGAATGTTGGCACCTTCCTTGGTGTCTCCTTTAGCTCCTCTTCTTCTCCCCATTAAGCAGATTTTCTACTCACTTACTCATTCACCTAGTACACATGCTGAGAGAGGCTTCTCTGGACGCGAGGTGTACTGATGAACAAAACAGACACAGACTCTGTTCTTTAAAGGAGGCGTGAGAAAATAAATACAAATAAGTGGTTTGCAGTATAATAAAGTAAGACTTACAGTGAAGCGGTGTTGTATTAACTGGGTCAGAGGACAGCCCCAGGTGGAACATTCAGGGAAGGCTTGTGTGAGGACGTAGCACCTGGGTTAAGACTTGAGTTAGAAATTAATCAGATGGCCGGCGCCGCGGCTCACTAGGCTAATCCTCTGCCTTGCGGCGCCGGCACACCAGGTTCTAGTCCCGGTGGGGGCACTGGAATCTGTCCCGGTTGCCCCTCTTCCAGGCCAGCTCTCTGCTGTGGCAGGGAGTGCAGTGGAGGATGGTCCAAGTGCTTGGGCCCTGCACCCCATGGGAGACCAGGAGAAGCACCTGGCTCCTCCCATCGGATCAGCGTGGTGCGCCAGCCGCAGCGCACCAGCCGTGGTGGCCATTGGAGGGTGAACCAACGGCAAAAAAAGAAGACCTTTCTCTCTCTCTCTCACTGTCCTCTTTGCTGTCAAAAAAAAAAAAAAAAAAAGAAATTAATCAGATGAAGATCTGGGGAAGGAACTAGCCAGAGAGAAGAGCCAGTGCAAATCACCTGAGCTTAGGATGCCCTCTCTGTTAGGTCACTGGGTCTCAAACCTGAGTGTGCGGCTGGCGCCACGGCTCACTTGGCTAATCCTCCACCTGCAGCACCTGCACACCGGGTTCTAGTCCCGGTCGGGGTGCCAGATTGTGTCCCGGTTGCTCCTCTTCCAGTCCAGCTCTCTGTTGTGGCCCGGGAAGGCAGTGGAGGATGGCCCAAGAGCTTGGGCCCTGCAGCCGCATGGGAGACCAGGAGGAAGCACCTGGTTCCTGGCTTCGGATCTGCGCGGTGCGCCGGCCGTAGTGGCCATTTGGGGAGTGAACCAATGGAAGGAAGACCTTTCTCTCTCTCTCTCTCTCTTTCTCTCTCTCTGTCTAATTCTGCCTGTCAAAAAAATAAATAAAATAAAATAAAAAAAACCTGAGTGTGCACTAGAAGCTGTGGGCTTGTCAAAGCCCGGGACTTGTTGGCCATCCCTCTGCAGCTTCTGTTCAGCAAGTCTGGGGTGGGGCTGGAGAATTTGCATGTCTAACTAGTTTCAGGTGATGCTGACACTGCTGCTTCCAGGGCCACACTCTGAGAACCAGCACATCAGAGAAACAGGAAGTCAGTGTGGTTGGAGCCGAGTAAATGAAGAGGCAAACTGCAGGGTCTGAGGGCTGAGAAGCAGGTGGAGACCAGACCTTTCCCGAAGGTTCCAGGTAACCCTGGCCTCTGCCACCTTGGTGCCAGCAGCACCCCCTTCTGGATGTCACACCACTTATTTTCAGACATTGCCAAATATCTCCCTGGGAAGGGGCGCAAAAGCATTACTGATAGCGAATCATTACTATCAGGAATGCATTCGCCTTTCTCTCCTTTATTCCACAAATATCCATCTATGCTAACAAATATCTGCATGTTGGGATTATAGTAGGTGCTGGGATATGTTTGTGAGTAAAACAGCTTAAGTCCCCATCATCATGAGGCTTGTAGTTCTCGTAGAGACAGAAGAGAGGTGGAAGGTAACACAGGCCTCAGGGCTGCAGTTGCTTTCCTGCCCAGTCTCCAACCGCTCTTTAAGATCCGAAGAGCAAAATCCTACAAAGACCCAATGCTCCCTGGAGGCTGGGCTGGCAGGAGTCCGATGCATAAAGACGAAATCCTCCTTGGTGGGGGGAGGGGATGAGAGGCAGAGGCAGGGGGAGATGGGAACAGTAATGTATCCATCATTTTGTCATGCAGGATGAATGAAGTCTTGGAGACCAGAAATCCACGACAACACTCGGCCAGAATGTCCCGTCTCAACTTGTCCACTGTTAGCCGTGATAACACAAGCACACCATCCTGGGTCAGGTATTGTCACCGGCATTCTGGAAGGCCCATCACAGAGGTGGTGTTTCAAAGATTGTGTTCATTTATTTATTTGGCAGAGAGAGAGCAAGAGCAGGAGCAAGAGAATGAGTTCCCATTCACTGGTTTACTCCCCTAATGCCTACAACAGCCAAGGCTGGGACAGGCTGAAGCCAGGAGCCGGGAACACACTACGGGTCTCCCACATGGGTAGCAGGAACTGAGCCATCACCACTGCCTGCCAGCATCTGCATTAGCAGGAAACTGGAGTTAGGAGCCAGCGCCAGCTCTCAAAGCAGGCACCCTCATGTGGAATGCAGGCATCTTAACCTCTGAGCTAAAGCCTGCTCCAGATAGGTCCTATTTGGTAGTGTGTTTCCTCCAGCTGAGAAAACTGAGTCCAGAGAGGCCAAGTAACCTGTTTAAGATCACACAGCCTGTAAGAGGCACAGTCAATCTTTCCGTTTCCAGATCTGCAGTATTTTCATGAAACTCAGCCACTAAGAATCAGGCTTTGACCATATTTTGGACAATCAACAACTAAAAATAAAGAGACAATTGGAGAACACAAAGCCAATCCTTCAGCTTCATCGGGCAGGGAGGGGAGGGTGCCTGTCGCACTTTCATAATTATCTCGGAGCGGAGCATCAGAGGGAATGAGAGCAGGTGCCAGAGGAGCTGACCTTGAAGGCCACGTCTCATGAAGAGCCCCGGGCCAGTGGGCCACTGTCATCAGTGGCAAATATTTCTAGTGCAATTATCCCGTCCTCCTCGTACAACTCTCTCAGAAGTTCCTTCCGTGATCATTAAAACTGGCTCTGGGCTGAGGCTTTGAAAATGGCCTGCACCGCCCAGGGCTGGATCTTGTCCTCGTTAGGCAGGGACTGCCTTCCAGGGACTTCAGCAGGATTTCTGCCTCGTTACAAATCGAGGGAGATGTGACCAGGCCGTGCCAATTATAGGCAGGCGCCTCGCTTTTGCTTTCCAAGGTTTTCAGATTTCCGGCTCTATTGAAAGTCGAAGACAATGCTGCATCTCACAGGATCTGTCGTGGGCCCCGGGGGTCACTGGAGCCGAGGGGAGAGAGGAGGGAGGAGGGAGCCTGCTCGCTGGGGGAGGAGGTGGCATTGTCTGGTGGCTCCCCCTGCACGGTCTTGGTTTTGTAGGCCTGCTCTGCTGCAACTTGGCACAAGGCACTCAAACTCTCCGTGCCTCAGTTTCCTTCTCTGAGACAGAGTCCCCATAGGTCATTAGGTAAGCTTGCGTAAGCCAAGCACAGAGCTCCACACCTGATACTCAGGATCTGACACTCACACTGTGTCCCTAAGGCTCCCGGGGGACCTGCCCTAGTCTATCCCAGGTTGTAGCCAGTGCCAGCCTCCTCAAGGAAAGCAAAGGGTGCGTGGAGAGGGCTGGAGGAGAGCCACATAGTGCCTGCTCCGAGCCTCAGTTTACTCTTCCCTAAAATGGGATGATAATGTTCGTGTGGTCATTGCTGTCCCCGCCCTGATCACGCTCGAGTGCTCTCTGCCACCCCCTGGGATCCAACAACGAGCAAGAGAGATGAGGAGGGCCCTTCTCTCTGGGATTTTCACTCTGAAAGCATAGCCTCACCGTGAACAGCCAAGAAAGTGAGCACAGAATAGATTGACGAAAAGAATGGGGGACAGGACAGTGAGGAACTGGAGTAGTGAGCTTTAGGTAGGTGGTCTGGGCAGTCTCTCTGAGGGCTGACTCTGAGGAGCCCTGTGATAAGGAGGCAGGGTTAGAGATAGCATTCAGGGCAGAGGGCACATTGCATGACCCCAGGGCATGGCATGCTGATGGGATGATTGGCAGTGGGTATTTCAGCCCAGGGAGCAAGACAGGGAAGGATAGTAGCATGGGACGTTCCCCAGAGAATTACAAGGCATGACCTGTGTGCTTGTGCTTTAGAAAGTGACCTTTAGGGGGCCAGTGCTGTGGCATAGTGGGTAAAGCCACCGCCTGCAGTGCCACCATCCCAGGTGGGCACCGATTCAAGTCCCCACTGCTCCACTTCCAATCCAGCTCTCTGCTATGGCCTGGGGAAGTAGTAGAAGATGGCCCAAGTGCTTGCACCCCTGTACCCGTATGGGAGACCCAGAAGAAGCTCCTGACTTTGGATGGGCCCAGCTCTGGCCACTGTGGCCATTTGGAGAGTGAACCAGCAGATGGAAACTCTCTCTCCTTCTCTCTCTGTGTAACTCTGCCTTTCAGATAAACATTTTTTAATATAAAATATAATTTTTTTAGAAAGTGAGCCTGATGAGCCCCAGCTGGGGATTAACACGGGCTGGAGTGTCTAAGAGACTGGAGGAGGAAGGCAAAGGGGAGGCTGCTGCTTCCCAGCCCTGCAGTTCTGTGCACCTGGGCACACTCATTTGTTTCTTCTCATTTCATGGAAGGAGGAGATCAAGGGTGGAGAGGTTTAGAGACTTACCTGCTACACCACAGCGCCGGCCCCCTTCTTCTGCTCTTTTACACATGAGGAAACTGAGGCGCCAAGAGGTCGAAGTGCCTGCACAAATCCACAGCTAGTGCGCGACGGTGATGGGGTTTAAACGAGGGCTCTCACATTGCTCAAGGGGTGACTCTGCGTCTGCAGCTGGGAGTAAAAATGATGTCATCTTCTTAGTTGTTATTCTTTGTTTAATGATTTGTGTGAAAGGCAGGTAGAGAGGGAGAGAAAGCGAAATAGAGAATGAGAGATGACAGAGAGGGAGGGAGGGAGAGGGAGAGAGGGAGAGAAAGAGAAAGAGAGAATGAGAGATGACAGAAAGGGAGGAAGAGAGGGAGGGAGGGAGGGAGGGGGAGAGAGAGAGAGAGAGAGAGAGAGAGAGAGAGATAAATATCTTCTGTCTGCTGGTCACTTTCCAAATGGTCACAGCAGTCAGGGCTGGGCCAGGTCAAGGCTGGTGTAGGAGGAGCCACAGGAGCTCCATCCTGGTCTCCCATGTGGGTGCTGGGCCTAAGTACTTGGGCAGTAATCTGCTGCTTTCCCAGGATCATGAGCAGGGAGCTCGACTGGAAGTAGAGTAACTGGAACTCAAACTGGTGCTCTGACATGCGATGCCAGCATCACAAATGGTGGCTTAACCCAGTGTGCCACAGGCCAGCCCCATCTTAATGATGCCCAGATGTTAACAGGAAGTGATGCAAGAGAAAACCATGAAGACCCCAAATTTCTCATATGTTTTGCTGATTTGGGGTTTGTCTTCCTTCTCCAGAAGGTTGAGAAAATGTTTTTTTTTGATCTGAAAAAAAAAAAAATCCCAATTTTGGATTTCTAAAGCAAAAGAGAAATTTACCTGGGAGTCCTGGGGAAGCTCACAAAATCACAGAACCCCAAAGAATCTATCAACCAAGCTTCAGGACAGGCAAGGACTGGAGCGGTCTTCAGATCTCAGCAGCAGGGATTCTAAAGGCTTGTTGTGAAAATCTGACTTTAACACAGCTCTACTGTGATGAGTCCTAGTCTGTTTCTCAGGTCAAAATTCCCAGTTCTTGGGACGAGCCTGGGGTACAGGGGTGAAGTTGCTGTTTGAGACACTCACACTGTACATCAAAGTGCTTGGGTTTGAGGCCTGCCTTTGCTTCTGATCCAGCTTCCTGCGGATGCCCACGGTGGGAGATAGCAGATAATGGGCTCAAGTGCTTGTGTTTCTGCGCCCCATGTGGGAGACCCAGATAGAGGGCTTGGCTCCTGACTTCGGGCTTGCCCAACCTTAACTGGTGCTGGCATTTGGGGAGTGAACCAGCTGATGGAAGGTCATTCTCTCTCTCTCTTTATCTCTGCCATTCAAATAAAATGAAAATACATTGAAAAAAAAAAAAAGGGTTTAAAAGTTCCCAGTTCCTGCTGCAGAGATGGGCTGGCTTTCTGTAGTCATGTGGTATTGTTGTCACCACTGGGACTGCACCCCTGAGAACTGGAAGCAGCATTAGGGCTGGGGAGTTATTGTGAGCAGTTACTGAGGACAGTCGGAAAGTGTGTGATGCCAGTGCCTTCAAAGGTGTTCTCCAGGCAGATGCTCAGCTTACAGCCCCCATGGCCATTTGGCTACCTCCTTCTAGAGTGGACATTCTCCCAGAGCAGGCCGGGAAGTCTGTCTGTCTGTCCAGTACTGGAACATCAGCTCCTAGTCTGGCACTTAGCAAATGGCACGAACTCCATCAGGGATTGTGGAAAAAGCATTTGCTCCTGGACACAATGAAATAGTTTCTTTCTCTCCCCTCTTCATCTTCAACAGTTTGTTCATCAGATCTTTGTTGCATACTCACTGCATGTCAGCAACTGTTCCAAGTATTGGGATAGGGCAGGCTTTGCGTTTGCACAATTTTCCCTCCCCATCCTCAGCTCTTGTCTCATTCCTATGCTGTTCTCTTTCTTCCTCCACGCAGCATGAAAGAGGACCCTCTGTGACTCTTCTATCTTCATTTTCTTTAAAAACATCAAAAGCTTACTCTGTTTGCTAAACATTTTGGGAGCGGCGATGGGGGAGATTTGATAGGCCCCTGTAGGTCTAATCACTGGGCCAGAGGACAGGATGTTGGCTGGGGTCATGCAGTGGAGGGCAGGGACAGTGAGACTGGCAGCTGTGCTGAGGATAGGACTGGCACGGAGAGTGGGAGCTTTCTGAAGGGAACTGGATGGCCATCCACTCCAGGAGCCTGTGCATGTGCACCCTCTAGTGGCCAGTGCCAGAGTGCAAGTTCATCTTCACCCTTAGTGTAGGTTCCTCCATGTAAACCAGACTCCCATCAGGCAGCTGTGGGAAGAAAAGGTTATTTCCCTCTCTGGGATTTGGAAAAATGAGTGAATTCAGCAAATACTCATAGAACACTTTCCGTGTTGGCAAAACATGTCAAAAAGCAGGAGAGATGCTATTTATTACAAAAACAGCAGTGACAACCAGGGTCTCACTTAAACCCAGAGAAACGCAATGTGTCAGAAGACCTGGACACTGTTGGTGGGAATGCAGACTCATATAGCCACTGTGGAAGACAGTATGGAGATTCCTCAGAAAGCTGAAAATAGACCTACCGTGTGGCCCAGCCATCCCACTCCTGGGAATTTACTCAAATGAAACGAAATCAGCGTATGAAAGACTTATCTGTACCCCCGTGTTTATTGCAGTTCAATTCACAATAGCTAAGATGAGTCATCAACCCAGAGGCCCATCAGCTGATGACTGGATAAAGAATATGTGGTATATATATATATATATACACTGTGGAATACTACTCAGCCATTAAAAAATAATGAAATCCTGTCTTTTGCAACAAAATTGATGAAACTGTAAATTATTATACTTGGTGAAATAAGCCAATTCTCAAAAGTCAAATACTGTATGTTTTCCCTGATCTGTGGAAACTAATTGAGGAAAAAAAATGTAATGGATAATTATTTGCATTGCAATCTACATAAAATTATTCCTGAGCATAAAATGTTGAGAGGAAATAGCTTAAAGTCTAAATGAACTTAATTAACTATTATCTTGTAACTACATAGGAAATATTTACATGTTACAATTCATTGAAAGAAATTATGAATGACTAATTGACCAGAGAAAAACTGTATATGAGTGAAACAGTCATTTTTCTATTCAATTATTGTTTATAGCCGTTTTGTTGTTCCCACTTTAGGGTCTTTTTGTTTTTTACTTGTTGAATTTCTTATTTGGTGGGTGAAGTATTAAGCCTTTTTACTGTAATGTAAATTTAAAATACGTTATCTCAAAAATTAAAAAAAAAGAATGAAAGGTAGAAAGAAGGAGGGTGGGATGGAGGGAGGAGGAAGAGAATATCAGTATGTTCTTAGACCTGTATGTATAAATCATACTGAATCTGTTAAAACTTAAAAATGGAAAAAATTTATAGAATTCTCACCCTACTATTTTAATAATATAAGATTCTGATATATTCCTTTTTAAAGAGTATTAATATCTGAAGTAAAATGGCTAGAAGTAGAAATTTACTGAGTCTTCCCAACAGATCATGGAGAGAGTAAGTTTAAGAATCACATTTCTTTCTGGGTAAATTGTTCTTTTGCTTTTAAGTCAAATTAATTGAGCCAAAAATATTACACACACATTTCTTAAAATGTGTAGATTTTTGATAAATTAAGTTGTCTCAAATTACTAAAATGTTTGCCACAATAATGCAATAAGATTATAAACTATTTTTTTAATGAAGACATGGAGAGATAGAAGAAAGTGAGTTGAGCATCTCCTGTGAGCTGATGTTTCTTCTGAGAGGGTGCATGTATGTATTCCTGCAGTAAATATCCATCGAGTTTCCCGGCGAGGGCTAGGGGCTGCCTTAGCTGCTGAGGTACACAGTGAACTAAACAGATGAACACACTGGCCTTGGAAAATTACATTCTGGTGCGGGAAGGACAATCAGTGGGATCAACAAGTGCATTATGCAGGGAATTATGGGTGATCTGCACAGCAGAGACCGTGCAGGAGGGCAAGGATGCCCTGGGCACAGCGCTGTGGCTTTATATGGGGTGGTCAGGGAAGACGACGTGTGTGCAGTGCCTGGAAGAAGGTGGGAGTTCACACCTTCCAGGAAGAGGGAAGAGCGGGCACCACCCTATGATGTGGGATCCCTCCTGGGATGTTGGAGGAGACAGCAGGTCACTTAGTGTGGCTGGCAGGAGTCGGCCAGGGAATGGGGGAGCAGAAGTCGAAGCAACGGCCTGGGGCTGGAGCTGGGAGGACATGCAAGGGACTTTGACTTTTACCTAGAGGCGTTTGAGCAGCGGTTTGCTCACGGAAGCAATGTTGTCCAGTACTCTTAAGAGCCTCAAAGTCTGGTTTCACTGGTTTCTGTTGGTGAAGAGGAATTAGGATCAGAAAGGGTATATAACTTCCCTAGCATTACACAGCTAGTGAATTTCAGAGCTGGGTATCAAAGCGGGTATTTCTGATGACAATGTTTTTTTTTTTCACAGATCACATGGCCCCCCTCCATCCTTGCAGTCTTATTTACTCATGGGTAAATAGGACAAGCCCACCTTTTAATTTAAAATTTTATGGATTGATTTTTTTAAAGATTGTATTTATTTATTTGAGAGACAGAGTTACAGAAGAGAAGAGGGAGAGACGGACAGAAAAGTCTTCCATCCTCTGGTTCATGCCCCAAATGGTTACAATGGCCTGAGCTGAGCTAATCTGAAGCCAGGAGCCAGGAGCTTCTGGGTCTCTCCATGGACACAGGGTCACAAGCACTTGGGCCATCTTCCATTGCTTTCCCAGGCCACAGGCAGAGGGCTACATTGGAAGAAGAGCAGCCAGGACATGAACCAGCACCCGTATGGGATGCCGGTGCCGCAAGCAGCGGCTGAGCTTATTACACCGTAGTGCCAACCCCTAGATTACTTTTTTACAGCAAGAATTTAATGTAATCATCTCAAAACACCAACATAATAACCCTCTATTGTGAATTTCAAACAATCATATTTTTTCATAATCTAAAATTAAAACAGCAATAAAAGTGCTTTATTGCCTTTGTTATTTGCATGCACATATCATGGAAAACCTTACTACTCTGGAGGTTCTGAGTGTTCTCATGCAGAGGTTCTGAGTCCTCTTCTGTGATTTTACTGGCCAAGCTGATACTTCCTCCCTCTGGGCAGTCTCAGCACTGTACACGGATTTCCCCCAGGATCTGTGTGGATTTGCATCTCTTGCTAAGCTCAGGTTCTTTCCAGTAGTAGTTGCCCTTCAGTGACTGTCCTACCACGAGGGCTGGTTGTTCTCTCTCTACTGCCATTGTGCCAGGGATGGGTAGCAGTTCTGAGCTGGGCCTTTCAGCTGACTGCTTAGACTGAGAAGGCCCCAGGGGTCCTGGCTCTGTCTAGACTGGACTGGTGACAGGGGTGATGTCAACTTAGGGACATAGGTCTAGCCATCTCCTACCTGCTGTGTGGACTGACAAGTGCACAAGCTGCTTTGTGGAGAAAGAAGCAAGGTGCAGAGAAAGGCAGGGAGCAGAGGCCAGAGAAAGGCCCATCTGGCTGCTGACAGGTCCCTGGCCCTGGCTGCACTCTCAGCCACTCTCAGCTGTCACTTTTGTCTGTCTGACTCTCTTGGAGGTGTTTCTACTTTCAGGGTTCACTAACTCTCTATTCTGATGAGAAATTCATTTGTTAGCCTATGTTGGCTTTCTGTTACTTGCAGCCTGTGGTCTTGAATCATCCCTTGTCGGGTTCAAGTGTAGAACATGGGGTCTAGCACAGGATTTCCTTCCAGGAAAAATCTCACACTGGTGTTGGGTAGACCCGGGTTCAATGCCAGCTGCACGGGTCATCTTGGCTGATTCCTTTGCCACATTGAGCGTCTGTCTCCTCATCTGTAAACTGGGGGTAGTAAAGCCTTCTTGACAGGCCTGTTGCAGGATTGGAGTAGAAGTGTTGGCATGTATTAGTTGCTCTTATTTTTTCTTGTTTGGAACCTGTGAAAGGAGAGATGGCCCTCCCAACCTCCTCGGCCTAGGGCCCGCCTGGACGGTCCACCATGGTCACAGCTTGACCCCTGGAGGTTGCTTCTCCGCCTCACTATTCCCTGGCCATTCGAGCCTGGACAAGTTCTCTAACTTACAAAAGACTTGATTCCCTCATCTAAATAGGGTCCCTTCCTCACCATTGGCACTGCGGGTACTTGGACTTCCGCTCCTTCTGACTCTCAAACAGCCAGTCTGGCCCCAAGGTGGAAGGCTTGGTCCCTAACCTTGATTCTGTCACTGGCTGCATGACCTGGGTCAGCCTGTGAAATCTCTGTGGAACTAAGAGTTAGGAAAATGTTCTCTTGGAAACCAGGTCTAGTCTCTGTCCTGCCAGCTTCACAGGGCCTTTGATCAATCAAGGAACATGAACAACACAAGATTTTGTACACTGTTAAGTCCTCTACGGATGAAACACTCTTTGAATATTCAGATGCACGACAGTCTCTCATGCTGATCTTGCTTTCTGTATCTATTCCATGGGACAAATAATGCCTGCAGCGCATGGTTGTAATGAGGCTGAACTGAGATAATATGTGAAAACCCACTCCAGTGCCTGGCACTAAGTTGTAGTTCAATATATGCTGGCTTTCCCCTCTCTTTTAGATTTTACAAAGGAGTTCACAAAGCTTTTTCTTCCTTCCCTCCTTTTCCTTGCTTCTATCCTCCTCCTCCTCATTCTCTGCCTCCTCTCCCCTCCTTCCCTCCCTCCCTTCCTCCCTTCCTTCCTTCCTTCTTTGTCCTCAGCCTGATCTTTCTTTGAGTGATGGCAGTGTGATTTAATTCCCATTTCACAGATGATTAAATTGAGGCTCTCAGATACTAAATGACTGCATGAGGTGGTACAGCAGTAGCAGGGCTAGAACTGGAAACCCACTCTTCATTCACACCTTTACAGCAGGTTGGGAAATGCAGGTGCCATGGTTTCCTGACCTGCAAAATGGGGAGAGCAATTACCCCTGCAAAAAATACTCACTTTGTAAGGGAGTCAGGAGAATTAGCCAAGCATGTGCTACGACATGGTGGCTGTGGCGTAAGTGCAGTTTTGTGTGTTTTTCTACCTGCCGAGATGTGGCCCAGTGGGAGTAGACAGGTGAGCCCCGGCACCCGAGAGACAGCAGGGTGGGAAGGAGGCAGTGAGCTGTGCCTGCGAGTGGGCAGCAGGGCTATGTGAGGGGCAAGAGCTGATGTGTGGGTCTGTACGTTGGCGAGGGGTGTGTGGACCACAGAGGGTCTGCTGGGCTTGGAGGTTGGGCTTCCACATCCCTTGGGGAGTCATGAAGCTGAGAGGCCTAGAACATTCCGAAAGGGATGCCTGGGCCCGGAGCTCGCTGATCCCTGCAGACTTTTCTGTGACCTGGCCCAATGCCAGTTCTGCCTGCTCTGGTCTCAGTGCCGGGACTGCCACACAGAGAGGGTTTGGCTGCCTGTGGGCAGGGGACAATGCTGGAGCCCTGATTCCTGCTGAGGGGAGGTGAGCACAGTTCGCAGGAGAAGTGGCTCCACAGCCAATCCCACGTGATGGGGGACAGTGGGGTGGTGCCTGGGCTCTGCTTAGCTGCACGCAGGTTCCTCAGCCATTCCGTTCAGCACTGGACCCAGAGGGGCTGGGGGGCTTTCGGGGCACTGCCCTACCTCCCTGGTCCTCTTATCCTCATCAGCTGCTTCTCTCTTGCCACATCTGCTTCTCCATGTCTCCATGGGTTGCTTCTGCCTGTCTCTGTCCTCCTGTCACTTCCTGTCCCCCCACCTCTCTTGCATCTGCCTCTGCCCTCCCCCCCCCCCCCGGCCTATATCTGCTTCCTTCTGTCCCTCTGAGAGTCTCCGCTGCTTCTCTCTGTTCTCGGCTTGCTAGCTTCTTTCTCCACCTTGCCATCTCAGTCTCTCCCTCTGTTTCCCCCCTCCCTCATCTTTGTGTCCATACCCACCCCTCACTTTTTCTTTCCTCCCCCTCACCCCTCCTCCTCTCCTGCCTCTAGGAAGGGGGCAGAGGTCACCTGGTAGGATTGGATGTCATTAAACCGTGTAAAAGGAGAAAGGACTCCTTTTCTCCAGCTCACCCTTTGGGAGGGCCGAACAATGAGAGACACTTTGGTGTGTAATCGATAGGAACAAGATGCAAGGAGTGTCTTTGCTGCGTAGCCCCTGCTGGCAGTTCCCTCCCGCCGGAGCCCCGGGACCTGGCTGGTCTTGTGACCAGGCTCACGATGCCATGTGCTTCAAGTGTGAGCCCGGCACAGCCTGACCCAGGCTGCCTCCTTTCCACGCCCCTCACTGCCTGGCTCCAGGGCTCCTCCCCTTGGTGCAACTTCAGGAAAATCATGAATAGCAAGAGGTCCTGAAATGGACAGGGTCAGGCAGCTGTGCAGGTGGTGGGGTTTGGCTGTGAGCCAGGCTCAATGGCAGGGACAATACTCTTCATTTTTGTTTCTAAAGATTTGTTTTATTTATTTGAAAGACAGAGTACAGAAGGAGAGAGAGAGACAGAGAGAGGGAGAGAGAGAGAAATCTTTCATCTGCAGGTTCACTCCTCAAATGACCAGGAGGGTCAATGGTCAGGGTTGGGCCAGGCTGAAACCAGGAGCCTGGAACTCCATCTGGGTCTCCATTGTGGGTACAGGGGCCCAAGGACTTGGACCATCTCCTTCTGCTTTCCCAGGCACATTCACAGGGAGCTGGATCGGAAGTAGAGCAACTGGGACTTGAACCAGGGTTTATATGGAATGCTGATATTGCAGGTGGTGGCTTTACCTGCTGTGCCACAACACTGGTCCCTTGTCGTCCTTCTGAACCGCAGTTTCTTTATGTGTATATCACAGTGGCTACTGACTAGGATCCATTCTAGACAAGGCAGCTGGTTTTCTTTGAGTGACAAATCTGATCAGGGCTTCCTCCTTTTAGACCCCACAGCAAGGGTCACATTTGTCTTTTTCCTGCTAAATCACATATGCTGCCCACAGGAGGCGCCTACTGAGTGTGTGTGGTTCCGTACACAGTAGGTGCTTCCTAAGAGTTGGGTCTGCTGCTAGACCAGTAGCACCTGGCTGGCCTCTTTCTTCCTCTGGCTTCTCACAGCTCGAGCTCTAGGCCAGACTTTAGATCCTTGCATTTGCTGGCCAGCCCTGCAGGTAGTCCTCTGAGGTCAGGAGAAAGAAGAGGAAAGGCAGTGAGTGGCACAGGCAGGGGTTCAGAACACTGGCTGTTAGACATAACCAAACCGGCAGTAGCATGCTCGTGAGCTCTTAAGGAACATTAGGGAAGGAAGAGACCATAGAAATCATCAGGTCTACACATTCTCCCATTTTACAGATGGTCAAAGTGTGCCCTGGCAATGACTTGGCCCAAAGCCAGCAGTGTGTCCTTGTGACAGAGAGATGGGCAGAGGAGACAAGGTTTCTGTGGTCTGTTAGAATTCCTCCAACGTTGTTCCGGACTTTATCTGCACACACAGGTACACCTCAGTAAGTACAAGTGTCGGTGATCCCGTGAGACTGCCTGCCCTGCCCACATAGGAAGATGAGAGGGCACGGCGTTACATGCCTCCTGGGAGGGACCCCGCAGCCTGGCTGCTGGCAGAGGGCAGGAGCCCTGGGCACATTTTCCCCAACACCCACCAATCAGGTAAACTGCTCTCAGGTGTGACCCAGGCCCACCTGGAAAGTTATCCTAGCTCCATGACCTTCAAGCTGATTGGAGAAGCATAGCGATGCCAGCGTCGGTTTTGTCCTATAGAATTAGTGTTGCCCTGAATTAATTACTCCCCTTCTGCCTGCCCTTTAAAAGATGTGTGTGGCTGGGGCCGGCGTTGTGGCATAGCGGGTGAAGCTGCCGTCTGCAGTGCCTGCGTCCCATGTGGGTTCATGCCCCCGCTGCTCCACTTCCAATCCAGCTCTCTGCTGTGGCCTGGGAAAGCAGTGGAAGATGGCCCGAGTCCTTGGGCCCCTGCACCCACGTCAGAGACCTGGAGTGTGGGGAGCAAGTGGGAGCAACTCGGACTAGACTAAGTTACTGGAATTAAGACTTATTCTATGCATCTGCTCTCCCACAATATGGCGCTGGGAGAGGAGGAAACAGCTTCTACACAGCTGCCTCCAGTTCAACCAATAAACTGTAGGACCTGCTCCTGATTGGAGGAGAGCAGCATACTCGGCGTGTGGGTAGCAGAGTTGGGATTGGTGGAAGAGGACTATAAAGGAGGAGAGAGACAACATGCACCAGGAACATCTATCTGAAGGAACACCTGTGCAGCCCCCGAGAGAGCCGGCCGGCGGTGTGCCGCTCCCCCGCGGAAGTGGGGAAAGTGGCAGGGGGAACCACCTCTGTGGAAGGGATGGTAGCCAACCCGGGAAGAACCAGCAGCAAACCCGGGGAGGGTTGAGCAGACAAAAGAACAGCGCAGGGTCCTGTGTCGTTCCTCCACGAAGACGGGGGGGGCGACACTGGAGGAAGCTCCTGGCTTCGGATCAGTGCAGCTTTAGCCATTGTGACCATCTGGGGAGTGAAAGAGCAGATGGAGGACCTTTCTCTCTCTCTCTCTCTCTCTGCCTCTCCTTCTCTGTGTAACTCTGACTCTCAAGTAAATAAGTAAATCTTAAAAAAAAAAAAAAGATGTGTGTGGTCTTTAATAAAGCGGACATGTTCACCAAAACTTGTCTCTGGTGCTTCTAGTGGAAGAACGAAGTCACCCCGCCATCCCAGCAGTGCCCAGGCCTCCTGGGTCAAGTCCACATACAAGCCCTGCTAAGCTCTCTTCTCCATGTTAGTCTGAAGCCTGGAACTCGCCAACCCTTCCCCATCCTCCTGATTGCAATGCACTGATGGAACCTATTGCCAGCCCGTGGCCAGCGGAGGCTAGGGGGCATCTCTCTTCTGAAGAACCAGTCCCGGGGCTGCTTTCTGATGGACTCAAGCCTACTTGTTCCTGAAGATTCTTACCAATTTTGAAATAAATAATACATTGTCATTATAGTCACCATTCTGTGCAGTTGATCACTAAAGCTGATTCCTCTTGTTTAAGGGAGACTTGGAAACCTTGGTTAACATCTCTCCTTTTCCCCAGTAGCCTTTCCTCAGCCTCTGCTGACCACCAGTCCGTTCTTTACCTTCTTGAGTTCTACTTTTTATGAGTCCACATGTGTGCCTTCATGTGTCTGCATATTTTCAATACAAGTCCTTGATGGTGAATGCTTTGCAGATGTTTTCTACCAGACAATGGCTTGCTTTTCAAGGAAAGTCCATTACCATTTACTTTAGCAAGGCCAGACCTGAGGTTTGTTTGTTATTTCTCTGAGACTCAGTTTTTTCATCTGTAAAATGATAGCAAAATGCATCTACTTCTTAGAGTTAGTGAGGAGGAGTCAAAGGGATATGAACGTAAAACTTTTAGTACAATGCCAAGAACATAGTAAGAGCTTGAAAAATCATCAGCTAATTGTTACTTGGCTTTTGTTCATCCCATCTCTACTTATTTAAGCACAATCCTCCTTGGGTACCACCCCATATTATCTGTATTGGGTAGTTGGAAATCACTGGAACTCAGGAAAGAATTCTGCAGTAGAACTAAAAATTTGGAAGCAATTAGCATGTCACTGCTGTCTGAAGTCCTGAGCCTACGTGAAATCATTGAGTAGGTGTGTACGTAGTGATACGGGATGGAAGCTTGAACAATCCCTATTTTAAAGAGCTGAGCAAAGGAAGAGAGATTCATAAAGAGTAATGAGATGGTGTAGACAGAGAGGAAGAGGAAATCCAGGAGATAATAGGATCATAGAGGTCAAAGAAGTAGGATCCAAGATGGAAGGAGTCACTAACAATGTCACGTTTTATGGAGAAGGTGAGCCCTGAAGAAGGAACCTGTGCACCCACCAAGAGCAAGGCATCAGTCCTCTCTGAGTTGGTGCTTTCAGTGGCAAGACGGGCAGGAAGTGCAATGGCTGGGACTTAGCATACAGTTAGCACCAAGTGTATACTCCATCCTGGTGTGAGCTGTTGTTGCTTTTTCATTTTGATTTCACAAAAAGCTTGAGGACACCTAGATCAATGAGGTTAAATGACTTGCTCATTCTTAGGGATCTTAAAGGACTCAATTCCAGGTCTCCTGTCTGCAAAATTAATGCCCTTTCTGGTGTTTCCCTCTTGGCCAATGTTGGTTACACCCAGTGGTACAGACACAAGTCCATGGCAGCAGTGACTGCTGCATGAAGCAGGTCTCAGCTTCTTTGCTCCCTCCTGTCTCTCTAGCATGTCCCTACTTAAACACAAGTGAAACCAATGCAGAGTTCAAATAGGATGAACTTGATCTTGGTAATAAGTCCATGTGAGGCCTTAGCTACTGGGGGTACAGCTGGACTTCCAAAGAGGAGGGCAACTACTGACTGGATTGTGTGTGTGTGTGTGTGTGTGTGTGTGTGTGTGTCCTGCCTGGGCAGATTCCCTCTACATCTGCTTCATGAGGAACTGTGTGCATTCTAGAAGCTTGTTATTACCAACAGCAGTGCTCAGCTTGGCTCACCCTTCCCCCAGCCCTTCCACAGCCTACAATATATTGAGCTGTGTTGGAAGCAAAGTATATTTTCAGCCATGCTAGGGCCCTCAGGGAAATAGCTACCATTGAAAAGAGGCCAGGGAGCTTCAGAGGACTATGAACCCCTCTTCTTGCACCTGCTCCCCATCCTCCCAAATGCTGCTACCCAGCAGGCAGCTACCACCTCAGAAGCTTAGAGAACAGGTCAGCTTTAAGCCTGGCATTGACCTGAACAGCCTCATCTATGATTGTTTGCAGATCAGCAATATTGTATGTTTAGAATTCAATTTATAGCTATAACCAATGTTTTCCTTCTCTTGTCCCTCCTCCCTCCCCTGCCAGTACTGAACTTACTGTTCTCCAGGCAGACAGGAGAATACAAATAACAGTAATGATGAATCAGTGCTGATTGAGCATGCTCACATCTGTTATCTCATCTGAGTCCCTGGACAACCTCTGTGGGGTGAGTGTGCCAGACACAGAAGACATTGAGCCTTAGAGGGATGAAGTCATCAACCCCAGGACATGTTAGTCTGCGAAAAAAGCAGTGCAGCCAGGATGCAAACCTGGCCAGACCTCTTAATCCTATGCCACACTGCCTCCAAAGTGGTTGATGATGATTTGGATGCTAAAGTGCTGGCTTGTTGACCTAAATAGCTAGTTCTCACTGTTATTGAATACTGTACAAACAACCAGAGAACACATGTTTTTATTAAACATTGATGACCCTCCAGGTCAGATCAGAACGTTGGGCTGCTCTCAGGATCCCCTTGATCCCATCAAAAGCACTGTCAACATTTGTTCAATGTCTAACATGTATCATGTCCTTATTTGGCACTCACTGTGACATGGATATTACCATCCTCATTCTACTGTTAAGATCCCATTTAAGATTGTACAACTTAGGGCCAGCGCTGTGGCACATCAGGTTAAAGCCCTGGCCTGAAGTGCCAGCATCCCATATGGGTGCCGATTCTAGTCCCGGTAGCTCCTCTTCTGATCGTGCTCTCTGCTATGGCCTGGGAAAGCAGTGGAGGATGGCCCAAGTCCTTGGACCCCTGCACCCACGTGGGAGACGAGGAAGTAGCTCCTGCTCCTGACTCCTGGCTCCTGGCTTCAGATCGGTGTAGCTCCAGCCGTTGCGGCCATCTGGGGAGTGAACCAGCGGATGGAAGACCTCTCTCTCTGTCTCTACCTCTCTCTGTAACTGTATTTCAAATAAATAAAATAAATCTTAAAAAAAAAAAAAGATTGTGTAGTTCTTAAAGAACAGCTATGGAGTCCAAAACTGGGCTTCTCGACATCTGTAAATTACTTCAAATGTATCTGTTTTTTTTCCCACTGTGCCGTACTGTCTCAGATTTCTTAATGAATCTGAGGATAAACATTGTTTTAAAGAGCCTGAGATGCACTGAAGTATTTCTCTTGTTGCTACACTCAACACCTGTTGTCAGCTAGGAAACTAGGGTTGTACTTCTCTTATTGTGGTGGAAATCTGAACACAGGAACTTAACTAAATTGAGATCTTTAGTGAATAAAATGCAGGTAATTGAGCTTGAGTTAGTGCAACCACTCGAGCAAATGGTCAAGGACCCTGGCTCCATCTAGCTTCCGGCTCCAACATTCTTAAACACATGGCTTTTGTTGTTATGGTTGCAAGATGGCTGTCTTATCTCTAAGCACCAAGTCTGTACCCCAGACAGGAAGAAGGATGAAGTATAAAAGCAATGTGACAGAGGAGTCTGTCTCTTTCTCTCAGAGAAATAATAGCCTTTCTGGAAATTTCATTCAATAGACATGTACTTACATCTCATTGACTGGAGACAGTTATATGGTTATGCCTGTCTATAAAGTGATCTAAGATGTGAGTACTGATGTCTCTGATTGACAATAGCTTGATCACCAATTTTTTTTGATTTTCTAATGGTGTGAATCAATATGCATTCAGTAGAAACCATAATTTGGAGGCCAGTGCTGTGGCATAATAGGTTAAGCCTCTGCCTGCAGTGCTTGGCGCCCCATATGGGTGCTGGTTTAGGTCTCAGATGCTTATCTTCTGATCCAGCTCTATACTAATGGCCTGAGAAAGCTGTGGAGGATGGCCCAAATGCTTGGGCCCTGCATTCTTCTGGGAGACCTGAAAGAAGCTCCTGGCTTCTGGCTTCGATTGGCTGAACTCCAGTCATTGTGGCCATTTGGGGAGTGAACCAGTGGATGGAAGACCTCTCTCTGTCTCTCCCCCTCTCTCTTGTAACTCTGCCTATCAAATAAGTAAATAAATCTTAAAAGAAGAAACAATATTTTGAAATATGGACTGTCATCTTTTCTTGGGCTGGAAATTGGCTGTGTAATACTCCTGCAATCCCTGTCAGCCACATGATCACGAAGGGAAACAATAGGTACTCTACAATGTACTGCACTACTGAGCCAAGATGTCCTGTAAGTTAGGTGTACTCAATGTGTTTTTGACTTCCAATATTTTTCAATTTATGATGGGCTTATTGGGATGCAGCTCCATTGTAAGTTGAGAAATATCTGTATTTCTAAATAGGTACATGGCCTTCTGAAATAGAATCAATGTTCTATTAATATAATGGAGAAAGGAGAGTGGGTATAGGGCCTGAGCTAGCAGTGTTGGCCACCAATTTTCACTGGGCTGTGAAGCAATGACCTCAGTAATCCCTTACATTGATCCAAGCTTTTAATTTCCAAAGCACTGAATGTGCATTAACCCTTTCAATCTCCACGGCAACATTTGGAAGTGGGTAGGATATGGGTTATCTAGGAGTCATGCAAGTCTGCTATCACATTGTCTTGTTTTACAAGAGAAGAAACTGAGGCTCAAATGGTTGAGTGACTGACTCAAAGTAATAGAACTCTGGCACATGGGCGAACCTCACATGGAGACTCCCAAGGTCTTCTGTGACTTTGGATAAGCTACTTAGTCTCTCTGCTCATTATTTCTTCTGTTGAATAGCAGTAGTAATCCTATAATAATAGTCCTACCAACCCTAAAGTTGGTGTGAGGACTCAATGAATGCCAGTTCCTGTATATTTTAACTGTTTAATCAATATGAGAGTGAAAATTAATAGAGGCAAATGCATTTTGCTAATCATCTCCAAAGCAAGTTAGTACCATTTATTCAACTCACTGTGTTTCTCATTAACTTTATTATTATTTTTTTTTGACAGGCAGAGTGGACAGTGAGAGAGAGACAGAGAGAAAGGTCTCCCTTTACCGTTGGTTCACCCTCCAATGGCCACAACAGCTGGCGCGCTGCAGCTGGTGCACTGTGCTGATCCGAAGCCAGGAGCCAGGTGCTTCTCCTGGTCTCCCATGGGGTGCAGGGCCCAAGCACTTGGGCCATCCTCCACTGCACTCCCGGGCCACAGCAGAGAGCTGGCCTGGAAGAGGGGCAACCGGGACAGAATCCAGCACCCCGACTGGAACTAGAACACGGTGTGCTGGTGCCGCAGGCAGAGGATTAGGCTATTGAGCCGCGGCGCCGGCCCTCATTAACTTTATTAGCTTTTTATACATTTTCCTCATGCACAAATGATATGAATCACCAACTGAAAGGTCCCTGAAACATGTTTTAGGGGAACCTATTTCTCAGGCCTCATGTTTCACTCAAGAACTTCTACTCTATTTCTTAGAAGGAAAGAATATTTGAGTAACATTTTTAACCTGATCTTTTACCTCTTACCTAACCCTATGGAAAAACTATCTTTCCCTCCTCTCCCTTCCCCTCCTCTCCCCTCCCCTCCCCTCCTTCCTTTCTTCCTTCTTTCCTTCGTTTCTTCTTCCTCCTTTCCTCCTTCCTTTTCCTCTCTTCTTTGGCCCTTCTTTCCTTCTTTCCTCCTCCTAACTCACTCACTCCTTCCTTCCTTCCTCCCTTTATGTTCGATGTTACAGAAAATCGTTTCCACTTAGTAGAGTTAATATGTTATAAACCATACTTCTGAGTGCAAGGCAGGCACCTTTCCCCACATAGTTGGCCAAGCAACTGTCTGTGGAGTAGACTCTTTCCTCAGCCAGGTATTAGGGACTGCCATTGCTGGGAGGGGCAGGAGGTGTCACAGGAAGACATTCATTCCGATGTTTGATTCAAGCAGTGTTCACCAATGGGCTCTACAAGCAATATTGTTGCTACCGTGTGATCCACCTGACTGCCTGTCTTTCTAGAACTGAGCAGTTGAAGAGTCTGACCATGACCTTGGAGCCACACTCAGCAGCAAATATGGTGACTCTCCTCTTTTTTTGCATGCTAGGCACATGGGAGCAATACCTTACCTAAAAGAAAAGTGAATGACAACATAGATAATGGGAGTGAAGGGCCTTGTAAATTGTGAAGTTTATTACAGGGAAGTTGTTAGTATTACCACAACTTAATAGAACCTTTCAGTTCCTCAGAGGAATAGTCTGCCCTCGGATGGAGGTCTTGGCAATGTAAGAAGGGTGAGGGACTCCAAGGGAGGAGAGAGAGAAAGTGTGTTCTCAGCATGTTTAACCAATGCGTAGTAAGTACTTTTAGGGGATGAGTTAAAGTTGGTCAGTAGGAGTTTAGTGGTGAGGTGTCTTAGTCTGTGTTCTGTGTTATCACTAAACACCACAGCCTAGGTAACTTGTAAAGAGAAAAAGGTTTATTTAGGCTCATGCCTCTGTAGGTCCAAAAGCATGGCGCAAGCATCTGGCCAGTTTCAGGTGAGGGCCGCAGGGCAGGAGGAAGGTAAAGAGCTGTGTGCAGAAGAGTTCATATATCCAGAGACAAAGCAGAGGAGTGAGGTAAGGAAGCTGGGCTCACTTTATAACAGCCTGCTCTCGTGACAACTAATTGGTCCTTCGAGAGTGAGCACTTGCTCCCGGGAGAAAAGTATGAATCATTTTTAATGAGCTAATTGCCTATTTTTATAATTTTATTTATTTGAGAGAGAGAGAGAGTGACAGAGAGATCCCATCTGAGGGCTCACCACCCCAAGTGCCCTCATTAACTAGTACTGGGCTGGGCTGAATTCAGAAGCCAGGAACTCAATATGGGTCCCCCACATGGTTCACAGGAACACAGTCATTTGAATTATCAACTGTTGCCTCCTAGGTTCTACATTAGCAGGAAGCTGGAATTAAGTACCAGAACTAGGAGTGAAAACCAGGCACTCCAATGGGAGATGCCCACATCTTAACTGCTAGGCTAAACATCCACTCCCCCAGTCACTTCTTAAAGGTCCCTGTACCTCTCAACCCTATGTACTGGGAACCAAGCCTCAACACAACTTCTGGTGGGGACAAGCCATACTGTAACTCTAACAGTGGCATACATGTGCAAGAGTAAGTCTGAGATAAGACACTAAGCAGGTGCCATGAACTGACCACTATGTGAACATAGAAAGTGAAAATATAAATTTCTTTTTAACCTTATTGAGGTATAATTCCTCTGCAAAAACAGCACATAGTCAGTGTATGTAACTTGGTGAGTGTAGACATGTATATACTCAAGTTACCATCACCAAAATCAAGATAATAGAGATATCTATCATTTCCAAAAATTTCCCTCTAGTCCTTTGGTTTGTTGTTATGGTAAGAACGGTTAACACAAGATCTACCTTCTTAACAAATTTATAATTCCTTATTAACTATAGGCTGTATCCCACAGCAAATCTCTGGAACTTATTTGGTATAACTGCAACTTTATACCCAATGCACAGTGTAGCCAAACAGCCACTGTTCTACTCTCTACTTCTATATGTTTGACAATTTTAGATACCTCATCTAAGAAGAATCATTCAGTATTTATCCTGAGTTATCTCACTTAGTATAATGTTTTTCAAGTCCATCTGTATAACTACAAATGGCAGGATTTCCTTCCTTTTTGTGACTGAATAATACTTCATTGTATGTATGTGGCTAACAGAATTTTAGCATCACTAGTAATTGGGGAAAGTCAAATCAAAAACCACAATGATATATCACTTTATACCTGTTAGGATGGTTACCATAAAGATATCAAGTGTTGGGGAGGGTGTATGGCAGTTGGAAGCCTTCTATACTGTTGATGGGAATATAAAGTTGTACAGCTGGTATGAAAAATAGGATGACATTTCCTAAGAAATATTAAACATACAACTATCATAAAACCAGGAATTCCAACTTCCAACTATATATCCATCAGAATCTGAAAGAGATATCTGCATTCCCAAGTTCATTGCAGTACTATTCACAAGGGCCAATAGGTAGACACAACTCAAATGTCCACTGAGAGATGAATGGGAAAATTAATTTTAAAAGGGATATGGGGAAAATACAGGGTCAGGAAGCATTTAGAAAAGGCATAAATATTTGGACTGTGGTTAAAAAATAAATGATCACTTTAACTGGGAGTAGTTGTTAATAGAAATAGCAACATTATTGAGTATCATGGGCTAGGCACTGTACTTAAAAGCATATGTATGATATTCAAGCAATGGTGGCAGTAACACTGTGTGGTAGGTACTATTTTCATTTTGTTTTTCAGAAGAAGAAAATGGTATTGGCAGAGAACATTCAAAGAGGAAGGACATCGTCATAAGAAGTATACAAACCAGAAAAAGAACATAATTCTTATACAGTGATTCATCTAGAGCATGAAAGATATTAACAACTCACTTTGTGTTTACAAATTCCAGGGTCACAGGGAGTCCAGGATGAGTGTTAGGAAGGTTTGGGAAGTGTAGTACTGTTGTCTAGGGGACTTATCACTGAACACTCCTATCAAGTCTGAAGACTTGAGTTTGAAACTTAATTCAGCCATGTACTTACCATATAATCTTTTAAAAAATTTCTTTAAAGATGTGTTTTATTTATTTGAAAGACAGTTATAGAGAGCGATAGAGAGGGAGGGAGAGAGGGAGGGAGGGAGAGAGGGAGGAAGAGAGGAAAGGAGAGAAAGAGAGAGAGAAAGAGAGAGAGAGAGAGAGAGAGAGAGAGAGAGAGAGAGAAAAGTCTTTCATCCACTGGTTCACTTCCCAAATGGCCACAGTGGCTGGAGCTGGGTGATCCAAAGCCAGGAGCCAGGAGCTTCTTCCAGGTCTTCCATGTGAGTGCAGGGGCTCAAACTCTTGGGCCATCTTCCACTGCTTTCCCAGGAACATTAGAAGGGAGCTGGATCAGAGGTGGAGCAGCCAGGACTTGAACTGGTGCCCATATGGGATGCTGGCACTACAGGCTGGGGCTTTAACCGGCTGCACCACAGCACCAGCCCTACAGCACTGGCCCCACCATATAATCTTTAAAAATAACTTGACTGCTTTGCACCCTAGTTTTTTTTTATGCCTACCTGAAAAGTGTGTATTACTATGACAGGGCTAACCTGGAGATAACAAAAAAAGATCCATGAATATTTCTTTGCATATCATTCAAATACTGCTGACTCTTCCTGTTCTAAGGCTCTTCCAACTATTTGTTACACATCTCTTGTGCACTAGGTACTGAATAAACACTCAGTATACACTATCATGAATTCTTACAACAGATCCACCAGTAGGAATTATCAGTATCCTCATTGTATGAATGAGGAATCACACAACGAGAAAGAGGTATAATCACAGAGCTGGCTAGAACTGAGATCTGCCTGGTTCTCATTCCTGTGTCCTTGCCACCACACTAGTCTCCCACCAAGATAAGATGGGAAGTGAGAATGACATGTAATGCACAGCTCAAAGTCATTTAGCGAAAGATAATTTGCCAAATGACTCATTTGCCAAATAAGTAACAATCAAGTTTACATGACCCTTTTAAAAAGTTTTAAAATCTATAGAAATTCATTTTTAGCTTCAGAAGCTATCAAGATTTTCCATTTTTAGTTGTCCAATTTCTATTTTGTCTTTATAACTGTTTTAGGGAATAATATTTTAGCTATTTTTGCCATAGTTCATCAAGTTGGACATAGACTGGGTGTCATACCCCAGTTTCTCCCTTGGAAAGGAATCTTTTCCAAGAATGTGAACAATTCAGCCATATGTGCTGGCTCTTGGAGACACTAGGATGCCTTTGGGTAGGTTGACTTTGCAGATTAGTTCATGTCATAGTGGGAGCTTCTGTCACGTGGCTGTCATGTGGAGTTTGGACCAACTGATGCCCATGCTGTGATTATTTCCTGCTCCTGCCTGTAAAATTGAATAGATTTACTGAGTAACTGGCCAAGTTCCCAGTTTGGCTCTTTGATCTGTGGAGTGAAGATTACTATGGTGGGAAAGACAAAACAGATGCTCCTGGAACTTCCCTTCCCTCCCAGAATATTAATCAAAAACAGCACACAACTCTTAAAGAGTTTCATAGATTAGTGCCATCTTTCAGTTCTTGAAAGATGCATCACCTCTTCCCTTTAGTTTCCTGCTATATTAACTTCTCCCTGTCAATCTACATTCTTAGATGGATATCTCAGAAGCATACCTAGAGTCAAGACTCAAATGTAAGTAGTCATTGGACCTTTTTTGTTATCTACTCTCACTTCTTTGTTGGTGTCATACAATCCACACCATGGCCTTATTTATCATTGATATCCTGATGACTTTTTTTTTTTTTTTTTGACAGGCAGAGTGGACAGTGAGAGAGAGACAGAGAGAAAGGTCTTCTTTTTGCCGTTGGTTCACCCTCCAATGGCCGCCGCGGCCGGCACGCTGCGGCCGGCGCACCGTGCTGATCTGATGGCAGGAGCCAGGTACTTCTCCTGGTCTCCCATGGGGTGCAGGGCCCAAGCACTTGGACCATCCTCCACTGCACTCCCTGGCCACAGCAGAGAGCTGGCCTGGAAGAGGGGCAACCGGGACAGAACCTGGTGCCCCAACCAGGACTAGAACCCGGCGTGCCGGCGCTGCAAGGTGGAGGATTAGCCCAGTGAGCCGCGGCGCCAGCCATCCTGATGACTTTTAAATTTATATTCTCACTGTTTATCTCTCTGTAGAACTTCAGACTTGGGTTATCCAACTGCCTATTTAACATCTACATTTCCATAACTGGTAGCTCACACTTAAATGTCCAAATATTAACCATGAGCTACTAATGCTCCACCTCCTAATCAATTCCTTCCTCATCTCAGTTATTGCCCCAAGCTTGAAGTCGTCCTTAATTCTCATGTGTTGATCTCCACGTGTATCCTGGATCTGCTCACATCATTTCTGTATCTGCCAGTTTCCCTTGTACCATGAATATTTCTTATAGTGCCTAGCAGTTCCCTCTTCCACTCTTGCTACCCTATTCTTTATTTTCCATAAAGCAAACAAATGCACCTTTAAAAATGTACATCAAATATCATCCTTTCCTCATTCAAAACTCTCTAATAGTTTTCCATTAGGAAGCGTTAATCTGAGTGCTCGTGATAACCTCCAGATACCTACTTAGTTGAGCCTTGCCTTCTTGTCCCTCCTATTTCCTAACACATGGTTCCTTTAACTCACACCAACCCAGTCACAGCTGTCAATGTTCCTCACATCTGCTGAGCTCATCCCACCTGCCTCAGATGCTTTTTGCTTAGGTTTTTGCATGACCTTTGCCACCTTTTTGTTAGCTCTCTGAGCCAATGACTACCTTTTGGAGGAGAAGAGTCCATCTAAAAATACTTATCTTCCCCAAAGAGTCCATCTAAAAATACCTATCTCTGCCATGTCAGTCAAAGTACAGAGCGACTCACTGGATCTAAGAAATGCAAAAATGTGCCTCAGGTATAACAGATGTTTCTTTCTCATTTAATAATCCAGAGCTCTTGAGTGGCTTCCCAGGATGCTTTAGTTGTTGCTGCTTCTCAACTAGCAGGAGAAAAGGAAGTACAAGGTGAGCAGTTTTGTCTCTAAGGAGGTAATTTGGAACTCACTCTAACTCACCTTCCATTAGCTCAAACATAGGTACAATTCCACACCCAGCTGCAAGAGAGACTGAAAAATATAATCTCTAGATGGGTGGTTTTGAGCTTAGGTAATTCCAGAGATCTCACACTAAATGGAAGATGGGAGGAAATACTAGGGACAGTTAGCAGCCTCTGCCTCACCTACATACCTTGACTTTTGTCTACTACCACACACCTTTTACTTCTCAGCGCTCACTGTGACTCTACTTCATACATGTTTGTTTGCTTCTTTGTTAACGTCCTACTGTCCCCGCACTATAGAATATCAGCTTGGGGGCGGGGCGGGGGGAATGCAAAACTGTGTTTTCAACACCATATACAAGCAACTTGGGAGAGTGGCACCAATATGTGTTCAAAATATCTTTTTGTTAAGTGAGTGAACAATAAAGAATTTGGCTGATAATCATCTAACTTGTTGTAATAGGTAGCAGTTAGAAATAATGTTAACTTTGAATTTTAGTTACACTTGTTATCTTGAAACAAAGGGCTAGCTAATTAAAATTTCCAGGGGAATACCTCCAGTAGATATTAAAACATTTTAGCAGGTTGTAATCCATGGCTGGAGGGCGTAGAGATTGGGTGTTTGTACCAAATGAATTTTGTATTTCACAGAACCATTACTAGCAGCATGCTGCCTTGCTATATATTACTAGATGATTCAAAAATTATTGATTTAGAAAACTTATGTACTCACTTTATTTCATGTATAACATACTGACTCATTCTAACTTCCAAGATATTCATGGTTATGAGTGAAAATAATGACTTGGATACTTTTGGTTAGAAAAGTATTAGTAAACTTCATTAATTTTTATTATTTTGAAAAACTTCAAAATACTGAGAACCACAGAAATTAATAATAGATGCTTCTATTTTTTCCTCCAAAAGTTAAGGATTTCTAACATTTTTTCTTAAGTGTTTTCAAATTTTTTTCTTGTGTATGTTTATGTTTACACAAATAGTATTTAAGTATATTCTCATTGGAACAAAAAGACAAACCACAGAAGATAAAGCTAATGACCCTCTGAGTTGCACTACCAACCTCAGCCTCTTCCATTTCTCTGTAGAGGAGGTCATGGACATGAACTTGGCTTGGATTCTGCAAGTCCATTAAAAATACTTTTATATAAATGTATGTATGTATTCACAAATAACATGCTATCTTTTAAGATTTTATTTAAATGTTACCATGCTCTATTTATCATACTATAGCTTTCTTTTCACTCATTATGTTTTGAGGATTTATTAAGATTAATCTGAATGGTTTTTTTGCTTAATTCAGGACACACTAACTAGTCTTTCATGAGAATATGTCACAACTTTAAATCCTTGATGGACTTTGAAATTTCATGTATAAAATATAGAAATATGGAGAATGCTACAGTAAGAATCTTTATTGTATCTATAAGACTTTGTTAATATTTCACAGGGGCATATTCCTAAAAGTGACATACTGAAATTTTACCAGGTGCTTCCAAGTGCTTTTCAAAGGGATGGTGACAATTTATATGTTTGTTATCCCATGCATGAGAGCACCTGTCTTCCCACATCTTCAGAGTACTTGATATAGTTATATATTTTAGCATTTTGACCATTTACATTTAACATTATTAATTCTGTTTAAGTGAAGGAAAAGGAAAGCAAGATCATTAAGCTCTCTCACTAATGCCACAAATTGCTTTGCCCATAGTCACAGTGAAAATAACTTGGAGATCATGAAATCTTGGAAAGTAACTTAATTCATTCCACCTTAGTTTTTTTAGTCTATAAAATAGAAATTTTAATATTCCAGCAAGAGTCTTTTGAATACTAAATGTGAAAACTTCTGGTCGATGCTTAGCATGTTGCAGGGTAAATAAGCATTTGTTTTTTTCATATAAGCTGTATGAATAATACTGAAGGTTTTTGGAATTGCGGTACTAAATGTAATTAATTGGTTCTAAAATGTCATGGATTACAATAAGCACTATTATTTTTGTACCTTTAGAGAAGTAAAATGTTGTCCTTTAAAACATGAAATATTATCCATTGCAAAACTTGAGATTCCAGAAATGTTAAAATACAATTTGAACATACACATCTTGTAATCAATCAAATATAGTGTTGTCTTAGTTTTGGTTCCCCTGGAAGTAAACCCTCAAAGAGTCAGATGCTAATAATTTATTTGGGAGGTAATGCAGAACACAGTGGTAGGGAATAGGGAATATGAAACAGGGAAGGAAAGAAAGCCAATAATCAGTGCTTTATCAAATAAATTGCTTTTGTGGGAAAATAATCCCATTGTGAAATTCTAGGAGCCATGTGGGGAGCAAACCGGACTAGACTGTTACCGGAATTAAGACTTATTCTATGCATCTGCTCTCCCACAATATGGCGCTGGGAGAGAAGTAAACAGCTTCCGCACAGCTGCCTCCAGTTCAACCAATTAACTGTAGGACTTGCTCCTGATTGGAGAGCAGCGTACTCGGCGTGTGGGCAGCCGAGTTGGGATTGGCGGAGGAGGACTATAAAGGAGGAGAGAAACGGCATGCACCAGGAACATCTATGGGGAACATCTAAGGGAACCCGTGCAGCCCCCGAGAGAACCGGCCGGTGGTGTGCCGCTCCCCTGCGGAAGTGGGGAATGTGGCCAGGGGGAACTGCCCTTCCACGGAGGTGGAAGGGATAGTAGCCAACCCGGGAAGAACCAGCAGCAAACCCGGGGAGGGCCGAGCAGACGAAAGAACAGCGCAGGGTCCTGTGTCGTTCCTCCACGAAGAGGGGGAGCGACATAATGGTGCCGTGACTCGGATATGAAGCCTAGGCAGGGTTTAGTGTCGTTCCTCCACGAAGAGGGGGAGCGACAGAGCCAGAATTGAATATTTAGCTCAGAGTTATTCAACTCAAGGTGCAATGGATGTAAGGTATTTATTTGCCAACTTCTACTAGTTCTTGGTTGGGGAATTGTCTTGGGGAGCTGCTAGTTTCCTGGTATTTTTCCTGCCCTAGGTGTAGATAGAGAAGTTTCCAATGGTCAAAGAACCCTCAGGCAGAGTAGCAGCTGATGAACCAGTATAAGTGGAAGTGGTCAGGCTGAGATGGTGACAGTAGGACACCAATGCTGTATGTACACTCAATCTCTTGGAATGCATGGGTCTACTCCTGCCCAGGTTTGCTTCTGTTGCTACTTCTTCTTCCTCTTTAAAATACAATCCATCATACTTCAATTTCTGGAGGGAAGGTATGTGAATTAATTTTTTTTTATTTTTAAAGTTTCATTTATTTATTTAAAAGGCAGAGTGGCAGAGAGAGAGGGGGGAAGGGGTGAAGAGACAAAGAGATTTTCCATTTGCTTGTTCACTCTCCAAATGGCTGAATCAGCTAGAGCTGGACGAGGATGAAACCAGGAGCTTGGAACTCGATCTGGGTCTTCCATGTGGATCACTTGGGCCATCCTCTGCTGCTTTCCCAAGCACATGTGAGACCTGGGTCAGAAGTGGAGCAGCTGGGACTTGGACCAGTGCTCTGATATGGGATGCCAGTGTTGTAGGCAGAAGCTTAACTCACTATACCACAACATTGGCCTCTACTGAATCTTCTTATTGTTTCTTTTTTCAAGTGTGGCCTGGGAGAATTCTAACAAAAAACAAATGAATGAAAGTAAATTTTTGGCCGGTGCCACGGCTCAATGGACTAATCCTCCGCCTTGTGGCGCCAGAACACCGGGTTCTAGTCCCAGTCGGGGCGCCAGGTTCTGTCCCGGTTGCCCCTCTTTCAGGCCAGCTCTCTGCTGTGGCCCGGGAGTGCAGTGGAGGATGGTCCAAGTACTTGGGCCCTGCACCCCATGGGAGACCAGGAGAAGCACCTGGCTCCTGCCATCGGATCAGCACGGTGCGCCGGCCGCAGTGCGCCAGCCGCGGCGGCCGGCCATTGGAGGGTGAACCAACGGCAAAGGAAGACCTTTCTCTCTGTCTCTCTCTCTCACTGTCCACTCTGCCTGTCAAAAAAAAAAAAAAAAAGTAAATTTTTAAAAATATCCTACAACAGAAAGGTTAATGGGACAAACTAGAGTCTCTACCACTGCAGTTGGCCTTAGAGCCATGTTGATAATTATCATTTTTCTCGTCTCCACTCATTCCAAATTTCAGTTTACCCTTGGCACTCTTGCTAGTCCAGGTTGCTTGTCCAAGGGGATAACTCTGAGACATAAGAATGATTGGTTACTATGCTGTTCCCAGGCTGCAGTTGCTAATTCATTATTATCACTGGGCATGAATGCTAAGATATGTCCAAGTCAATACTTTGGATTCCAAACATAATCCTCCATGCCCCTAACATACAGCACTGACTCTATTGCCTTAGGATGATCAGAGTCAATCACTCCTGCCAGCACAGTAAATCCTTTAAAAATCTGCTTATCTACTGGAATGAGGAGTTAAAAATATCCAGAGAGCAAATATACTGCACAAATTTCCCTAATGTATCACTGAGAGTGGTAATAACATAGGCCATTATTTTTATCCTTGTGTTGTTTGTTCTATGTATTCTACATATCAGGGAAGCAGTATAATGCAGTGGTCATTGGTTCAAAGTTCACACCGCATACAGAATAATAGCACAAATACTACAAGGAGTCATCCCCAAGCTGCTGCCTTAGCTGTGTGTTTAAGAGCCATTCCAACATTTCATCAAGCTGGCACCTTTGGATGGATGATATTCACAGTATCAGTCAAGCTTCTGGTGGTGTGACATGACCTCAAACGGACTTCTCTTGACATGAAATTACTGCCTGTTTTCAAGACAACATTTCAGGGGATCTCATAGATCTGATGGATCCCTGAAGAGTTGTGTTGGCTTAAATACTGTGGGGAAGAAAGGCAAACCCGTACCTTGAATATGTGTCAATTCCAACTAGAACAAATCACTTCCCCTTCAGGACGGAAGGGGATGGGTAGTAAACATCTTGCCACCAAGCCACTAGTCAGGCTACATAATGGAGGATAACACATTGAACACTCACATTTGTTTTCTGGTGTTTCCTTTTTTTTTTTTTTTTTTTAAAGATTTTTATTTGTTATTTGAGAGGTAGAGCCATAGACAGAGAAAGGGAGAGACAGAGAAAAAGGTCTTCCATCAGCTGGTTCATCCCCCAAGTTGCTGCAATGTTCAGAGCTAAGCTGAACTGAAGCCAGGAGCCAGGAGTTTCCTCTTGGTCTCCCACATGGGTGCAGGGGCCCAAGCATTAGACCATCTTCTACTGCTTTCGCAGGCCATAGCAGAGAGCTGGATCAGAAGAGGAGCAGCTTCGGCTCAAACCGGTGCCCATATGGGATGTGGGCACCGCAGGTGGAGGCTTAGCCTACTGTGCTACAGTGCCGGCCCCTGGTTTCTGGTGTTTCTAGACTGGACATTTGGCAGCAGCAATAAGCCAGGTTAGTCTTGGTGAGAGGGTCCCATGCTATGGGTTATGATCTCCATTCCTGACACATAGATATTTGATGTATGAGTCCATTGGGAAAAGTCTAGAGTGGCTGAGTACAGAAACTCAATGCCCTTTTGGGGTGAATTATTCTGCCCAATTGCTTGGTTAGTACATTTCTATGGTGGATGCTTTCTTGCAGGTATTGCCATGAGATGTCAACATAGGGCTATTGTGTATCTACAATCTATTTTCACCTGTGCTGATGTCTGCAGTGGACACAATCTTGAATAGATCTGATTGTTTTTTCAACTGGAGGTGTAAAGTTTATTGAAAAGAATGCTCCCCAAAGAGGGTTGCTGTTAGGGGAAATGCTCTAGAGGTTTTTATGATCTGGGAGAGATGCAAATGAGGCATTCAGCAGTGAATCTTGTGATTGGTTCTTGGTTATGGTAATTGGATGCCAGTTAAGTCTCCAATTATAGTAGCTGCCTGCCTGACTTCTCTAAGGTCCTCCAAGACTCATCACCACATACTGGGGAGGGGCAACCCTGTCCTTTCCTACCTAGTTGGGTGTCTGTCAGTCTTCCCTCTGAAGAGGTGACTCTAACTGCCATCAGGGAGCAGGGGTGACAACCACTCTGGCACTTTAAGCTAGAGGAAGGTGAATGCTGGGGACAGCAGTCAGGGTTTCTCCTCCAGAGGCCTGTCCAGTGGGTCCCTGATGGAATGTTTGCATATGTGGTGCAGGACCATATGGAATTTGACATCCTGTTGACAGGACTCAAGTCCTACAAACCTGATCAGCTGTGAGGATATCTGATACCAGATTGCTCTGCAAGACCATTGGACCCAATGAGTTCAGAGGTTTCTTGAGTATTGATGGCACCTCCCATGGCTCCCCATCACTGTAAGCAGATTCTTTTTCCTTTTGAACAACTGGAGTCCCTCAGTTGCCTCACAGGAGAAGTCACTGTCTCTTTGGAGGTGTTGCAGCCATCCTCTGGGACTGAGTCTGAAGTTGGTTTGGAAGCCAGGCTTTTGCTTGAGAGTGGTGGATCCAGGATTCTAATCTAGACATCTATACTGCAGCAGGAGTAGAAGGCATTAAGGTATAGGGTCCCTCCCATACTCCCCTTGAGATAGGGAGAGAGGGAAGATTTCACCAGCTCCAGGTGTCTTGCACAGGAGGTCTTGGCTCTCGAGGCTGGTTTTCTGAAAGTTGACTTTTGTCTGCTGAAACTGGTTGAGCACTGATGAGGCCCGAGTTTTTACCTAATGCACTGGAAACAAGGAATGTCCATAAAGGCCATCTCTGTGAATTAAGGGAAAAGTGTTGATGTAACAGAGGTAGGTGACATAATTACTATGATAAATATGAAACTTCGCTTTCAAAAAGAGAAAGAATTTATTTATAAAGGTAAGCATCAAAAAAGATGCAGCTCATGCATTATTATGAAGTGATGGGGAGGATTATCTAAAATTGCACATGAAGTTGTACACCAGATGTGGATGGGAACAAGTCATAGTACATGCAGTGAAATGAGGCAGCTGCTACATACTCACCATGGTGTTCCTCTAAGTATTTTATTTTATTTTATTTTATTTTATTTTATTTTTATTTAGTAAATATAAATTTCCAAAGTACAGTTTATGGATTACAATGGCTTTCCTCCCACCCCATAATTTCCCTCCCACCCGGACCCCTCCCATCTCCTGCTCCCTCTCCCATTCCATTCACATCAAAATTCATTTTCAATTATCTTTATATACAGAAGATCAATTTAGTATATATTAAGTAAAGATTTCATCAGTTTGCACCCACACAGAAACACAAAGTGTAAAATACTGTTTCAGTACTAGTTATAGCATTACTTCACATTGGACAACACACTAAGGACAGATCCCACATGAGAAGTAAGTACACAGTGACTCCTGTTGTTGACTTAACAATTTGACACTCTTGTTTATGGCGTCAGTAATCTCCCTAGGCTCTAGTCACGAGTTGCCAAGGCTATGGAAGCCTTTTGAGTTTGCTGACTTCGATCTTATTCAGACAGGGTCATAGTCAAAGTGGAAGTTTGCTCCTCCCTTCAAAGAAAGGTACCTCCTTCTTTGATGACCTATTCTTTCCACTGGGATCTCACTCACAGAGATCTTTCATTTAGGTTTTGTTTTTTTTTTTTTTTTTTTTTTTTTTTTTTTTTTTTTTTTGCCAGAGTGTTTTGGATTTCCATGCCTAAAATACTCTCATGGGCTTTTCAGCCATATCTGAATGCCTTAAGGGCTGATTCTGAGGCCAGAGTGCTATTTAGGACATCTGCCATTCTATGAGTCTGCTGTGTATCCCGCTTCCCATGATGGATCGTTCTCTCCATTTTTGATTCTATCAGTTAGTATTAGCAGACACTAGACTTGTTTGTGTGATCCCTTTGACTCTTATACCTATCAGTATGATCAATTGTGAACTGAAATTGATCACTTGGACTAGTGAGATGGCATTGGAACATGCCACCTTGATGGGATTGTATTGGAATCCCCTGGCACATTTCTAACTCCACCATTTGGGGCAAGTCTGATTGAACATGTCCCAAATTGTACATCTCCTCCCTCTCTTATTCCCACTCTTATATTTAACAGGGATCACTTTTCAGTTAAAATTTAAACACCTAAGAATAATTGTGTGTTAATTACAGAGTTCAACCAATAGTACTAGAACAAAACAAAATACTAAAATGGATAAAGTATTACATTGTACATCAACAGTCAGGACAAGAGCTGATCAAGTCACTGTTTCTCATAGTGTCCATTTCACTTCAACAGGTTTCCCCTTTGGTGCTCAGTTAGTTGTCGCCGATCAGGGAGAACATATGATATTTGTCCCTTTGGGACTGGCTTAATTCACTCAGCATAATGTTTTCTAGATTCCTCCATCTTGTTGCAAATGACCGGATTTCATTGTTTTTGACTGTTGTATAGTATTCCTCTAAGTATTTTAAAAAGATTTATTTATTTATTTGGAAAGCAGTGTGTGTGTGTCTGTGTATGTGTGTGTTTGTGTGTATGTGTGTGTGTGTGTGAGAGAGAGAGAGAGAGAGAGCTTCCATCTGCTGGTTTACTCCTCAAATGGCTACAGTATCCAGGACTGGGCCAGGCCAAAGCCAGGAGCCAGGAACTCCATTTGGGTTTTCCACTGTCTGCCCAGGTACATCAGCAGAGAGCTTGATAGGAAGTAGAGAAGCTGGGGCTCGAATATACACTCTCAAATGGGATGCCAGAATCACAAGTGGTGGCTGACCTGATATCCCATAACAGTGGACATTTTATAGCTTATTTAGTGTTTTTGGTAGACAAAATCATGCATACACAAACATGAAATGTCTCATACGCTCATATTGTCTGCAGTTAGGTAAATCACACTGGAACAAATTTATATTTTCAAACATATTTAATTGTGTCTCTAAAAACCTCAGTGACGTGGCAGGTCTGTTTATCTCCCGCCCTCTGTTGAGCATGTGTCACACAAGGCCACCAGATCACTTGTCATTTCTTGTTCTGCAGTTCTGACTCACAAGAGTCCAACCGTGTGGTAGAGCAGCATGGTACTCTATGGAATGTCACATGAACAACTTCCTTTTGAACTATATTGTGTCAAAGATCAGGAAAGTTAACACAGCCCTGACATAACTTGCCAACTTGTGTCTGTTTCAGGTGAATTACTAACCAAAGCAGTGGCTTTAATATCTTGCCTGCTGGTCCTTGGATACTAGAAGCCCCAAACATCCAAGCAGCATAGCTTATGCTTTGAGTTTTTGTTGCTGTTGTTGTTTTTCTGCAGCTCCTGGCCGAAGTATTACCTCTCTGGGACTTGAACCTCTAACTCTCAAAGTCTAGAGCTATAGATACAGGAAGCACCAAGTTTCCCCATGTTATGATGGGAGGGATAGGAAATGCAGTCACTCCTATACTATTTGGGTTCATGGACCCATGTATTCTTCCTCTTGGGGACGCAGAGCCATGTACAGATCCTTGATGCCTTCACTGCATTCTGGTAGGGTGCATCCCATACTTACAGAGTGCTGCCTCCTAGTTAGTGGTTGAGCTATGTTAGTAGGCCCTTCCATTGCTCAATAGGCTAGAAGGTTCTGGTTTATGATATGACTAGTGGATCCCTTAGAGAGGGGCCCTCTCCTGGACCTGCTTTATTTTAAAGTAGGTCCTCTGGCCTGATACAGTGATAGGTGCTCGTCCATGCTGGTGGACCCAACACCCAGTCAGCCTCAGATCATAGACCTGGCTGAGGTCTTTCTTTCAGGCTGAGGGCCTGAAAGAAGGAAAGGGAAAGCCATGTCCAGAATTCAGTTTCTATCACTGTGAGGATGCAGTTCTGATCCTTCCAAGATGGAAGGTGTTCAGTGTAATGAGAGTTGCTATGTATCCAGTGACTGGTTGATGTTCTTAAAGAAGCATGCTATATATTGAGAGTTTAGTATCTGTTGGTCACTGGCAGGTTGGACATTTGTTGGTAGCTGTTATTGGTAGTTTTTGCCAGAGCTGTCTCTTATACTTAGCAACAGTGAGGGGATCTTCATGGCCAACCAGACAGTGAGTGATCTGGCTCCCAAACTCATCCTCTTCCTTGATTTCTTGGATGATTCTCAATACTGACTGTCTTAAGTTACAATCCCAGTATTAATTGAGGAAAATGAGGGGCTCAGGGCATAAACTAAGAGAGAAATTGATCCAGGTTTATGCATGTGCAGAGTCAGCAAGTAAGAGTGAGTGCCTCCTTAAATTATATGCCTTAGATGCTTCTCTTACCTCATCCTAGTCCTGGTCTTAGCACACGGGACTTTTAGAAATTGAGGCTGAGATGGAGTTTGAGTTGCATGACCAGCACCTGCAAAAAGGAGGAAGAGGCAAGATTGGACAGAGGAAAACTTCAAACTGCCATGCAAGCCTGACTAAGGCTCAGCCAACCCAGCAGGGAATTCTGAAGCAAGCATTGCCCATCAGCGTTGTTTGGCATTCAGCAGGCATGGGCAGGTCTTTATAGCCCTATTTTTCTTGGTCACCAGACACAGGAAGCCCCCCAAAAGACCCAACTTTGCAAAGTGGCACTTCGCAGCTGTCATGCAGAATGCACTCCTCACTCATTGCTGGGCAGGAAGGCTTTGTTGAAGAGGGATCTGGGCAACAAAACCCCAGATCTACTATGAGTTTCTTGTGCAAGCCTCGTTTTTTATCCCTGACACTTGGAGTTCTGTTGGTTGGGTGTCTTTTTTTCCCCATCCAAGAAATGCTTCCACCAGGGGACAAATGAGATTCTCCTTGATTTGGAAGTTGTAACTGCTCCTTGGGTATTTTAGTGTCCTCATGCCCCTGAGCCAAGGAGAGAAGGGGATTGATGTACAGGTTATGGTAATTGAAACTAATGCCCAAATAGAAACTGAGTGGCTACAATATAGTGAGAGCAGGGATATGCAGTAAGCACTAAAGTCAAGGAATTCTCTGGAGCACTTTTTGGTAATTGCCTATCCAATAGTAAAAGTGGAAATCACAGCAACTACAGTAAGACAGAACAAATGAACTGAACTCTGCAAGTTTGAAGACTTAGGTCATACTGTCAAAGAACCCATCAAGGTAAGGTCCTGACTGACAGAGGAAACAAGGAATAATAGAAGGAAGTTAAAAATACCAAGTATGGCCTTTGGCCAGTCCCCAAACCAGGGTACTGGAAGCTATTAGGATTCCTTATTTGTTTTTACAAGCACACACACATTCACACATGCACACACTCATATCCACAAGTATATAAATACAGACTGTTTTCTTTTTCTCTCTCTCCTATTTTCCCTTCATTATTTTGTAAAAGGATGGATGTCAGTGATCAGCATGACAGTGCAGTGTTCAGCTGACAGATATTCAGGGGTACCCATGACCCAGCCAAGAAGTTAGTTTAAATATATGGAGAAGGGTGGGCATGGGTGCTGAGTCCTCACAGAGGTGGCCTGTGCTAGCTGTGAAGCTATTTTCATCTCTCAATTCCAAATCTGCCCTTTTGACTCTGCTCTTCCATGCTGGGACTAGGGCTATCAAAATGCATCTTTCTGTCATCAGCTGGCTTCCTGCTAGTTTCTGCCAGACTAGAAGACTGAAAGAGGGAAGACTTTCAGCTCCCTGTTTGTTTGCTGTTCCCCCAGCAATAACTCATTCCTCTAGAAGCAGGAGCTGACTCTCGTTGCTATTGGTTTCAGTTTCCAATTTTCCTTCATGGTCCCAAAGCCAACCTCTTCATGTTTCTTCAAAGGCACAAGCTCCAGAGATGTGCCTGCTCCCTTGGAGGTCCAAGGCTCAGAGCCAGTGTCACAGAGCAGTGTGTTTGGAGTTGGGAGGCCACAGCTTACTGCCTTGCACATCTACTTCTGAAAACATCCCCAAGAGTATGTCTTGCCGAAATAGCTTCTTTTCTCCTGGGTTGTAAAGTAGCCTGCTGACCAGAAAGAGAGAGCAAACTTCTGCCTCTAGGCATATAGCTACCTACCTCTGCTCTTATTTCAGGCAGAAAATACTCCATTTTAGCATGTTCTGTGCAAAGCCCCAGGGTCTCTGCAGGCCGAGGGGGAGACGAGAGCTCCCCCTGAAGCTCCCCAGTGCAGCCAACAGAAGAGAACAGAAAGGCAGGAGGGTTGGATGCCATTGTCATTTACCCATGGAGTGAGACAAGGGAGTGAGGCAGTGATCCATGCTGACCTTTCTTTCCTGCCGTCTGGAAAATGAAACTTTCCACAGTGTCTGTCTTAATTATGCATGGACACAGTGGATTTGCATATCCAAGTACTCAGGGTAGTGGACCAGATGAGTCACTGCTGCCTGGTTGTGGGATGCGGAAGAATGCAACAAAGGGCAAGGTTTGCACAATCCTTCGATTTATGTGCTAACTTGTGCTGATCAACTCTCCCCCCCCCGCCCCCCCCCCCCCCCCGAACTCTATGAGTTTGAAGAATTGGCTGAATTCAGTTCTGTTTATCATCATTTTCTCCCCATTACTGGCAGCCTCCTAGCAGCTTCACTGATGTGTTGCTTCTCCTAGACATTTTCACCGTATCAGGGAGTTTTCTGGCAGGTGAAATCTACCACTATGCCACTCTAGGTCCTTGGAAAAATTTCTATGTAGGCTTGGACCTTAATTTTCCCATTACTTGCAAATAAGGAGCTTTGACAGGACTATTTTCAAGGACATGTACAACCCTGTAGTATGTTATGGACTGGGGTGTGCTTCCTCCCCACTCCCACAATTCATACATTGAAGTCCTAACCCCCGAGGTGATAGCGTTTGGAGATGGTTTGGCAGAGGTGGTTATCACTAGTGGAGGCCATGAGGACACGGCCCTGATGCAATGGGGTCAGTGAGCAGAGAACTCGCTCTCTTTCTGTCCACCATGTGAGGACACAATGAACAGGCAGCCATCTGCAAGCCAGGAAGAGGGCCTTCATTGGGGCTAAGCATTACTAGACCTTCTCCAGAACTGTGAGAAAAGAAATTTGTGTTGTTTAAGCTAGCAGTCAATGGTATTTTGTTATAGTAGCCTGAGCCAACTCTGTTGTAATTCTGCCTTTCTCCACTGAGTGACTTGGGCAAGATTTAACCTTTCTCTGCACTGCAGCTTTCTCACTGGGAATGAAGACATTGGATTAGATTAGGTCAGGTTAGATTAGCCGTGAGGTCCTTTCCACATCGGAAGTTGCTGCAATGTTTGATGGAATGCCTTTCCCCTCCTAAGGGTATTATTGAGTACACACACACCATGCTTATGTTAAAAGTGGTAGAAAGCAAATTTGAATATAAGGAAAGACAGAATGCATTGTTTTGAGCCAGAGAATCTGAAGAATGGTCTAAAAACCATCATTCACGAAGGAGTGGGACCCCTAGAACATGGGCACAAAAACTAAGCCACTCCCTCTCCCCTCATTTCTGCTCCTTTATGTGTGTTGAATCCATTCACTCTCACTACAGGTCAGCTTTGTTTCTTTTTTTTCCCCACAGGGTGGGAGACTTTTCCGGACTTTTAAGGTTTACATCCTCAAGCATCTGCCACTAGGAGGGGTCAACCTTGGCGTTCTGGGTTTAAATTTTTAAAATCTCAGAGAAAAGAGTCATTAACCTAGCTTAGCTCATATGCCACCTCTAGACCAATCAGCTGTGACTGGAGGTCAGAGAAATTTAAGCATCAAAGCTCACTTAGTATCCATGGATACTGGGACAAGGCAGTTCCCAGGAGAAGGGAGCAAGTCTGCGCTGGCTCAAACATTCCACAAGAGGATTATCATAAAGCGATGGATCTGGTGGTGAGATCTTAGGCACAACACAAGGGCCAAGAGAGTAGGGCTGTGGGCCTGCCTCAAAGGGTGAGACTAGCAGAGGAGGCTGAGAGGACTGCGTTCTTCCCATTTTATTAATGAAAGGACTGAGGCTTAATGACTTGAATAATAAGCATATTGTACAGCTGACACTGAAAGCCAGGGAGTCTGATTCAAGAGCTCACAATCTTAGGCTGTAGTTAATCATGCCCAGGGCTGGGAAGTGCCTGCCACCCTGTTTCCATAAGCACTTCCTAGGCACCATGATAGTATGAACAAGAAGACAAGGTCCCTGTCCTGAGACAACAACTCACTAGAGATACCATCATGGTCATGAGTCACATGGCACAGCTGGAGTTCATGGACCAGTCCACAGGAGGGCAGAAGTGCCTGGTAGAGGCCTATCTTGTCCAGGTGAGCCACTCACCTTGACTGCCTGCATGAAAGGCTCATGTAGGTAGGGCCTAGAAGGCCAGATCAAGGACTGAGGCTGTGATCCATCAGAAAGGCCCATGGCCTCCCTTCTTCAGTCAGCAGCCACAGCTAGAGCTCCAAGTACCTTCAGTGTTTCAATGTGTGTGTGTGTGAAGCATCATTACACTCTTAACACTTTATATATGAAATACATGAAATTTATTCCTTTTATATAAATAAAAGTTTAAAAATTTATATATTTATTTGAAAAGTCTGAGTTAAAGAGAGAGAGAGAGAGAGGATCCTTCATCTACTGGTTCATTTCTTAGATGGCCACAACAGCCAGGAGCCAGGAGCTTCTTCCAGATTTCCCACGTGGGTGCAGGGGCCGAAGTTCTTGGGCCATCTTCCACTGCTTTTCCCAGGTGCATTAGCAGAGAGATCTATTGGAAGTGGAGCATCCGGAACATGAACCAGCATCCATCCATTTGGGATGCCAGTGTTGTAGGTGGCAGCTTTACGTGCTAGGCCACAATGCTGGTTACAAAGTAATTCATTTAAAATAATTACAGTTTTACCAGAAACAAAAAGTAAATTTCAAAGTTATTTATTGAAATGATGAAATTTTAAGTACTTGGTTTTAAAAATACTATTTAGTTGAGAGAAAAAGAGATCTTTTATCTGCTGGTTTACTCCCCAAATCCCGAAATGCCCACAAAAGCCTGGGCTGGGCCAGGCTGAAGCTTGAAGCCAAGAACTCAATCTGTGTCTCCCACGTGGGTGGCGGGGACTTGAGCCATCATCTACTGCCTCCTAGTGTGCACATTGGCAGGATGTTGGAATGGAGAGCAGAGCCAGGACTCAAACCCAGTCACTCCAGTATGGGATACAGGTATCCCAAGTCACAGCTTAACTGGTGTGCCAAACACGCACCCCCTTTTTTATTTTACTATGTTTTCAAATGTTCCATAGGAATATGTATTGTTTTTATATGGGGAAGTGGGTTGTGACAGGTCCTAATGTGAATACTCCTAAGCCTGAAGGCCCCTGGTTAGCATGGCTTTGGACTACCTGTGCAGGTGTTTGATTGCTTCTGTTGGCAACTTGAGAAGTTCCATCCACCCCCCTTCTTGCAATGTGTCTCTGAGTGATTCCTGCATATCCTTTCACACAATCTTACATTTTCTGTCTTCTCTGATTAAAGGAGTTCCGCCGCATGGCTATGATTTTTGCAGAAACTGAAGCAGAAGGTAGGCCAAAGGCAGATACAAAGATAAAAAGGCTGCAAGACAGGAGTTAGGCTCAGAGCTTTGCACTGGCCATGGATCCATATAAATGTAACACGGTCCTCCGTGTGTAGAGATGGTGCTTTATGGCTTACAGAGTGCCTTCTAATCCACAAACAAGCTTGATAGTCCTGACACCTTTCTGTGCCCACAGCAAGTCACTCTCAAGTTTTCGGCTCTTTTTGATGGTGCTGATTGTTCTCTGCGCCACCTGTACAATTCTGTGAGGTTCACCACGAGTGGCTCTTCAAAGCCTTCCCTTGACTCTAAGCAGAATTAATTACATTAATTTGTCTGTGCTCCCAGAACACATTGTCCATACCTGCCACTTTCATAGATAGTTTACAGGAGTTATTGGAATATCTCTCTGTCTTCCCCACAAGAACAAGAACTCCTCCAAGGCAGGGATAAAATCTTATTCATCTCTATGTACTTAGCATTTAGTCCCATGGCTGGCACAGGCAGATTCTTAACTTGATTGATATGAAGTAAACAACCCAGTAAGGGTCAACAAGGCAGTTGACATCTCCTTCATTTGATGGAGGAGTAAACTGGAGCTCCAGGAAGGATGAATCACCTTGTCTGACATTCCTTGGCTAGTAGGATTTGAACCCATGTCAATTTAGCTCCCAAACTTACAGTCTTTCGGTACCCTGATTGATAATCCTCTGCATCATCACATCACCATCACCACCATCACCAGATGGCACTGGCTGCTGCTGCTGCTGCTTCATTGTCATCTTCCCAGTGCCAGCATTGTGCAAGGAGCCCACGAAATCCTAGTTGAATGCATAAGTGCACTATTGCCATCATTTTCACCATAACTCCTCTCTCACGCCTCCTCCCACAATTCAATACATGTTGACTAAAGAAGCATGCTGGGTCATGTGCTAGGTACATCTTAAGTTTCTTTGCATCCCCTGTGGTGGTTGGCAGACATCCGGCACATCAACACTGAGCAAAAGATGCAGACTTCCTTGGTGAGCTTCTTCATGTTTTAGAATGAGGAAATGTCTCCAAAGTTTGAACTCAGCACACTTCAGGGAAATGGGTGCACCAGGCTGGTCATATTCAAAGAAAGCTGTCACTTTTCACAACTCCAAACAAAAGTTTAAAGTGAGTGTGGTACAGTGGGAAGAACCTTAAATGTGAAAACCAAAGCCTTCAGTTTATGTTCTGGCTTTTTCATTGACTTGCAAAGTAACTTCAGACAAATCCTATTATATCTCCAAATCTCTGAGTTTCTTCATATATGAAGACGAGAGGGATAATATTTCTGACTTCTTTCACAGGTGTGGTATGAAGGCTTACATGGGATCATGTGTGAAATTGCTTTTTATTCCAGCAAGTCCTACACACAGGCAAGACATTTGTGTTATTAAAAGTGGAGAGAATGGAACCACTGGCTATTGAAATGCCATATTCCCTTTTTTCCCTCCCCTCCACAATATTTTGCTAAAATCATAGACTCATGCCCACTTTTCTCTTTTCAGACCTATCCTAGATCCAAGGATCCTTTCACTGTGTGTGTAAAATAGAAAGATACGTGCATGTGCACACACATGCGCACACAGGACAAAGAGACATAGCCCTCCTGTTCTGGCATCTTGGAAATCATTTCTGAAGGGGATCTTAGGTTTGGACTTGTGTTTTTGCAGCTCCTATTTGATGGTGCTATTTTAAACAGTTCTCAGTTGGGAAGCTGGCAGCTGATTGCTTTTCAAAGCCTTGTCTTTTTTCACCATCCTTTTCTTCATACATAAATCAGGCTGCATCCCCACCTTCTGTTTCCTTTCTGTCTTTGAGCTGATGAGGGAGCAAGATGCAATTTAGTAGCTGGGCTGGAGGGGGACTGGATTGTTTCAGAGAAGTGGTTGGTTTAATTGACTTGTTTGCTTTCAGATGAGTCATGTTCAGTCTGCGTTGTTTTCCCTTAACTAGATATTGGTGGTGGTGTTTTTTCCTATTGTGCTTTTTTTTTTTTTTCCTTTGTCAAGCACAATCGGTATTGGTTCTGATGGATCATGGGCCAGGCTTTGGGGGAAATCTTCCTCCTCTTCTTTCCAGATATTAGAAGTGGCTATTCCACACTTGGCTGCATTCTAAGTACCCCACTGCTCTTGTCTCCCCTTCAGCCCAAGGTCAAGCTTAGGCCAAGCATCTGATCCCTACATTTTTCTGCTCCCTCTATTCCATCTGCATGGAGGTAGTTAAGGCTCCTGAGGGGATCCTATCAAACAGGTGTTTACATTCTTAAATTTCTCATCTGGGTATTTCTGGAAACAGGTAAGCGGGGCTGTTGAATTCAGCAGGAAAGTCTTGGCAGCAGGGAGTGGGAAATCTACCTGCAAAATAAAACTCTGAATTAAGGTTTGGCAACCTTCAGTCAACAGAGGAATATAAGAAATACAGCTCCTGGCACCTCCTTGATTTTGCAGATGCTAATGGGTGGGAGGAAAGGCGGAAGGATGGAAAAACTTGCAGGAGGCCAGGAAAGGCGTCTCCTTCACTGGTTTCTCCTTCACCTGCTACAGATGGTGAGTTTCACATGGCTCTGCCCTGGACTGACTTCTCTGTCTCCCCATTCTCTCTAAAGTCTCACTATAGAACATGAGTTCTGTAGACCAACAACAGCTGCATCACCTATGAGCTTGTTGGATATGCACATTGTCAATTCCTACCCCAGAGTCACTACAACAGAATCTGCATTTTAATAAGCTTCCCCACCCCAACTCCCACCTAAGTGATTCAAATGCCCAATACCACTATGATTTAGAAAATCTCACTCAGATTTGAAGTTTCAAATACTGATGACTTTTAAATATCTTTTAAAAATGATTTACTTATTTATTTGAAGACAGAGCAACAGAGGGCAGAGGAGTATGTGTGTGAAAGAGAGAGAGAGAATATCTTCCATCTAGTGGTTCACTTCACAAATGCCTACAATATCCAGACCTGAGCCAGGTTGAAGCCAGGAGCCTGGAACTCCATCAGGGTCTCCCAAGTAGGGGGCAGGGGTCAAGCACTTGGGTCATTTCTGCTGCCTTCCAGACATGCTGACAGGGAGCTGGATTAGAAGTGAAGCATCTGGGACTTGAACTGGTGCTAAGATATGGGATACGGTGTTGCAGATGGTGGCTTAACATGCTGTGCCACAATGCCAGCCTCTAAATACGATTGTTTAACCCTGATATTCTCAGGAACTTTAGATTCATGCATCTAAAAGCTCACTGCCTTCCGAGCTTTTCCTGGAAGCAAACAGGTCATCTCAAATTTTATGACTTAAAGACAACTCCTTTAATATTTATTTCAGAGGCAAAAGAGGGGGCGGGGAAAGAAACTTGTTCTGCATTTAATGTCCCATGCCAGAGCCAGAGCCAGGAGCTGGGAAATCAGTCCAGAGCTTCCATGTGAGTAGCAGGAACCCAATAATTTGAGCTATCCCCGCTCCTTCCCAGAGTCTTCATTTGTAGAGAGCTGGAATAGGGAACCAGAGCATGACACGAACACAGGCCCTCCAATGTGTTACGGAGCTGTCTTAACCTTTATACCAAATGCTTGCTCCTAAAAGACAACTCTTTAACTCCCAAACTGCTTCTCTATTTTTTCCTCTTCCCCAGAAGTGACACCAGCTTCACAGTGTTCCTCAAGTCAAAAGTGTGCATGCTATCTTGCTTTCTTCCTTTCTTTGACCCGCAGCATTCAATTACTCAGCTAGTGCTGTGTGCCACCCCTCTAAGCACAGCCATTCTGTCACTTCTCTCTGCTCTTACTGCTAGAGGCTTAGCCTAAGCTGTTTGCTTCCACTTTTGCCTCATTTAAACCACTGCTAAGAGTTACTGGAGAAATCTTCAAAATGTGCATTGTGTTACTTCCTTGTGGAGCAAATGATGGCTTTACATTTAATCTAGAACAGGGGTGAGGATCATCCAGTCTGTGGGCCATACAAGGCCTGAAAAATCATTTGGTCTGGCCCTGCCAAGGCAACCACAGACAGGACTCAAAAATTCCATACATTTCTAGGAGGCTAATTTTTAATAATTTTGTATGGCCCAAAATTATGTTACAAATATCCAAATGGCCCTTGTCAGAAAAAAGTTTCTTCACCCCTGATCTAGTATATAATACAATCCCTGTAACTTCTACTTGCTACTGATCTCTCTAATCCATGTTTGCACCACTTGGCACCACTTCTACTCTGCCCTAAACACAGGGCCTTTGCATGAGCTATTCTTGATGTCTGGAATGTCCCATCTGATCTAGTATGCAGGGATTGTCTTGGTCATTTGAATGGCAGCCCAGATGCCACATCCTTAAAGTAGACTTTTCTGATCACATCATCTAAATTTGCTGCAGTTACTGCCTGCGATGATAATCTGCATAGTACATGTCTTGGGTTTTGTTTGTTTGTTGTGTATGTAAGGATGGACTTTCCTGTCCCTCTCTCCTAGAATGTAAGCTCCTTATAAGCGGACCGTGCCTGCTTGTATCTGCTACAGTGCTATAGTGCACACATACTGGCTAGGCACTTGTTGATTTTAGATACTAAGCAGACCAACTCTGTCATCTTACATATATGAGCTTGTTGAGTAGAACTTTTCTGGTTGGCAACTAGAACCCAAAACTGAGGACAAAGGGCAACCAAGCATCAAATGAATAAGGGCAGATGCAGTTGTGGGGGTCCTGGAACATTGAGCCATCACCCATATTCTCCCCATCTCCATTTCTTTATACAAAGCCTGTATAAATAGATGTCTAAGGAGGCAAGGACAGCCAAGGCACACATTGTGGGCTCACAAGTATCGGATATATATTCTTTCTTTCCTCTCCCACCAAATGGGGAGTGTTATTGGAATCCCTTATAGAGATTAAGATGTTTTCAAGAAGGGAAAATGAGCATCTTTGTTATTTTGAGGGGGGGATGTGTGGGAGCGAACTGCCTGTTAATATGTGCACTGGCATCTGACCTGTGCTTATCTAAACAGGGTGCCCCTAAGACTTTGCACCTGCCTACGAAAGAGGCATCCTATGGCTTCTTATAATGTAAGAGCTATAAATTGCACCTGGAGTTGGCCAGGAGAGGCCGAAAACAGCTTGAGATAAGACGTACTTATCCCAACACCGTCTCTCCCTGTTTCATACAGGAGGTACCCAGGGAGCAGACATGCCTTCTCTTCACCTACAAGGCTCTCCTCCCCAGGCCTCCAGAGGGCAGCAGTGAGAGGAAGAAGTGAATGTCCAACAGGATGGGATTGACATTTTAGACTAATCCAATCTGGACTGGACTTTTTTTGTATATGAGTGACCAGAAAACAGAGAGGTCTGCCAGACCTGTTTAGAAGGGAGAGATTCATCAGGGCTTGAGAGGAAACAGTGACGAGAGAAAAGCAAAACTCTTCCATGATTGCATCCCATCAAGCTCAGTCTGGCTAAGAAATTGCTAGAAATTTCCATGGACAGGCCATAGAATGTGCAGTCCATGTGGAGATAACTAAGGACTGAATGGTGTAGCCTTCACTTCACATCTGTCCTCGCGTGAAGACTCTCAAAGAGAGCTGCCCCACCTTACGGGCCAAGGCTGGGCTGAGTTTGGGTAAGATTCATGGTAGGGTTGTGGTAAGGAGAGTTGGGTTGTGTCTTTGCTGCCCTCCTTTTCATTTTCTAGTCTCTGAGGGCTGCGCAATGTCTCCAGGAAAACCCATGAACTCTTTAGATCTGAAACCTCTTCTCAATCACGCTTTAATTTCTTTCAACACCTAGAACAGTGCACAGTAGACATCCAATGATCTATTGTATTTCTCAGGGAATAAATTTGTAGATTCTGTATGACCTTTAGGACTAGACCTTGACCATGTGAGTCTTAGATAAAAAATCAAGTAACTTATGATGAAAAAATCAGAGCTCAGAGTTGTAATGATGCTACTTACCAGCTGTGTGAAGCTGGGCACATCACACATATTTCTGAGCCTTGCTCTTCAAACCCATATAATAGCCATGGCCATGTCTGTGTCCCAGATTGTTGTGCAGACCAAATGAGACAGCACATATGAACACACTGAATACATAGCTGTTAGCCCAAAATGTGATTTTGAAGCCAGAGATTCAAGTTCAACCCTCCGGGATTCTACCTTCTGACTGTTTGACATACTTACCCTCCCCCCTCTTTCTTCTTCCTGCTCTGTGTTCGCCTGGATTATAAATGCAGCCTGAAATGCACCCTCCCAGACACATAAGAGACACGTGTGAGTAGACCGAAAGACCTTTAAGAAAAGACCAATATTTGCATATCTATTATAACTACTCACTGTTGGCCTTGTTTCATTACAATTTCTATTTGGATAATATGTAAGGTCAATACTGTCACTGTTCTGGAAAATTCATTTTTTATTAAAGCAAAATGCACTGTATTTATAGAGATAACACCTTAAATGCTAAGAGAGAAGGCGCACCAATTACACTGGTTCCCTTGATGGGACAAGTTTACGTGCTCTATGTTTTATAATATGTTACAAGGAGGGGGAATCTTTGTAACATATCTCAAGTGTCATCCGGTGAAAGAACTAGACTAGGTCTGAGGCCTCGGCCATCCTTTCTTGTTGAGTTGGCAGCAGTGAGATAACCACAGAAAGAACCAAGAAAGCTCTCTTGTGTGCACCCTTCCATCAGTTTATTCCCATTGCCACTGTGTTCCTCTGTTTCCCTGTGAAGAGTGTGCCTGTCTCTCCTATCAGACCGTGAGCTACTAGGTAATAAGCACAGTGTCTGGGACATACTAGAGGCTCAATAAATATTTAATGAATGAGTGAAGATGAATACCTGACACAAAGCAAGAGCTTGGAAATTGTTCATTGAATTAGTTTCCTCTTAGGGAAGTACAGTGGCATAATGAAGGGAAAATACACAAAACTTTATACCAGGAGATCTTAAATTCAAATCCTGGTTTTATTTCTTATTAGACATGTGATATTTATTTGGCTCACTAAACTTGTATCTTTCATTATTAAGCAAGAGAGATACTTGTGGTAATTATCCTTTTATAATTTCTGGCATGCAGCAGGTAAAACACATTACAATTCCCCATTCTCTTTACTTCTTCCTTTTTAACTAACACAAAATTATTGATATTATCCTACTTTCACTCTATTCTGTCTGCATTAACAAATCTCATTAAAACAAGGAGAATCTTTCTGAGTCTGTGATATTTTCTACAAAGAGTTTGACTTCTGTTCCTGCTCACACTAATTTCAAACTCAATTAACTAGCCTTGTGATTTTGGTATGGTGAGATCTGCAGTTCCTAAAACAGGAACTACTGTAGATACTAAAGTCTGCAAAGGCACTACTGTCACAGTAGCAGTGGGCTTTTCTAGTTGTCTTTAATATGTTAGAAAGCCTAAGAGAAAAGAAATACTTATCTTTTTTTTGAGGTTTCATGCGCTAACTCAAATGTCAAATCTATGTGTGTTTGGAATTAAATGAACTCAAAATAGTAACCTTGGTTTTCTCCCGGTGACAAAAATGTCGATGGCTGTTTAAGTGCATTTGGATTCATTAAAACAATGGAGAAATTATTTATTAGGACTTTGAAGACTCAGCCTTTGATAAACTAAATATTTGGAGGCACAAATATGGGAAAGGACTTTAGAGAAAGAGGCATTAGGTTTCCCTGGTGCAGGTCCAACTCTGCAACAGTGCAAAACTCCAGACAGTGGTGCTTTTTGAAGCTGTTTTTGTCTGCTTGCGTTCAGCAAAATACCATAGACCAGATAGCTTAGAAAAAATGGACATGTATTTCTCACAGTTCTAGAAGCTGAGAAGTTCATGATCAAAGCACCAACAGGTTCTGTTTCTTGTGAGGGTCCACTTCTTGGTTCATAAATGCCCATCTTTCTTCCTGCGTTCTCCACATGGCAGAAGGTGAAAGGGAGAGTCTCTTCAAAGGGCACTAATTCCATCCACGAGGGCTCCACCCTCATGACCTAATCTCCCGTAAAAGGCCCTACCTCCTGATACCCTTACTCTGGAGTTAGTATTCTAACATATGAGTTTTGGAGGCATATGAACATTCACATCATAACCTTGGGCTACAATATGAATGGAATCGTATAATTTGCTGGTTTTGGTCTTGGGTAAAACCATTCTTCTGACGGTCTTTGTATTGTACTAGACAGGTAGAAAGAATAGAGTTGGAGGACTAGATGTGGTGCCCATTAGCTGTTGCCTTGATCAAATCTCTAAACTGCAGTCAGCCCTAAATGACAGTTTCTTTTTCTAAAAGTGATAGGTGCACACCCAATGTCTGTTTACTCAGAGTGTGAATATACTGAAGGATGACTGATCCTATTTCTTTCTCAGCATTTTTTAATATTCACTAAACATTTACTATTATTGCTAATAGGAAATTAGAGTTGCAGACTTAACTTCAGGTACAGCATTTTGGAGATGATATTAGCATGTATATTGCATCACAATTTCCCTACATTGTGACCCTACCACAGATGAATTTAGAGGAGGTAGGGGAGACAACTAATCATAAAGAGAAAAGTGGATATTTCCAGAGCAGGGGGAAAAACTGTTTCCTATGTGCATCCACCAGAGAAGCTGCCTTGCATATGTAGGTAAGGCAAACTAAGGCATGTCTGAGATGACGGGTTACCCTGAACAGGTCAAGAATAGAGCATCCCTTCAAACTGATGCATTTAAATAATTTAAAGACTGGAGATGCAAGAGAGAGAGAGGAGTAGAGAGGGGAACCAGTGACAGAGATGGTCAGGGCTCCCTTTGTGTCCTGAGTAACACAGTACTCTGGCCTTTAGCATGCATGCTCACCTACCCCAGGACGTCCACCTTAGGAAAGTGTTAGCCCTATGGTTGCTGAGGCTCAGTCTTCTTTATGACTCTGGCAGGCTCCTCAGGGGTCTCAACATCCTCTCCTTCTTCCCCCACAAGATCAAAATTGATCTCCCTACTTTACAAGATCTTAGTACATCTGAGATTCTCCTGCCTATTACGTTCCTGATGATATTCTTGTCCCCTTAGTCATACTTTATAGATTCCCATGGATGTCTGCCTGGCTCTGCCTGCAAAAAGAGTCCTGTTGTCCTCATTTTACTAATGAGGAAGCTGAGACTCAGCAAGGTTGACGAGCTTGTTCTAGGTCATCTTCTAACTATCCACCCAGCCAGTGTGCAAATACAATTCACTGTGTTTAAAATCTGTTCTCCTTACATCTTGGCTCCCACTCAGTCATTTCTCTCATTTCCAGTGATCATCAGGTTATCAAATGGAAAATTCAAAAATCTTAGTGTCAGGATCTTGTAATATACCTGGTTTCAAATTAGGGTGAGAAGGCCAAGAGCTATTTGAGTCATGAGTCACTTTTGATCTTGACTTTTGATCTGGGCTGTTTCTTGCATTTGACTCTATGAAAGAAGGAGCCATGATTGTGCATGAATTTGTAACAACAGTCCCACTTGAACTGAAGGTGTGAGTCCATTCATTTAAATGGATTCTTCTGCTCTTGAAGGGGTCAAGTCAGATGTGGAGCTACAGAACTTTTCTTTTGGACAGTGCTCAAGTAGCTACTGCTAACAGTTGTTGCCAACGCACTTTTCCCCAGTGGACGCTGGCTCTGATTCAGTGGCTTGTATTCTGGGATGTAGGGGACATGATTCACATGCAGGGACCAGAACAGTGAGTTAGGCACTAAGGACCAGGTAAACATCACTTCATGGGACTAAAGGAAATGCAGGGACTCAGGCTATGAAGCAAAACAGGAGCTCAGATCCTCTAATCAAGACCATGCCAAGATCACTTTCCAAGAATCATCAGCATCCTACTGTGCTAATGAGCTCCTGGGCTCTCTGTAACAGGGACAAGGTAAGTTTCCAAAGACTTGGGTGGAGCTAGAATGGCAGGTGGGGGCAGGGAGCCAGATACTCTTCTCATCAAAACCTTATTCTGAGCTCACCTTTTCCATGAAACTTCCCCAGTGGACAGCAGCCAGCCCCAAGCATTCCGACATTCCGACGATCTCCCTAAAGGCATCTTGACTGTCTAATCAGGGTCATGCACCTTTCTGAGGTGTTCTGCCCAGTCTTCCTTTGTTCATTCTAATTCAGGCTCTAAAGATCTTTGGATAGTAGCATGCTAGAGACTTCATTTATCCACTCCAGTTTAGGGTTTTATGTGCCAAAAGCATTCCAATATGTGTAAAGTCTCATAGCAGAGTAAGGCAAAAATCACTATAAAACCACACAATTAAAATCACAGAGTCAGAAAGTTGGATTATTGAGTCCCTAACCTCCCTTTAAAGATTGAGACACTGATGCTGCAAGAGGACGAAAATGTTGCCTGAGGTCTCATAGCCAAGTTTGGGACAGACCTCAGCTAGAGCTTCATCCTCATTTCTCATTTCTTGTTGTGACAGTCTGCTTTTTCACAGCAAATCCGAGCATCAAATGGAGCTGCAGGTGTCAATACCAAGAACACCAAAACCTGAAACAGGATCAGATTTTTTTTTGTAACTGCAGATATGGAGTTCACCCGTATTTATAGACTTTAGCCTCATGTTATTTAGCCTTCAAGAGAGGGCTTGTGGTTTGGTGGAAAAAGCATAAACTGACTTGGAACCTGTTCATCCATTCATTTTTGCTACCTTGAGTACATTATTTAGTTTTCTGAGACTCAGTTCAGGCCAAGGTAAATAGGAGGAAATAGGACCTCCTGGTCTTGGGAATATGTGCTCACCATGACCCTTGCAGGCCGGGTCAGTAACTGGAGTTTCATGAAGTATTAGAAGTAGTAATAGAGAATATCAGGCGAGGTGAGGGAATCCCAGGATTGGCAGGTGTAGGAAGCTACTCCTCCTCGAGCTGGAGGAACAGAGAGAGGAGGAGCTACTATAGAGCCCCAGCAGCAGAGCCTGGAGAGAGCTGGAACCTTGGAGGATGGTCATTCTCCAGGAAGTCTATTCATAATCATCATCATCATCATTATTTATGCTTTACAGAGTGTCATGTCTTCCTTTTTAAAAAAGATTTATTGACTTTATTTGAAATCTTAAGCTAGAGAGAGAGAGAGAGAGAGAGAGAGAGATTTCTCCCATCTGCTGGTTCATTCCCCAAATGGCTGCAATGGCCAGGGCTGGGCCAGGCTGAAGCCAGGATCTGGAAACCCCATCTAGATCTCCCATGTGAATGGCAGGAGATCCTTTGGGCAATCTTCCATTGCTTTCTGAGGCACATTAGCAATGAGCTGGATCAGTGGTAGAACAGCAGGGACATGAATTGGCACCTATGTGGGAGGCCAGTGTTGCAGGTAGTGGCTTAATCCATTGTACCACAATGCCAGCCCCTAGAGTCTTAGAATGCCTTTTTTTATCATGTGTTTAATCTTTTTTTTAAAAAAATATTTATTTATTTATTTGAAAGTCAGAGTTACACAGAGAGAGGAAATGCAGAGAGAAAGAGAGAGAGAGAGAGAGAGAGATTGAGAGAGAGAGGTCTTGCTTCCGCTGGTTCACTCCCCAATTGGCCACAATGGCCAGAGCTGTGTCGATCTGAAGCCAGGATCCAGGAGCTTCTTCCTGGTCTCCCGTGCGGGTGCAGGGGCTCAAGGACTTGGGCCATCTTCTACTACTTTCCCAGGCCATAGCAGAGAACTGGATGGGAAGTGGAGCAGCTGGTTCTCGAACCGGCGCCCATATGGGATGCTGGCACTGTAGGCCAGGGTGATAACCTGCTGCACCACAGTGCTGGCCCCTCATGTGTTTATCTTCAGAACTGTCTCAGTCATATGAAGATATGGACCACAAAATCGAGGCACAGAGAAGCTAGGTAAGTTTCCCCAAGTCAAATAGCCAATAAGTGGCAGCATCAACTTTGAATTGAAATTGGTTAAGTCCTTCGACCTGTAGGTGTTATTTACTCAACCAGTGTGCCTATTGAATTCTTGAGTTTTTGGTGCTTCACACATGCTATTTAATCTTTTCCTTTTTTAAAAAAAGATTTATTCTATTTACTTGAAAGACAGAGTTACAGAGAGAAGTAGAGGCAGAGAGAGAGGTCTTCCATCCGCTGATTCACTCCCCAGATGGCTGCAACAGCAGAGCTGCACCAATCCGAAGCCAGGAGCCAGGACCTTCTTCCAGGTCTCCCACGTGGATGCAGGGGCTCAAGGATTTCTTCTACTGCGATCCTAATGTGCCTGGAAAAGCAGTAGAAGATGGCCCAAGAGTTTGGCCCCTGTCACCCACATGTGAGACCTGGAAGGGATTCTAGGTTCCTGTTTTCAGCCTAGCTCAGCCCAGGCTGAGGTTTGAGGTCATGTGAGGAGGATGGCATTTGGTTTAAAACAATTCCCATTATTTCCCAACATATCATAGAGGATCCAAGACAGCTCATTTGCCTTCTGTATTTTTTTTAAATATTAAATTATTTATTTGAAAGTTGAAAGGCAGAGTTACAGAAAGGGAGGGGGGAAATTTTCTTTTCTTTTTTTTAAGTTTATTATTTTTTTATTATTCATTTTTTTAAACTTTTATTTAATGAATATAAATTTCCAAAGTACAGCTTATGGATTACAATGGCTTCCCCCCCATAACGTCCCTCCCACCCGCAACCCTCCCCTTTCCCACTCCCTCTCCCCTTCCATTCACATCAAGATTCATTTTCGATTCTCTTTATATACAGAAGATCAGTTTAGCATACATTAAGTAAAGATTTCAACAGTTTGTAAGGGGGGAGATTTTCCATCCTCTGGTTTATTCCCCAAATGGCTGCAACAGCCTAGGCTGAGCTAGGTTGAAAGCAGGAACCTAGAATCCCTTCCGGGTCTCACATGTGGGTGACAGGGGCCAAACTCTTGGGCCATCTTCTACTGCTTTCCCAGGCACATTAGCAGAGAGCTGGATCGGAAGAGGAACAGCCAGGACTAGAACTGGTGCCCATATGGGATGCTGGCACTTCAGGCCAGGGTGTTAACCCACTGAGCCACAGCGCCAGCCCCTAATCTTTTCCTTCTAACAGACAGTGGCTGTCATTTCCCTTACTTTCTGGATGAGGGTATTGATGTCCACTGAGGTTAAACCACTTGTCTGTTGTTACAGGACCCATTCACATTCGATTCTAGTAAGGGTGTGATATTATTGTAACCCAATGAGCTTCTCATAATTAGAACCAACCAAGGTAGCAATCACCTGCCTAGATATGGTAGAACAGATGCCTACATATGCTTGATGATTGGAATGAGTCACTGCGTTACAAAGGACTATCTCTGGAAACCCAAATTTCTAAAGAAAGTTATTTATCCAGAGAAACTCTAGTCTGTTTCCTGTTACTGAGCTACTATGTGAGATATTAGTTGCAAAAAATGGTTGCTATGCAATAAAACAAAAGCAAGTTGAACTCCACTGCCTAAATGACCTTCAACGTCTTCAGCTCTGATTCTACAATACCATGAAGTTACAAACAGCAACACATATCACTGTTGCAACTGCAGTGTGGGGGTCCTTTGCCAAGGAGAGGATGCTCTCATAAAAGCCGAACAGATAGCTACGGCGAGGAGTTCAGTGGGTGATGGCTCAGGGGCCTTCATTTCCTCTTCTAGCCAAGAAAATTGTGATCAGACTCCAGGCCGCCTGCCCATTCATCTGTGGCAGGAAATGGATTTAGCGTCTGTTTGAGCTGGACTCGCGTATTTATCATCCAGTTAGGCCTAATCAAAATGTTTTCCATTTCACCTGTAAGTGCAAAGGGCCAGGAGGAGGCCTGAGTGATGGCGGTGGGGTCCCATCGCTTTCTCATCACTGAAGTGCAGTTGTTAAAAGGCCCATTTCTCCTCAGCGTCTCACTCCAAGCCGAGACAGGCAATCGCTCCTGTCCCTAGAAGCCGCTCTTGGCAGCAGCAAAAATCTATGGAATTGACCTGAGAGGGGGAAGGAGGAAGGCAGATTGTAACCCCAAGGAAGGTTGAGGTCAGAGGTCAACCTCAGTGCTGATAGATGGAATGAACCTCCTAGCAGGAGTCTTCGTGGATAATGAGGGGCTGCAACCTCCTGGGATGTGGAGAGGGGGGAGGGGAGGCCAGAGGTTCTTTTAAGCAGGGAGGTGCTTGAGAGGGGGATTAGAGTCTCTGGTCCCTTAGGTACAGAGGTGGGGGAAGGGCTTGCTGCAGAGAATGAAAATGTGACAGTCAAAGCCCCTGGTTGGAGAGATGCAGTCTTTGCCAGGATGCTGGGAGGAGGCACCTGACAGCCCCCATTAGAGGAGGAGAAATGGAGGAAATTAAGCATTGTTCTCTTAGGGCAATCCTGGAGACTGGGGAATGGAGGAGCCCCTGCTGAATTCATTATGGAGGGAGAAGTATTTTCATGAGAAAAACAAATAATGCAGGAATTCCCCTACTTTGATGCAGCAAATTCTTATTTGGATTGTGCTGGGGTGCAACATCTCTGTGTGCCTCTTAGTATCCCAAAGCAGACATCATTCTTGTCTCTTGAAGGATGTTAGAAGTGGCAGGAGGGTGATGGAAAAACCGGGAGCCTGCAGTTGTGTTTGGTTCAGCTGGGACTTGGGCTGTTCCAAGTAGTGATGAAATAAGACTACTGAACAGGCGAAGGCCTGGGAGGGCCTTAAATTCTAGCCTAATCAATGTGATCATTGTTTTGGGGTGATGGAGCGCATTGAAAGTCTTTTGAGCAGGGGAGTGACAAGCTCAGAATTGTGCTTTTGAGGGTAATTCTGGGAGCCCAGTGGAGGGTGAGCTGAAGGGATCCACTGGGACTTTTCTCCCCTTCCCTTCATGGATAAGCACCTGCAGCTGTCATGGGGCACTAGGCAGGGATGTGGCCGTAGTAATAGACCAGAGAGGTTGAGAGATCCAGCTTGATTGGAAAAGGTAGTGAGAGGAAGGTGGAATTATATTTTGAGCTTTTTTTTTTTTTTTTTTTTTTTGACAGGCAGAGTGGACAGTGAGAGAGAGAGACAGAGAGAAAGGTCTTCCTTTGCCTTTGGTTCACCCTCCAATGGCCGCTGCGGCTGGCACACTGTGGCTGGCGTACCACGCTGATCCGAAGCCAGGAGCCAAGTGCTTCTCCTGGTCTCCCTTGGGGTGCAGGGCTCAAGGACTTGGGCCATCCTCTGCTGCCTTTCCGGGCCACAGCAGAGAGCTGGACTGGAAGAGGGGCAACCGGGACAGAATCCAGCACCCCGACCGGGACTAGAACCTGGGGTGCCGGCGCCGCAGGCGGAGGATTAGCCTATTGAGCCACAGAGCCGGCCATATTTTGAGCTTTTAATGAGACTCTATTTTGTGCCTGGTGGTACTACTTGTAATCACTTTGTTTAATCCATGCAACAATACTGTAAGTATTCCCCTGCTACAGATAAGAAAACAGGCAAAAGGAAGCTAGTTAACCTCTCAATGTGACTAAACAACACATTCAGTTTCATTGACTAAAAGAATGAAAGATTTTCCTCTTCAGCCCACTCAGCCCAGCCTGCCGTATGTCTTCCTCTTGAGACATGGGGTTTTATATTCAGAAGAGGCCTCTCAGATTATCCTATCACCTTGCCCCATGTTTTGGTGGGGAAGATAGAGGCAGGGGGTGAAGGGTCTATGTTATTTCCATATTTCCAAATGCCCTTTCATTCTTACTTGCCAATGTGAGCCCTCATTCTAGCACCATTTCTCTTGACAGACAGGAAATTGAGTTATATTAATTATGTTCCTGTTACAGTTTGAGATGAAGTGATTGTCAGGAATCCCATCACATCCCCTTTGCCCCCGCCCCACTAGGCCCCTAATTTCTTTTCTCACCCCTTTTATATTTGATGCTCAGCTATCCTTATTCTATATTATAATGGTCACTTTAAATCACCTACTTTGTGCTCAGGAGTTCCCTTGCTACCCTATCAGTTATTTTCATGTCCACAACACCCCTATCAGCTAAGAGTATTGTTTGCTTCCACAATGAAGAATAATGGGACTGAGAGGGGGTGAAATAACTTTGCTTAAAGCCATATAGCTAGGAAGTGACAAAGTAGGTTCAAACCCAAGTTGATCTCATTCCAAAGCCTCTTTCATGAAAAGGGCTCCCCCTCTATTGTTGTGCCATTTTATCATCAAGCTGAAAGCACCAAATCTCTCTGAATCTTAATCAATCACAAGCGGGAGAGGTTCAGATTAGGTGATACCCAAGGTCACTTCCAACCCTTAGATTCTATGACCCTATGATTTCCTTAAAGGAAGGGTTGAAGCAACATGGAACTTCCCTGTGATCCCAGTTTCTCCTGTGGTAACTGTTATTATTCCATCTTCAGATATGAATAGATCCTCTCAGGGCAAAAGCAAGATAGACTGGCAAGGAGTTAAGTGATATTTCTAGAGTTGTAAGGTCTAGAATCAGATCCTGGTTACACAGTGTACCATGTAGTGTTGTGTCATGTAATGTTGGAGAGTTTCTTTTGCAATACTTTGAGCTTCAATTTCTAATTCTTTAAATGAGGAAAATAAACATATTTATTCTGTGTAGTTGTTGTAAGGACTGAATGAGATAGTGAATTTTAAGTGTTAAATTTAAACTGTAATGAATCATTCTATCATAATTTCTACAGGGACTCAGTTTATGTACCTTCTCTATTCCTTAATTACACTACATCCTAATTATTTACTTGCATATCCATGCCTTCCTTGAGTGTGAGTTTTGTGATGTTATAAATTCTTTTCTTCTTTCTTTTGCCTAATAAATGCCTCAGTGTGACTGGTATCTTGTTAACTAATCAACAAATGTATATAGAAAGACATAGGAAAACATGAATGTCTGTTCCCCTTCTGTTTATTTTCCAAACAATAAAAACAGAAAAAGAAAATTTGAATCAGGCCCATTGTTGGTTCATTGTTATGAACATTATCAAAATGTTCATCGACATAGAAGACAAAAACAAACCTAGTGTTCTGGGGGGATTTGTGTAAGAGTGTCCAGTCCCCTAGTGGTAGAGAATATATTCCAACAGCTATTGCTAGATGAGTCAGAATGAGAGACAGCTGCCTAAGCATTTGGTCTGGCTAGGTTTCAGGAAAAGGGTGGGCACCAGAACTGGTACATTTGAGGCAAGTGGGAGACTGTTCATGGATGAAACTAGAGAGACAGGCAGGGGCTAAGTCATGAATGGCAAGTTCAGAAGTTTGGACAATAAGCATATTAGTAAGGAGGCATGGGCAGGCTTTAGGCAGACAGTGATGTGACCAAATTTTAGTCTTAGAAAGAACACTTTGGCCAGATTTGTCAGATTTCAAGAGATCATTTAAAGAGATTTGAAACAAATAGCATGAAGGCATCTGTTGAGTATATGTGGTAAGGATCAGAGAAAGTAGGAAGTTTGAGAGTTAACAGAGATGGAACCAATGCATTTTAATGGAAGGAGGTTGATGGAGTTTTAGGATGCCTCCAGGGATTTTGTCTGGGCTAGGAGCTTTGATATAGGGTGCATGGGCAAAATAATAAAATGGAGAGCTAAAACCCAACATCTTTGGTGTGCTGAATTTCAGGTGTCTGTGTGACAACCATGTGAAAATGTAAAATGGTAGGTATGTAAGTTTGGAGTTCAGAAGAGAAGTGATACACAGTGAACACTGATTGGATATATGCTATGTTACTATATTTTTCTGCCAGCTCAGATGCTAGTTATTGACTCATCTACATTCTCATTAGGATGTTGCTGATCACTGGAGCCCATGGGCGTTGCCTATTGATGATAAATCCATGCAGTCTAAGGTTATAAACCCTAGCTGACCAATTCTCTGAGGCACTTTTTGTTCTGATAGGCTCTTTCAAGATCATCCATCTCCAAAGTGCCCCAGATTATGTACAAGCTGTGGAATCTCCTGCTTATGATTATCTTATTTCATGGCTCTAAATTCTCAAGTCCTGCTGTGTTTGAGAAAGTTCATATATATAGACATTCCAAAATATGCAACTCATATTATCTCTCTGGGCATCGCAAAATCAAATATTCAGAGACTATCAGACAAGAATCTCAGGCAATCTGCAGATCAAGCACAGCTAATGCAGATAAAATGACTTAATGAAGCTCCCTTCCATTCAGTTAGATGTTTATTGAGTGTCTACAATTTGCTAAGCATTGTTGTAGTTGCTACAAATACAATGGTGACACCAAAATAGGTAGATCCTGCTCTGTTCTTTGTAGTCCACCAGGAGAGTGACACAGGCTACTAACCAGACAACTGTCAGACAGCCTAGAGGAAGTGATCACTAAGTAACAAATAGGTAGCCTCCTCCTCAAAAATATCATCCTATGTGAGTAGCTAGGGTGTATCAGAGTAAGAATCATGATATCATATCTGTCTGAACCTAATTCTGAGTCCTTTCCATGTTGTGTCCCTTATTATCAGTTAACAGAATCAGCCAAAATTATGATTGAGGAATAAAGGCATGGGCTTTAGAATCAAACTACCTGGGCTCAAATACCAACTCCCCACTTACTACTTCTATGACCTTGGATATGTTATTCAACATGGGACTGGCATCGTGGGTTAAGTCACCACTTGGGACATCCTCATCTGATATGGGAGTACTGATTTAAGTTTTGGCTACTCTGCTTGTGATATAGCTCCCTGCTGATGTTCCTGGGAAGCAGTTGATGATGACACTCAAGTACTTGAGTTCCTGCCACCCACATGGGAAACTAAAACCAGGATGGGGTTCCTGGCTTCAGACTTCAGACTGGCCCAGCCCCAGCTATTGAAGCTATTTGTTGAGTGGAGCATCAGATCGCTCTCTTGCTCTCTCTCTCTCATTCTCTCTCTCTCTCTCATTCTCTCTCTCTCTCTCTCTCTCTCTCTCTCTGTCACTGTGCCTTTCAAATAAATATATAAATCTTTAAAAAGTCACTCAACTCATCTGAGCATTCCACTCATTTATAAGATGGACATATGATCTACCTCTTAAAGGATGCTATCTTAACAAACAGTACTTATTTTTATTATATTTTAGGTAATCTTCCAGGTTCTTTCCAGTTCAAAGTATAGTCTTTGATGCTTCCTGCTACTGAAAGTGGTGGGGGTAAGCTGAAAAAATATGAACTTGGGAATTAGGATTATTGGATTTTGACCAAGATTTTCTTCTAGGTAGCTGTCAGTTGTGGACGCTCGTGTGACCTTTCCGAGCTATCATTTTCCCATCTTCCAATGGTGGGTTCATTTCAGGTCATCTCTGAGGTGCATCTTTTTAAACTGATAGACTGTTAGGAGGCAGATGGGACTTATTTTGGCTATCATAAGGAGAGGTGATGAAAATTAAGATTGGTTATCATAGGATGCACTTTTCTCCCTCAACTCCTAATCTCTGTGCTTCCTATTACTACACATTGTTTGAATCCAATAAATGATTCTTAAGTGAGCAATGAGACAGCATGAGCAGGATGTGCATGGGGCCCAGAACATCTGTACATAAACTGAGAAAAGGATACTGACAGCCACCCAGCTGTTTCATCAACATATCCCTCCAACAGACAACCCTTTGTGGAAGCTGGGAAAAGGTACAGATTTCAACAAACATCTGTCAAGAGTCATTCTTTTCCATTACCTACTAAGTGCTGACTTTTTCAACCTATTGAAGACATGTTGCCCCAATGAGCTGTGCCCCTTAAACCAAAAAGCATTCAGCAGTACAGTGGCTGGTTTTCAGATTCTATTGGAATTCTTCTCTCTGTTCCCCTACTCTGACTTCCGGGCAAAGATGTATATGAAGTCATTTGAACAACAACAACAACAAAACTGTAAAAGCCCAGACTCACCAGGGGCTGCAGCTGGGTTAAGGTGGAGCTATGTCTTTACATCATCACATCCCTTCCCTCATCCAGAGCAACTACAAGAGCCTGAACTGAAAGGGATATGGGGTTCCTCGACTTCCCAGATCATACAATTGCACAAACTGTGGCCATGTTCACTCCAGATGGAAACACAGGTATATGTTGCTAGGGCAAGAATAGACTGAGATTTGACTTGGAAATTGGAACCCATAACTGCCCTTTTTTCTGGGTATGATCTCAATCAAGTCAATTCAAAGGTTAGGCAAGGTTTTCTCAAGCGAGAAAGGGAAAACATGCTTCTCAGAGTTGTCTTCAATAGGTTGAAAAAGTCAGCACTTAGTAGGTACTGTTCTTCTATTATTGTCCCAGGAAAACTGAGGGACAGATGTCCCTAGCACCCGGAAAGGGGCAATAGAAAGATTTTGTGAGTGATCCAGGAATGAGTACACAGAGAAAATGACTATGGCAGGGGGTGGGAAACCCTTTCAGTTAAGATTCTCTGGGAAATGCATGCAAGAAAAGTCAATCTAGAAAAGCACCAGAATGTGTTTGCTTAGGGATGTTTTTGATCAGCTCTCTCTTTATTTTTTTACAGCTTTTTACTGCAGGGATAGTAAAATCAATGTTAGTTTATTTTATGGAGTAGAAATATTTTTGAAAAATTGGCTTGAATATAATTTCTAAAAGCAAATCTGATTCTTCCCTCTTAACTCAAATTATAAAAGTGGAAAAAAATTCTGTGAAAAGAATTCTGTGGAGAGAATATTGGTCTAAGAAATAAAAAAAAAAAAAAAACAGTCCTAAGATGGCACAGTATCTTGTGGAATCCTATATTTAATTTTTAAATACTAATTTTAGAAGAAACATTAATAATAGTGCCACAAAACCTTCAGCAAAGAACAACTGAAATATTTCTGTTTGGAAAATGCTCATAAAGCCTTAAAGAACAGGAAGATGTAAGGATAACAATAGTTTTAGCTGGGTAGGTAACGTTAAGGTAAGGAATAGAAGACAAAGGAGGCTGACTCAAGATGGAGAAAAATCCCTAGTCATCCACTATGAGTAGAGAGAAATTTTACATTTCACAATCACGGTTGACCCCTCCTTCCCCCTGGGTCTTTGACATTTTCTTTTAAGTCTACATTTTTTTTTCCACATCCCAGTATTCCCTGGATCTCCCTATGACCCTTACTCTACTATGTTTTTTTTTTTATAGCACTATCACCTTCTATCATAATATGAACTGTTTTATTATGTTTATATTTGACTTTTCCATCCCCCCTGCCAAGTGTAAGCTTCCAAAGACAGAGATTTTTCTTGCTGTGTTTATTGCTGTATCCTCAGCACCTAGAATGTGCTTCATGTGTACCAAAAGCTTGATAAATATTTGTCCAATGAATGAAAATCTCACTGTGTAGGGCAACTCCTCCATGAAATTTATCCCAAGCAAGTTTCATCTTGTACTTACTCCATCATAATAGTTTTCACGCCATACATTAAAAAATTATACATGAAATTCATGTAATGTAAATGAACCATTTTAAGGTGTGTGATTCAGTAACATTTCGCACATTTACAATGTTTTGCACATAGCACTTCTATCTAGTCCCCACTTTCATCACCTCAAAAAACATAAAAATCTCTGCAGTCATTACACAGCCACTAGGCATTCCTCCCTACTCCTAGATCCTGACCACTGCCAATCTGCTTTTTGTACCTGAACATCTCATATAGATGAAATATAGATGAAATGGTATAGATGTGACCTTTTGTGTCTGGCTTCTTCTAGTTAGTGTGATATTTTTAAGGTTCATCCATGTAGCAGTTTGAACCAGAGCTTTATCACTTTTTAACGGTTGAGTAATATCCATTGTATAGGTATGCCACATAAAGCTTAGCCATTCAGCCATTTTTGGACATCTGGGTTGTTTCTACTTTTTGATTCTTGTGGCCAGTGCTGCTCTGAGTACTCCTGTGCAGGTGTTTATTCCTACCAGGCTTTGATTGCCTCTTTTCTCATCTGTCTCCCCTACGAAACCATGAACTCCTGAGCACAAGCACTGAGTCTGTCTTGTTTAGTGACATTCATAGCCTGAGCTGTGGACTAGAAAATACTTGTTCAATGAACGGCTGGATACAACATGTCCATCTTGAACTTCTAATTAAAATCAATGATTGAAATTTCTTAAATAACAGGGAATGGCAGCCTTTAAAAATTCAATAATGCCACAAATATGAAAAAGCATTGACGTCTTAATTCCACATTGAGGCCAGCTGCAGGAAGGGAAAAGCGGATAGAGTGGGTGAGAGAAATGAGGGGCTTCTACAGAGCCAGGGAGGAGGCGGCAGCAGAGAGAGGTGGAGGAGCAGGGGAAGGTGGGCCATGAGGCTGGGTGAGGGGGGAGCGAGGGGACTCAGAGATGAAGGGGATGGAGCAGCTCTCAGGTTACCATAAGCCTCTCAAGCAGCCCAGAGAATCCTCTCTGCCCCCAGGAAACAGCATTTTGTCTTTCATTTTCAAACATCAAAGTTTATTTCTGAAATAAAGATTTGCTTTTGTGTCAAATTCTGAAGGTACTCCCCAGATGTTCAAGAGTGACTTTGGCTTTTAGAAATAAACTTTTGAAATGGAGAGTTGTCTTCAAATGTTAGGCTCTATCTATCTCTTTTTAAAAATGAGGTTTTTAAAACAATTGTGGCAAAAATAACATAACAAATTTATTCTCTCCCTCACTGTTAAGTGTACAGAACATTCATGTTAATTATATGCACAGTGTTTCACAGTAGCTCTCTAGTACTTTTTCATCAGACATGATTGAAACTCTATACCCTTTGAACTTGAGTAAACATTTATTGAATACCTACTAAGTGCCTATATCACAGCAAACCATGGTTAATTTTCCTTTTTCTTCATTTTACGTCCAAGGACCGTGTCCATTGGCATACACTGACAACAATTTAGGCCTATACAAGGGCTCTTCAAAAAGCACATGGAAAATGCATATCAAAGAAAAACTATACATTATTTTCAGAATATTTTTTCACCAAAACAAACACCTTTTAATTCCATTTTCCATGAACTTTTGGAAGTACTCTTGTCATTAACTAATGCTTTCCAGGTTATTATTATTATTTCCTCATAAAATGCTACTCATTTATTTCATTATTTGAAACTCTCTCAAGCTGTTAGTATTCTCTCCTTACAAATGAGGAAACCAAGGTCAAGGGAACATAGGTAGTTTATTCAAGGTCACAGAGCTAGAAAGTGGCACAGCTAAGATTTGAAGTCAGGTTTTGAACACAAATTCTTCCTCACTGTATTATGCTATCAATGATTTGTTCCAAGTAACATTAAAGAGTGACTTTAGCAATGCCTCTTAGCTTTCCAGAATAAGAGAAAAACACAAATAAAATAAACTTCCTTATTTTGGTTCAAAATAATCTAAAAATAATTCACCAAACTAATTTTGTCTTTTAACCAATGCCTCTGTCCAAAATATTTTTCTTATTTAGTTTTTATGTATTGTGTTGAGTATTATTAGTTTGCAAATTTTAACTATTGCATTTGACACATGCTAACATGTTGGAGCCAGACCTGGACCTGAATCCTGGATTTGCTATTAATTAGTTGGAAGACCTTAGAGAAGTCATTTAACCTCTCTGAGTTTCAATGGCCTTATCTGTGAAATGCTGTTTACAATAGTACTCTATAATGAGGAGTACATGAGATGATGTCTCCAAATTGCTTAGCATATTTCCCTAGTCCATAGCAAATACTTAAATAGCAGGTGTTATTAATATGCTAAATACTACAAGAAGTGAATACTTCATCCAGTTAACCAAACTTTTGATAAAGGACTGAATTTTTTTTTTTTTTGACAGGCAGAGTTAGACAGTGAGAGAGACAGAGAGAAAGGTCTTCCTCAAATGGTCACCCCTCAAATGGTCGCTACAGCCGGCACGCTGCGCCAATCCAAAGCCAGGAGCCAGGTGCTTCCTTCTGGTCTCCCATGCGGGTGCAGGGCCCAAGCACTTGGGTCATCCTCCACTGCCTTCCCGGGCCACAGCAGAGAGCTGGACTGGAAGAGGAGCAACCAGGACAGAATCCGGCACCCCAACCAGGACTAGAACCCTGGGCAGCTGGCACTGCAGGCGGAGGATTAGCCAAGTGAGCCGTGGCGCTGGCCAAAGGACTGAATTATTACAGCTAGAAAGTACAGAAGGAACCCAGAATTTGCCGTTAACTACAGGTAAATGCCAATTTCCTTTCGCTGGTTACTAGGAATATGAACTTGGTTTACCTCATTGCAAAATGGGGATGATTGGACATGTCTCACTGTGTGTCTGTGTTTTAAAAGATTTATTTATTTGAAAGAGTTACAGAGAGGCCGGTGCCGCAGGACTCTAACCCAGGAACTGTGATATGGAATGAGGGTGTTCCAAGCAGCCTGTTAACTGCTGCACCAAATGCCTGCCCCAAACACCAATCTCTTGCCTGGCCTAACCTGCTAGCTTCCTTATCTACTCCCTGCTTCCACACTTACCAAGCCAATACTTACAGCCACATATATTGTGCACAGCACACCTCCAGGGATCTCATTCACAGAGACTGTAATGTGACGAGCACCCCCTGGGGCTGTGCAAGGCAATGACACTACCTGTTGGCTCCAGAGCACACTTCAAATTGAAAGCAAGACTGTTGCTGTTGTGTTCAGAACTCTCTAGGACCTCATTTTCTGTTTTAGGAAAGATTTGTTTACTTATTTGAAAGGCAGAGTGAGAGGAAGAGACAGAGACAAACAGATCTTCCATCTGCTTGTGTACACTCTAAATGGGTGTAATGGCTGGGGCTGGGCCAGTCCGAAGCCAGGAGCCATTCCATCTGGGTCTCCTATTCCCGTTCCTCCTCCACATAATCAGTGATGGGCAGTGTGGGGCAATGGTTAAGTACAAGGGCTCTGGAGGTTGAAATTCTGGCTCTACTGCTTACTGGCTGAATAATCTTGGGCAAATTTTTTGAGTTCTCAATGTTCTTCCCCCACTTGAAAAACAGACATGAAAAGTTGGAAAAAGAATGACATGTTTGATTTGCGCTCCCATTGGTTTGCTTTTGCTGGGTGGGTTTTCTGACAGAGGCCAGAGAATTAGCAGCTCCGGGGACAACACGGGGAGGGGGCTGGAGGTGATGACGCAGATGGAGGCAGCCGCTCAGGTAGGGTTCCTCTGGCTAACGCTCTTGTCTTCGTTGTTCAGCTGGTGCCCACTGCTCTTCGGCGGCTCGGTCCCGGTGTCGTCGTCGTCCACCACCTCCTCCGGCTGCCGGCACTTCTCGTAGAAGAAGATGATGGCCACCAGCACCAGCACCTCCATCACGATGCCCAGGAAGGGCCAGAAGGCGGCCAGGCGGCTGTGCACGCGCAGCGTGATCACCGCCTTGTCTGAGCCCTGGGAGCTGGTACCGTTGCACACGTACTTGCCGGGGTCGGACTTGATGTTCAGCTTCTTGATACGCAGCTCTGACCTGGCCTCCGAGTTGCTCACGAAGAACCTGTTCTGGGAGCCGTTCACAATGTCCTGGTGCCCGGAGTCGGCCATCTTGTACCAGGCCCAGCTGGTCACGGGCGGGAAGGAGTCTGACTTGCAGGCCAGCGTGACAGGGTCGCCCTCATTGGCTTTCTCCGACCTTTTCACGGCCTTCACTTTGGGGGGCCCACTCACGGCCAGGTCACCCCTGCCCACGGACTCGGGGAGGAAGAGGCAGGAGTACTTGCCGGCCCTGTCGGCCACGTCGACCTCGTACTCCATCTTCAGGTCGGTCAGCGCGTCCTCCTTCAGCACCTCGCCCCCTTTCATCCAGCGGTGGCCTGTGATCTGCGTGTCGCTGTGATTCAAGGCACAGGTGAGGCGCACCTTGGAACCCACTTCCTCTATGGAAGTGGAGACGCTGCCCACCTCCGCGGAGGCGCCCTCGACCAGCAGCAGCGCGAGCCCCAGCACCACGAGCGGCGCCGCCGCCATGTCCCCCATCATTCGCGCTTTACACCGCGCTCGCCGCCGAGCGCAGCCGCGCGTGCCGGGAGCGCGCACGCAGGGCCCAGCAAGGCGCTTTGCGTGTGCGAGTGCGCATGCCCAAGGTGTTTGGCTTGCTCCCTGAGGCAGGCAGTGCATCGGTGCGCCCAGGCACTGGTCATGGCTTCGTTTTGGGTTGCCGGATGAGAAGGTAAGTGGGCTGAGTTGAGCCCGGCTTGTCCACAGACCTCATGTAAACTTTAAAAACATACTGGGGCGGCTCCGTGGCACAGTAGGTTAATCCTCCGCCTGTGCCGCTGGCATCCCATATGGGTGCCGGTTCTAGTCCCGGTTGCTCCTCTTCCAGTCCAGCTCTCTGCTGTGGCCTGGGAAGGCAGTGGAGGATGGCCCAAGTCCTTGGGCCCCTGCACCCCCATGGAAGACCAGGAGGAAGCACCTGGCTCCTGGCTTCGGATCGGTGCAGCTCCGGCTGTTGCGGCCATTTGGGGAATGAGCCAACGGAAGGAAGACCTTTCTGTCTCTCCTTCTCATTGTCTGTAACTCTACCTCTCAGATAAATAAATAAAATCTTTAAAAAACAAACAAAACCCAGATATTGTCAACAGCCTGAGAGATGGCAATTGTCTGTTGCAGCAAAACCTGACACACTCCCGATGTAACAACCGAATTAACTCATTTTCCCATCTTTTATTTCATCAGCTGCCACATACAGCCGCCAGCCTCATGGATTAAATAGTTCAGAATTTTCTAGAGCAGAAAGCTCTCTGTGGATGGAGCCCATCTTACTTCCTGTGGGGTGCTGGATTCTTCATCTCCACAAAAGTCCCTGAACTCATAAAAATTAAGATCACATCACTGTGAGGATGAAAGGAAACAGTGTGGGTGAGTTGCCAGCACCGAGCAGTTTAGTAGTGAGTGATTGCTCAATGAAGGAAGGAGGGAAGACATGAGCCAGTGAATAAACTCCATGTTCTATTCATTCAGCCTCTAAATATTTATTGAACACGTGCTGTGCGCTAGCCCTTCTGGGGAATACAGCGATGAGTAAAATGGCCCAAGACTCTTCCTTCATGAAGAATACATGCTGATGGGAGAGGCAGAGAACAAAGTGAACCAGTAAATATAATATGTAAGGTAAAATGATTTCTGTAAAGAAAAACAAATGCGATAATATCAAGTTTAATCTTAGATGATCAAACAAGCCCTTTGCAAGAAGGAACATTTGAGCAAAGACTTGATTAGAATGAGAGTGTGATCTGTGCAAGTATCTGGGACATGAACATCCCAAATGGAGAGACCAGCAGGATCAAAGGTCTGGAGACAGGAATGTATTTGGGGAGCTTGAGGAAAGGCAAGATTTGTGTGACTTCAGGCCTGTGAGAGAGGGGAAGAGAATTAAGAGAGTGAAGGTATGGCCTGAAGCCAGAAAGCTGGGGCATCCTATAGGATGGCAAGTTTTACTCTAAATAGAAAAGGAGGGGTAGCATTGTGGCACAGCAGGTTAGGCCATTGCTTGTGACACCAGCATCCCATATCTAAACACACGTTCAAGTCATGGCTGCTCTGCTTCCAGTCCTGCTCCCTGCTAATATGCCCAGGGAAAGCAGCAGAGGATAGCTCAAGTACCGGGGAGCCAGGGCAGGGTTGGGCTGGGTCTGACAGTTCTCCTAGAATGTCATAACCTGAGAACTTGGATTTTGCTAGTCTCTTTATCTTCTTTTTCTACTTCCTTCCTTTGTCCCCCCCCCTTTTTTCTCATATACTATTTGTTGTCATAGAAGGAAAGTCAAATTCAGTAAAGTACACATTGATTTATGAAACAAAATCCAAGATGAGAATTAATAAAATAAATACAGATTTCAGTGAAATTATGCCTTAGCACTTACTTTTAAAACCATGTTTCAAAACATTATTCATAGGAATTAATGGATTTTTTTTTTCAAATTGCAAGAACAGGTGCTAGTTAGTGAATAGCACATTTTTGTGTTTTTAGTTTGTCACTTTATACTTGAGTTTTTGAGATTTTTCTTCCTTTTTGAGGTGATATGATATCTGTCAAGCATGATTCTTATAGGAGATGTTTCAAAACACACAACATAATTCAGTATATTTTGAAAGAAAATCACTGAATGATTTTTTGTAATTTTTTTCAGTTGCCAGGGAGCTGGCAGAGTGTCCAGGATGAGAAAAAGTGCTGAGGGGGGTTTGGAAGGTAGGCTGCAGGCATGTGGGGACCCAGCTGACAGAGAGTGACAAAGGAGAGGGCGTGAAACATCCGTCACGGGATTGGAGTTGGAGTCCCTGGGTGTGGACGCCAGCTTCTCTCACTCCCTTGCTTCGGGGTCGGTGCCATCTCTTCATGGTTCGGAGCCTTGTTTCCAACAGTGAACAATGCCCACATCTTTGGGTTGTCAGAATTCAAGGAGCAGTCTGTGGTCATACCTTGCTCCTAGGAAGGACTAAGACACATCCACTGAAAAAGATTAGTCAGGAACATGGTTCTCTCCTCTGCAGGTATTTAGGGCTAGAAACAGTCTCCTTCTGCTCCTACTCTCATCTTTCCTCCTTTAGGGCTCCTGCAGGGTGAGGGATTCTGCATTGGAGGGCTCCCAGGCGTGGAGCCCTGGCCCTCTGGCACTCAATCAACCCAGCATTCATCTGCAGCCAGGGAGAGCAGCCCGTCTGATTTCTTGACATCAACGCATTGAACCAGCAAGACAGGCCCCACGGAGTTATTTAAAACCTTAATCTAAGAGAGAGCATCTTGAATCTGAAGTTCTTGCCTAAATATAAACGGCAAAGCTTATTCAACATCAAATCAAATCAATGATAATTTGAGGACTAATTAGCATTTGGGGCTTTTTTCGGGAGCCTGGTGATGTAGTGTATAATGCTATGTGATTGGGGAGAAGCACATAATTACGAAGCTGAATACATTGTCTCCTGGAGACACGTGAAGGAGCAGATTCCTTTAGCCCTAGAGGCCTGGCACTGCCTGAGGGAGGGGGCAGGAAAGGGTGGGGGGCCAGGTGGCAGAGTCCATGTCTGAAGCCTACTGCAACCAGGGAACCTTGTGATGGTGGTGAGGTGGGGGTGGAGGGTAGGGGGGCAAAGAGCACCACCTCCTTTCTAACAGCAGGTGTTTTGCTTCACTTGGATCAACAAAGTTCCACATCTCACTTTATCTCTAAGAAGAAAGAGAGGCATGAGATTATTTAAAGAAGAAATTGTAAAAAGGGAATAAAAATTTGGCACATGCTTGCTAGGAGCCAGGTGTCAAAAGAATCATAGCAACTAATACGAAGTACTTTTCATGTGGATATGTTCAAATCTTCACATCCAGAGCCAATTTAATCTTCAGAATGGGCCTGTGCAGTCTACACTACTGTTAGCTTTTGGATGGGAGGGGAATAAGAAAGCTGAGACCCCAAGAAGTTAAAGAAATTTCCTCAAGTCTTATGTATAGAAATGAACAGATCAGTATAAATATATGTACATACTTTGGGCTCCAAAATTTGCGCTGCCCATTCCTGTACTGTGTTTATTTGCATAAATCCTGTTGTTTCATCATCTCCATAAGCTTGGGGAAGAAGGTATATTCTTAGGTTGGTTAGTCATGTCTACGGTGGCCATGGCACAGTGGAATGGGGACATCTGTTTTCAGGTGTTTGCTATCCCTGACTTAACATTGGGTTGTTCCAGCTGCTCCTCTATTTTCTCTGCACTGTATGTGTGTATAGGGATGTACATTCTAATGAGACTCAGGCTGAACAGCTGGATTCTGTAGGAGTTCCCAGCATGCATCGGCAACACACCCAGTGGTTAACCACGTCCCTTTTCTTCAAAGGACTTTGAGTTACTTTATTTTAACATTTAGACATGATCAACCAAGAGGCAGGTGTCTTGGAACAGAAAAGTGCAGTAACAAAAACAAAACCCTTTATACTTTGTTTTCCCCCTCCTGACTGAATATTAAGAGGCCAGAGAATGTCTTCTTTTTCAAGCATGATGAGGGTGATTCAAATTATACTCACTCTACTGGTTCTGGCCTGATGGGGGTTCAATTGCTGAGTATCATGTGGGACATAAAAAGTGAGACAATTAGTCTTCCCAGGAGGCAATCGAGATGGTTTAATTGGCACAGGAAACAAGAATCTTATTTCTTTAATATGATGTAAAAAACTCAAAGAGCTGAGAGCTGAGGATATTGGCACAGTCCATTGTTGTGAATAGATAGCAATCACATTAGATTATGGTCTGTATCACTATCTGATTATGACAATATTTCTTTTTTAAATTTTATTTAATAAATTTCTAAAGTACAGCTTATGGATTACAATAACTTTTTCCCTCCCATAACTTCCCTCCCACCCACAACCCTTCAATCTCCTGCTCCCTCTCCCATTCCATTCACATCAAGATTCGTTTTTAATTATCTTTATATACAGAAGATCAATTTAGTATATATTAAGTAAAGATTTCAACAGTTTGCACCGACACAGAAACACAAAGTATAAAGTACTTTTTGAGTTCCAGTTATAGCATTTATTCACATTGTACAACACATTAAGGACAGAGATCCTACATGAGGAATAAGTGCACAGTGACTCTTGTTGTTGACTTAACAAATTGACACTCTTGTTTATGGCGTCAGTAATCACCCTAGGCTCTTGTCATGAGTTGCCAGGGCTATGGAAGCCTTTTGAGTTTGTCAACTTCCATCTTATTCAAAGTCATAGTCAAAGTGGAAGTTCTCTCCTCCCTTCAGAGAAAGGCACCTCCTTCTTTGATGACCCATTCTTTCCACTGGGATCTCACTCACAGAGATCTTTCATTTGGGTCTTTTTTTTTTTTTGCCAGAGTGTCTTGGCTTTCCATGCCTGAAATACTCTCAGGGGCTCTTCAGCCAGATCTGAATGCCTTAAGGGCTGATTCTGAGGCCAGAGTGCTATTTAGGACATCTGCCATTCTATGAGTCTGCTGTGTATCCTGCTACCCATGTTGGATTGTTCTCTCCTTTTTAATTCTATCAGTTAGTATTAGCAGACACTAGTCTTGTTTATGTGATACCTTTGACTCTTAGACCTATCAGTATGATCAATCGTGAACTGAAATTGATCACTTTGACTAATGAGATGACATTGGTGCATGCCACCTTGGTGGGATTAAATTGGAATCCCCTGGCATGTATCTAACTCTACCATTTGGGGCAAGTCCGATTGAGCATGTCCCAAACTGTACATCTCCTCCCTCTCTTATTCCCACTCTTATATTTAACAGAGATCACTTTTCAGTTAAAATTTAAGCACCTAAGAATAATTGTGTGTTAATTAAAGAGTTTAACCAATAGTAATAAGTAGAACAAAAAAATACTAAAAGGGATAAAGTATTAAGTTGTTCAACATTCACGACAAGAGCTGATCAAGTCACTGTTTCTCATAGTGTCCATTTCACTTCAACAGTTTTCCTTTTTGGTGCTTGGTTAGTTGTCACCGATCAGAGAGAACATATATTTGTCCCTTTGGGTCTGTCTGGCTTATTTCACTCAGCATGATGTTTTCCAGATTCTTCTATTTTGTTGGAAATGACCGGATTTCATTGTTTTTGACTGCTATATAGTATTCTATAGAGTACATGTCCCATAATTTCTTTATTCAGTCTACGGTTGATGGGCATTTAGGTTGATTCCAGGTCTTAGCTATTGTGAATTGAGCTACAATAAACATTAAGGTTCAGACAGCTTTTGTGTTTCCCAATTTAATTTCCTTTGGGTAAATTCCAAGGAGTGGGATGGTTGGGTTGTATGGTAGGGTTATCTTCAGGTTTCTGAGGAATCTTCAGACTGACTTCCATAGTGGCTTTACCAGTTTGTATTCCCAACAATAGTGGGTTAGTCTCTTTTTCCCCACAGCAATTTATAAAAAAAACCCATGGCCAGCATACTATTGAATAGGGAATAGTTGGAAGCATTTCCACTGAGATCTGGTACCAGACAGGGATGCTCACTCTCACCACTGCTATTCAATATAGTTCTGGAAGTTTTAGCCAGAGCAAATAGGCAAGAAAAATAAATTAAAAGGATACAAATTGAGAAGGAAGAAGTCAAACTATCCCTCTTTGCAGGTGATATGATTCTTTATTTAGGGGATCAAAGAACTCTATTAAGAGACTATTGGAACTCATACAAGAAGAGTTTGGCAAAGTAGCAGGATATAAAATCAGCGTACAAAAATCAACAGCCTTTGCATACACAGGCAATGCCATGGCTGAGAGAGAACTTCTAAGATCAATCCCATTCACAGTAGCCACAAAAACAATCAAATACCTTGGAATAAACTTAACCAAGGACATTAAAGATCTCTACGATGAGAATTACAAAATCTTAAAGAAAGAAATAGAAAAGGATACCAAAAAATGGAAAAATCTTCCATGCTCATGGATTGGAAGAATGAATATCTTCAAAATGTCCATTCTCCCAGAAGCAATTTATAGATTCAATGTGATACCAATGAAAATACCAAAGACATTCTTCTCAGATCTGGAAAAAATGATGCTGAAATTCATATGGAGACACAGCAGACCTCGAATAGCTAAAGCAATCTTGTACAACAAAAACAAAGCTGGAGGCTTCACAATACCAGATTTCAGGACATACTACAGGGCAGTTGTAATCAAAACAGCATGGTACTGGTACAGAAACAGATGGATAGACCAATGGAAAAGAATAGATACACCAGAAATCAATCCAAACATCTACATCCAACTTATATTTCATCAAGTATCTAAAACCAATTCCTGGAGTAAGGACAGTCTATTCAATAAATGGTGCTGGGAAAACTGGATTTCCACGTGCAGAAGCATGAAGCATGACCCCTACCTTTACACCTTGCACAAAAATTCACTCAACATGGATTAAAGATCTAAATCTATGACCCAACACCATCAAATTATTAGAGAACATTGGAGAAACCATGCAAGATATAGGCACAGGCAAAGACTTCTTGGAAAAGACCCCAGAGGCACAGGCAGGCAAAGCCAAAATTAACAGTTGGGATTGCATCAAATTGAGAAGTTTCTGTACAGCAAAAGAAACAGGAAAGTGAAGAGGCAACTGACAGAATGGGAAAAAATATTTGCAAACTATGCAACAGATAAAGGATTAATAACTAGAATCTACAAAGGTATCAAGAAACTCCACAATAACAAAACAAACAACCCACTTAAGGGATGGGCCAAGGATCTCAACAGACATTTTTCGAAAGAGGAAATCCAAATGGCCAACAGACATATGAAAAAATGTTAAGGATCACTAGCCATCAGGGAAATGCAAATCAAAGCCACAATGAGGTTTCACCTCACCCTGGTTAGAATGGCTCACATACAGAAATCTACCAACAAAAGGACATGCTCAAGCTGACTTACCTCAAACGGTAGAGTTAGAAACATACCAGGGGATTCCAATTCAATCCCATCAAGGTGGCATGTACCAATGCCATCTCACTAGTCCCAGTGATCAACTTCTGTTCACAATTGATCATAATGATAGGATTAAGAGCCAAAGGGATCACATAAACAAGAAGAGTGTCTGCAAATACTAGCTGATAGAATCAAAAAGGGAGAGAACGATCCAACATGGGTAGCAGGATACACAGCAGACCCATAGAATGGCAGATGTCCTAAACAGCACTCTGGCCTCAGAATCAGCCCTTAAGGCATGTGGATCCGGCTGAAAAGCCCATGAGAGTATTTCAGGCATGGAAAGCCAAGACACTCTGGGGGAAAAAAAAACCTAAGTGAAAGATCTCTGTGAGTGAGATCCCAGTGGAAAGAACGGGTCATCAAAGAAGGAGGTACCTTTCTCTGAAGGGAGGAGAGAACTTCCACTTTGACCATTGTCGCTCCCCCTCTTCGCGGAGGAACGACACAGGACCCTGCGCTGTTCTTTCGTCTGCTCGGCCCTCCCCGGGTTTGCTGCTGGTTCTTCCCGGGTTGGCTACTATCCCTTCCACCTCTGTGGAAGGGCAGTTCCCCCTGGCCACATTCCCCACTTCCGCAGGGGAGCAGCACTCCGCCGGCCGGCTCTCTCGGGAGCTGCACAGGTGTTCCTTCAGCTAGATGTTCCTCTTAGATGTTCCTGGTGCATGCCATCTCTCTCCTCCTTTATAGTCCTCCTCCGCCAATCCTAACTCGGCTGCCCACACGCCGAGTATGCTGCTCTCCTCCAATCAGGAGTAGGTCCTACAGTTCATTGGTTGAACTGGAGGCAGCTGCGTAGAAGCTGTTTTCTCCTCTCCCAGCGCCATATTGTGGGAGAGCAGATGCATAGAATAAGTCTTAATTCCAGTAACTCAGTCTAGTCCGGGTTGCTCCCCACAGATCCCCCTTTCTTTTTATTTTTTGGCGTTGATACGCGCCTGTCTTCGGTGTCCCGCGGCACACACTCTGCTCTACTTGCTAGAGTTGCCACAGGCTCTTACAAGTCCTATCAATCAGGCAAACCGAATCCGGGTCCTCTCTTCGCCATGTTGTGAGGAGGTTTTTTAGGCGCTGATGCGTGCCTGTGTTCGGTGCCCTGCAGCGCATGCTCTGCTCTGCCTGCAGGGGCTTACAAGCCCTATCAGGCAATCCGAATCCAAGCCTTCTCATTGCCTTTTTGTGGGGAGGCCTTACTGATGTTAATTCGTGCCTGTCTTTGGTGACCTGCGGCGCATAAGCTGCTAGCCGCCAGCAGGTGCTCACCACTTCCCTAATCAGGCAGACCGAATCCAAGCTCTCACATTGCAGTGTTGTAGGGAGGCCTCTCTATTTCTCTATTTCTCTATCTCCGGGCATTCCTATTTCTCCCATTTTACTTCTATCTTCCAGCATTCCTATTTCTCTCCTTTTACTTCTAAACTTCTGTTTCTCTTATCCCTGCGGCTTCCCGGCAGCGCTCGCCCCGAGGCTGCTTCTCGGCACCTCGCCCCGCAGCAGCTTCTCGGCACCTCGCCCTGCCCCGCGGCAGCTTCATGGCTCCGCGCGGCTTCCCGGCGCCTCGCCCCGCCGGCGGGTTCCCGGCTCTGCGCGCACACTCCGCAGTCTCCACGCACTTCGCGCCCGCACCACGGCCTCGCGCCAGCCCCGCGTTCCCCATCTATTCACGCCCCGTGCTCTCTCTGCACGCAGCGGCTTCCGCGAATGTTTCCGCCACCACCGGCATTCAGTCCAAGTTCCCCGGACTAACCTGGCGAATCCTGGCGGCCCACGTCTCTGCCTCTGGTTCCAGATCTTCGCCTCTTGCTCCCCGGGGTGACTTGAAGAATTCCAAGGTGGCTTATATCTCCGCCTCGGCCTGCACTCGCGGCTTCATCCTCCCTAACATTTTTCTCTACCCGGTATGTTTCCTTAAGTTTTCTTCCAACAATATTCCTCTCATTTCTCCTGGCTTCTCCCCACAGTCCGTATCCGAGTCCAAGCCTCCTCCAGGTTTCACTTTCACTTTCAATCTCCTAGCTTCCCCGCCATAGTCCGCATCCGAGTCTATGAAAGCTTTCACTTTCGCTTTCAATCCTAACTTCTTTCCCACAGTCCATATCCGAGTCTATGCCTAGGCTTTCAATAGCTTCTTCTGGCACCTAGGCTCTTTGCTAGTCTCTCTCTCCGGTATTTTCCTGCTTCTTCCTTCCTAGGTTTCCTAGCCGTCCTAGGTTTCCTATCCGAGTCACGGCACCATTATGTCGCTCCCCCTCTTCGCGGAGGAACGACACAGGACCCTGCGCTGTTCTTTCGTCTGCTCGGCCCTCCCCGGGTTTGCTGCTGGTTCTTCCCTGGTTGGCTACTATCCCTTCCACCTCCGTGGAAGGGCAGTTCCCCCTGGCCACATTCCCCACTTCCGCAGGGGAGCAGCACTCCGCCGGCCGGCTCTCTCGGGAGCTGCACAGGTGTTCCTTCAGCTAGATGTTCCTCTTAGATGTTCCTGGTGCATGCCATCTCTCTCCTCCTTTATAGTCCTCCTCCGCCAATCCTAACTCGGCTGCCCACACGCCGAGTATGCTGCTCTCCTCCAAACAGGAGTAGGTCCTACAGTTTATTGGTTGAACTGGAGGCAGCTGCGTAGAAGCTGTTTTCTCCTCTCCCAGCGCCATATTGTGGGAGAGCAGATGCATAGAATAAGTCTTAATTCCAGTAACTCAGTCTAGTCCGGGTTGCTCCCCACAGACCATGGCCTTGTCTAAATATGATCAGAGTCGGTGAACTCAGGGGGCTTCCATAGCCTTGGCAACTCATGACAAGAGCCTAGGGTGATTACTGATGCCATAAACAAGAGTGTCAATTTGTTAAGTCAACAACAGGAGTCACTGTGCACTTACTCCTCATGTAGGATCTCTGTCCTTAGTGTGCTGTACATTGAGATTTAATGCTAGAACTAGTGCTCAAACAGTATTTTTCACTTTATGTTTCTGTGTGGGAGCAAACTGTTGAAATCTTTACTTAATGTATGCTAAACTGATCTTCTCTATATAAAGAGAATTGAAAATGAATCTTGATGTGAATGGAAGGGGAGAGGGAATGGGAAAGGGGAGGGTTGCGGGTGGGAGGGACATTATGGGGTGGAAGCCATTGTAATCCATAAGCTGTACTTTGGAAATTTATATTCATTAAATAAAAGTTAAAAAAAAAAGACAAAAAATTTAATTATTTATTGAGCATGTACTGTATACGTTTATATGAGGTATATGAAGTGTTCCTATTGGGAAGATTGTATTATCTTTGTATTATCTATTTTGTGCACTCATTTCAGAAGCCATTGAAGGGGGGGGGTTTCTACCATTAAAGACACATTAAATAAGGCTGTTGAAACAGAATTAGTCAACATCTGTGGGACAAGGTGGAGGCCAGACTCACTAAGCATGTAGTCTAGTGTGGTTACCATGAATGAGAATTAATATTAGCCCTGAGCTCCTTGGCAGACAAGGCAAAATGGGAATAATGATGGGTTCATGTTTGCACTACTGATAGAATTAAGAACACTTAGAAATGTAAATTTGTTACTTATTTCCAAAAGAATGTTGAAGGCCATCTTCTTGAGAGTAGTAATGGAGTCTTATTTATCCAAGGATCTCAGATATTAATGGCGTGCATGGCATATGCTCAATGGACAATAAAAGAAAGTTTATTGAATACAGTGGAATACATTGGTGCACTGGCTGATTTGGATGTGGAGAATGGAAAAGGGTACTCCAGATACCTGTTAGGAAGACTTTTTGTGGGGGTGGATTCCAAACTAATTTCGAAGAACAATACTATTTCCTAGTCGTCTTCTTGGATGGAAAGAGAAGAAAGAACAGGTGAAGAGGTAGACTAATGAGTATTCTGAAAACAGCAAATTATAATTCTTCTAACAAGCCCTGGAGAGAAATCCTAAGTTTATCTGACCACCAAATTGTGACAGAGGGCAAAGAGAATGATATATATATAAGAGGATTCATTCTTCTTGCTATATCAAGAAGGGAAAGAAACTACCAGTCAGGGTCTAAACTGGAAAACAGAACTTAGATACATTCTAACTATATAAATAGAGAGCGTTTGGAATAGTGGATTGGCTCCATAGGATTAGGCTTTGAAAAGCAAAAGTAATGGTGGGGCAACTTAGAGATCAGCAACGCAAGGAAGCCACTGCAATTTCTAACTGAGAGGGAAGAGGAGGTGTTACAGAGCCCAAGGACCTGGCTCACCTGGGTGGAGCTGGAACCATGGCACACCTGCTAGATGGCAGCCAGACCTATCAGGATATTGCAATCACTGACAGAGATGCTGTCCTAGGGAGACATGGAGAGGGAGAAGGAGCCAGTTTTTTCCTTTTCTTCCTAGCCCCTCCCCTGTTTTTCCCTCCTTTTGTCCTTCCCTCCTCTCCTGTCTTCATCCTTACCCTCCCTTGTACTCCCCTCCCCTTCCTTCTCCTTCCCTTCCCTGCCATCTCTTGCCTCTTGCTGAACTGATTTGAAACTAACTGATGTGGGCATCTGGGAATCATGGTCCCAGATCTCAGACCCTCTAGATACAACAAGAAGCAAAGAAAAGGTGAAGATAGATCTGAGGGTAAAGACCTAGGACTGGCACAGGTACAAATAGCAAATCTGGTAATCTGTGCTCAACTTGGCTAGGACTGGAATCATGAACATTGCAAAGGTCTTGCTGAAGTTAATTTCTGTTTTGCTTTTCACAGCCTTATTAATGGAAGATATTTTAGGCTTCTGGCAATCTCTAAGGTACTTTAAGAATGTGATTTGGTTGCAAACAGAGCTGGGTTTAAATCTCAGCACTTAACATTTAAGCCATATAGAGAACATGGGCAAGTTATCCTACTTCTCTAGGCCTCAGTTGCCTCATCTCTGGAATGGTAGTGATTGTGCTTACCTCAAGATTTGTGGAAATGAACGTGCAGTGCCAGGTGCAGGGAGAGCTCAGCCCCAGCTTCTGTAAGGTCATTGCCTGTAGCCAGTTATTACTTCACCCACATTGCCACTGCTTTCAGCAGAACCTATTTGACTTTCATGATTCTATTAAAATGTCATCATTCTTATGAGACTTCTCCAGGGTGTCCTTCCTGTGTGTCCCCAAGCATTCTGGGTGTAACCTACCCAGGCACATTTTATGCCATGTTGTTCTCTCCATACCATGCTAAACACAGTGCTTGGAAAAGAGTAGGAGCTTAGCAAATGATTGTTGAATGAATGAATTATTGCTGTGATGAACAATATCCCCCAGCCATGGTAATCTGTTTCCTCTAGCCCCCTCTTTATTATAGATATCTTTGCCTGTTTTCTAGACCAGTCCTGAAAAAGGTGATGAGGCTATGGTCATCAGTGAACAGTGGATGGGAGAAAAATGAATGAATAATAGAGTTCAAGATGGGAGAAAGATAATGGATATCTATTGGATGTCAGCTCAGTACATCTTTCCTAGAAAATATGACCATCAGAGCTGCTATGATTGTACAGAGAGACCTTGGCCACCATTCTCAGTTCATTACCCTAATGGAGGCCATGAGAACTAACTGGGGCACATCGATTCAGGCTCCAACTAACTTTTGGATGCTTTTGAATTTTAGAATAGAAACCTTTAAAGACAGGGCAGTCACTCAGCAGTGACTGATGATGTTAAACACAATATCCAGGGCTGGTGCCGCGGCTCACTAGGCTAATCCTCCACCTTGTGGCGCCGGCACACCGGGTTCTAGTCCCAGTCGGGGCACCAGATTCTGTCCCGGTTGCCCCTCTTCCAGGCCAGCTCTCTGCTGTGGCCCGGGAAGGCAGTGGAGGATGGCCCAAGTACTTGGGCCCTGCACCCCATGGGAGACCAGGAGAAGCACCTGGCTCCTGCTTTCGGATTAGCGTGGTGCACCGGCCGCAGTGCGCCAGCTGCTGCGGCCATTGGAGGGTGAAGCAACGGCAAAGGAAGACCTTTCTCTCTGTCTCTCTCACTGTCCACTCTGCCTGTCAACAAAACAAAACAAAACAAACAACACAATATCCAGAAGCAATTGGGAGCCCTTCTTTTTCTCCCAGTGATGAAAAGAGAAGCCATTCTATAAATAGAAGAAAGAATAAGGGAATGATGCAGTGCAGAGTAGAGAAGAGTGGGAATAGTCACAGAGTGTTTGAGTCTCCATCTCATCCATCTCAAACTGTCCCAGTCAAATTAGTGTCCATTGTTTCCATGAGTCACAGCAATAGTTTTGTTTTTGTTTTTGTTTTTTTTTTGACATGCAGAGTGGACAGTGAGAGAGTGAGACAGAGAGAAAGGTCTTCCTTTGCCGTTGGTTCACCCTCCAATGACCGCTGCGGTCGGTGCGCTGCGCTGATCCAATGGCAGGAGCCAGGTATTTATCCTGGTCTCCCATGGGGTGCAGGGCCCAAGCACTTGGGCCATCCTCCACTGCACTCCCTGGCCACAGCAGAGAGCTGGCCTGGAAGAGGGGCAACCGGGACAGAATCCGGCTCCCCGACCAGGACTAGAACCCGGTGTGCCGGTGCTGCAAGGTGGAGGATTAGCCTATTGAGCCACGGCGCCGGCCACAGCAATAGTTTTGTTATAACCTCCTACCCCACTTTTAAAACTAGTTCAAGTTTGATTTCTGTTGTACATTGACAAACAATATTATGATCCAAAAGGGATGTGAAAATGAAGCAGGAAGCAGGGAGGTAATTTGAGACTAAAGTATCAGTGGCCATGAATGACAAGACATAAGCTTTGGCTCCGTGAACTTTGCACATTTTTGAAGAAGGAAAGCAGATGAGCCTGCCTGTGTTAACAATGAGGCCCCAGGTAACACTAAGCAAGTGTATTACCCTTCTTTTGTTCTCCCTGTAGCTCAAAGGTAGTAATCTATCAGTAATTCCAGGGATTCTTCCTCCCAAAACACCTCTGATCCACATAAACACCCAGCACCCCTTTTTTTCTGACTCCAAAACCTACTTTCAAATGTGTTGTCTTACAATTATGAGCTTCCCAGTGCTGGGAGGGTTGTTCTCCAAAACCAATGCTGTCACCATGGAAAGATGCCAAATGTCTGCTAGCTGCAGAGAGCATTGCATTGAGCATGTCAGGAAGGGGACAAAGATTTACAATGTATGCTTGGATTAGCTAAAAAATTCATTTCTTCTGCCTTTCAGGTCTTAAATTTTGAGGTGAGTAAAGATCTGAGTTCCCCTGGGAGGAATGAGAGCCTGAGGTCATTAATCAAATGGATGCTGGGAGGCAGTGACAAGTGGAAAGAGTGTTGGATTGTGGAATCAGAAACCCAGAGCTGCAGACCCAGTTCTCATGCTCATTTGCTCTTTCCGCAGAGATACTGTATTTCCCTTCTCAGCACCTCCATTTCCTCATCTGTAAAATATGAGAGTTAGTTTGTGGAGGTGAAACATTTGGTGATTCTCTGTGTCTAAATATCCCACAGAGGGCAGGAACATGGCCTTGAGCTTTTCTTTAGTCTTTGAGGATGGCCTTCCCAAGGTCAGTCCACCCTCACTTCCTGGGTAGCTCCTTAGACTTGAAAGGCTCTTCTGTGTTTCACAGTAATCACCAGAAGAGGCTAAGTTGTTGCATTACATTTGTCAGCTTTTTGTTACTAGAACAAAATTCTGTCTACTTACAAGGAGGGAGGTTTGTTTCAGCTCACAGTTTCAGAGGTTCACAGTCCAGGATTGGTCAGGCCCTATTGGTTCACCTGTCTGTTGAAGCCAGAGACAGGCAATGGCTAAGCATGTACAGAGGGAGGATCACATGGCAAGCCCAAACGCAGGGAGAGAGGGGCTGGGCTCAACTGAGCTTTTGTAACCAACCCTCTCACAAGAATTTCCTTTTGGGGCATATTCCTAATTACCTGGGGACCTCCCACTAGGCCTCCATCCTAGACAACATCATTGTATTGAGTTTCCAACCCTTTAGTACTGCCAATCCATAACTTAGATTTATCCTTCTGCATGAATCCAGGAGCCATGTCCTATTCAAACCACAGCACATGGGTTGTTCACTCAGGGTGTAGCATCAACAAACACATAAAGATGATACCTCAAAGAACTCAGTGGACCTTCTAGGAGTATCCCTCCCCTCTAATGCCAGCTCAGATCCAAGTTTTAGTTGTAGGGATGAGGTGTGACCAGTATGACAAGTAAGGAGGCATTCAACTGAACACGCAACTGAAAGTCCTCCCTGAAGATTCCAACCCACACTCATCTCTCAAATTCCCCTGGCAACCATAGTTTGAGCCATACTGCCTATCATTAGTTACATGGTCTCTCTCTTTCTCTCCCTCTCCCTCTCCCCCCTCCCTCTCCCTCTCTCTCTCTCTCTCTCTTAATCTCTTTTTCTAATGAGTGCTCAGTTAGGATCCCTAGCCTTGCTTGAATTTCTTTAAGCTGAGGGGCAAATATTTATCAGAGACCTGCTCTCTGGCAGGCATTGTGCTGTTCCTTGAAGCTAGAGATACAAAGTAGAGTCTGTGCCTTTGCAAGACTCACTGTTTAGGGAAGGAGGCAGACAGGTGCACACATGTTTACATAGAGGATGTTGGGACTAAGGTACACATTAATTTTTCTGTTGCTGTGTTACAAATTACAGCAAACTCAGCCACTAAAACAACACCCATTTATTAGCTCACAGTTCTGTAGGTCAGCAGTCCAGACAGGCTCAGATGGGCTTTCTACTCTGGTCTCACAGGACAGAGTCAGGATATTTCTTGGGTTGGACTCTTATCTGGAGGCTCAGAAGAAGAATCAATTTGCAAGCTCAGTAGTTCACTGGCAGAAACCAGTTCCTTTCCGCTTTTCTGTGTTAAATGAAAAGGCCTTGCTGACCACTCAGCAGATTGTGCCTGGTCTCTCCTTGGCTCAGGAGAACCTCTTTCAAGTTTATGGATGGCTGGGTTTCGGGTGCTGCCTAAGGAGGGAGGGTGGGCCAACCTTGAGAAGGCCATCCTCAGGGTTTGTGGCCCAGACCCAAGGCTGCCAAGCCAGGGCCTGTCCTAGAAGTCATGTGTGTTCCTTACACATAGCAGGGCCCTTCCCTCCACTTTCATGCCAGTAATACAGGGTCAAGCCCTCCTTAGGCTTTGAACCTCTCATCTTTCTCTTCTGTTTTCCTCTTCTGTCACCAGCCTGAGAAAACACTACATTTTTAAGAGCTCATGTGATTTGATCTGGCTCATCTAGATAATTTCTGTACAGGACTTTGACCTCCATTCCTAGAGATTCTGTCTTTCACAGCAAAGTAGGGAACATTAGGGAACAGAGAGAATGAGGGCAAGCACCCAACACCAGTGGGGTCATGGGAAGTCTTCTTGGCTGAGGAGAGGCCTAAACAGAGTTTCTAAGGATGAATTAGACTTAAGTAGGGACAGTAAGGGAGTGAAAGAGATTTTGAAAAGGATGGGTGGAAGGGCATAGTAGCATGTCCAACACTTTCTCTTACCTCTCTAGCATCTAACATGGTGCTGGGCACATCACAGTTCAACAACAGTTTCTTGACCAATTAGCTGATTGGTTATGGACTTTGGTAATGATTAAGAAAACACTCAGAAAGTGCCTTGAACAATGCCCAGAACTTAGTATTAGTAAATACTGGCTATTATAATCATGCAAATAAAGATAGAAAAACTCTGATAAATAGATTGGGGATGTTTATTCATTCACTGACAAACATTTGTTAAGAAACATCTAAATATCAGTGTGAGGTGCTGGGAATACAGTGGATAATGAAGCAGACGAAACTGACCTTGTGGAGTTTGTCTTCAGTGGGAGTGAGATGGGCTAGCAGGCAACTCTGACAAGTGTGCAAGGGCTTGTAGCAATTCAGGGACTTCTCTGTTCACATCTCTGATCTGTAGGACATTGTTTCCTTCTTGTCCACCTGACCACTAGGCACAAGCATCTTTCCTTTAGGCTATCACTTCTCATGGTACCTCCCTCAAACCCTTGTTTTCTTGCCTGCCTTATCCTCTCCATCTGAGCACCACAAGAGCAGGGACTCTGCTCCATTCATTATTGGTGCCGAATGCCTAGCACCATTCTGGTTCAAAGTAGACCTCAGTAAATGGCATTGACTCAATGAGCTTGGGCTCTGGTTTCTTGTTGGAATCAAACCCACCATCTGGTTTTATGCATAAATACTTGCACAGCTCATGTCTGTGCACATAAATAAGCAACAGAACTGTGATCCAAATCCAGCCAATCTGCTATGCTTGACATGGTAAGGATGTGGCTTCAGACCTTCTTGCCCAGCCGTACCTGATCTTCCTCAAAATAACCACCACCAAACAAAAGCAACCACAACCACTTAGTGCATATTACCACAAAGTCTCTCTAATTTGCAGCACAAATTCCTACAGTAACACTGGGGAGTAAGAATTATTATTTTCATTTCAGAGATAAGGAGCCTACCTCTCAGAGAGGTTAAGTTACTTGCTTAAGCTGCAGGATCACTCTGTAGCAGAATTAGGATTTTTACCAAAAAAAAAAAAATTTACTTGAGAGAGGTATACCTCCCATCCACTGGTACACTCCCCAAATGTCCACAATAGCCGGGTTTGGGGTGGGGACCCAGAGGCCAGGGACTCAATCCAGGTAACCACATGGGTGGCAGGACCCCAATTACTTTAACTATCACTTCTGCATCCTAAGATCTGCATGGGTAGGAAGGTAATGTCTGGAGTAGAAGCCAGGTATTGTTATGATGTTGGATGTGGACACTTTTAGGCTAGACATTGGTCTCCAGATTTAAAATTTAAACCACAGTCTGATTCTAAATTTTGGATCTCTGAGGATGGTTTCATACGTTGATCATTTTCATTGTACTATTTTTTTTTTTTTTTTTTGCAGTGACCACCCGCTTCAGCATCCATGAAATCAGGGTCTCAGTTGCTCTTTAACAGCGTTCCAGTGAATGTCAGAAGTTGAACATCACAGGTACAAATTACATCTTCCGATTTCATAGAATGAGACATTTCCCTGTGTGGATGAGTTCATATCCTATCTCTTCTATGCCCCCATCTTGGGGCTATAGTGCCATCATTGTGACAATGTAAGGAATTGCACTTTTCCAGGACAGCACAGCAAACCTGAGTTTCTTCACTAGCTGTACACGGAGACAGCAATCTGTGTTAACTTCTCTAAGAGTCAGTAATATAGGCAGGTCCCTGGTTTACTCATTGTGTACCTCAGCACCCAACAGGGAACCTGGTACATAGACATTTCTCAGAAAATATTTGTTGGAAAAATGAAGAGAGAATCCAAAAATGCAAAAAATTTTTTGCAAAAATGCAAAAAAAAAAAATGTCAGTGGAGGCTGAGTATGGAGGAAGGACACAAGATGGCAGAATTTGGCACAAAAAGTGTTAAGTCACAGTAGTGCATCTCAAACCATATGTGGTAAAGGCCCAGACCTTCCTCTTCTATTTCTTATCAATAGAGGGTTAATCCATGATCCTCCTGCTGGTAGGTGCTTTGCACTGCTGGTGATTTCTCCCTGTGGATTAAAGAGCACCCTCACTGGCCAGTCTCCTATATGATAAGATGTTTACTGAGAAATCTCAGTAGTGCTAGACAGCTGTAATATTTTCTAAAGGCTCACCTCCAGTTTCTAAGCATCGCAAACTGCAGATAAACAGCTTAAGAGTCCATGTTGGGTCCTTGAATCACATCATGAGTGTGACTGTTTTAGACTATGGGCTCAGAGTCATGATACAGTAAGAATGTTACTCTAAGTATGTGATTTGGGAGGTTATCTCATCTCAAGTCTCTTAACCTCCTAAGATCTCTCATCAATACAATTAGGAAGTAGCAATACTACCTTTTTAGAAGTGGGATGATACTCAAAGGCAATTACTCAATATTCTTTCACCAAACATTTATTAAGCTCCTATTGTAACTGAGAGTTTTTCAAGCACTGGAGAAAAGATAGCGAACCAAATAGAGAAAAATTCCTGTTGCTATGGAGCTCAGGTTTTGATGAGATAATTTATATAAAGAAGGTAGTCTGGTGGCCACTAGTTAATAGATGTGTATTATTTGGTAAGTTACTTTGCATTACTGTTTATTAATGGGGCAAAAATTACACAGGCCTCCTTTGATTGTTTTAAAGAGCCACTGGGATCAGAGAGGTGGTTACTTGCTCTATGAGTACATTTCAACTCAAGGTTGAATGAAACGTGTTTTTGGACTTTGAGGCTCAGAGTTGTGGGCTCTGTCCCAGCAGTTGAGAGATTAAAATTTGGGAAAAAAAGGTAAACACAAAACCTAAAGAATCCAGCATAGTCTCAGTGACCACATGGGGAGCCAACCTCTAAAGCCAGAGGCAAGGCCATCTGACTACAAAAGGAGTATCAAAAGGGCTGAAAGAGAAGACCAAAGTCATAGAATAGAATCAAGGTTTTGGAATCAGGCAGAAAGGAATGAAGATAACCCTACCATTCGACCCAGCCATCCCACTCCTTGGAATTTACCCAAAGGAATTTAAATTGGCAAACAAAAAAGCAGTCTGCACCCTAATGTTTATTGCAGCTCAATTCACAATAGCTAAGACCTGGAACCAACCTAAATGCCCATCAACGGTAGACTGGATAAAGAAATTATGGGATATGTACTCTTTAGAATACTATACCGCAGTAAGAAACAACGAAATCCAGTCATTTGCAGCAAAATGGAGGAATCTGGAACACATCATGCTGAGTGAAATAAGCCAGTCCCAAAGGGACAAATACCATATGTTCTCCCTGATCGGTGACAACTGACTGAACACCAAAAAGGAAACCTGTTGAAGTGAAATGGACACTATGGGAAATGGTGACTTGATCAGCATAGCCCTGACTGTTAATGAACAACTTAATACATTATCCCTCTTAGTAGTTTTTTTGTCTGTTCTACTTAATATGACTGGTTTAATTCTGTAATTAATACACAGTTATTTTTAAGTGTTGAAATTTAACTGAAATGTGATCCCTGTTAAACATAAGAGTAGGAATAAGAGAGGGAAGAGATGTACAATTTGGGACATGCTCAAGCTGACTTGCCCCAAATGGTAGAGTTAGAAACATACCAGGGGACTCCAATTTAATCCCATCAAGGTGGCATGTACCAATGCCATCTCACTAGTCCAAGTGATCAATTTCAGTTCACAATTGATCATAATGAAAGGACTAAGAGTCAAAGGAAGCACATAAACAAGTCTAGTACCTGCTAATACTAACCGATAGAATAAATAAAGGGGAGAGTGATCCAACATGGGAAGCGAGATACTCAGCAGACTCATAGAATGGCGGATGTCCTAAACAGCACTCTGGCCTCAGAATCAGCCCTAGAGGCATTCCGATCTGGCTGAAAAGCCCATGAGAGTATTTCATGCATGGAAAGCCAAGACACTCTGGCAAAAACAAAAACAAAAACAAAAACAAAAACAAAAAACAAACCCTAAATGAAAGATCTCTGTGAATGAGATCCCAGTGGAAAGAACAGGTCTTCAAAGAAGGAGGTACCTTTCTCTGAAGGGAGGAGAGAACCTCCACTTTGACTATGACCTTGTCTAAACAAGATAAGAGTTGGTGAACTCAAAAGGCTTCCATAGCCTTGGAAACTCATGACTGGTGCATAGGGAGATTACTGATGCCATAAACAGGAGTGTCAATTGGTAAAGTCAACAACAGGAGTCACGGTGCACTTACTCCTCATGTAGGATCTCTGTCCTTAATGTGCTGTACATTGAGACTTAATGCTATAATGAGTACTCAAACAGTATATTTCGCTTTGTGTTTCTATGGGGTGCAAACTGTTGAAATCTTTACTTAATGTATACTAAACTGATCTTCTGTAAAAAAAAAAAAAAAGAAATTATCAATTCCCAACTTGACTCTCACTGGGATTAAACATGACAATAGGTCTGATCTGATTTCATCATCATTTAAAAAATCATCTATTATTTTTCACTTTATGTTTGTGTGGGAGCAAACTGTTGAAATCTTTACTTAATGTATGCTAAACTCATCTTCTGTAGATAAAGAGAACCGAAAATGAATCCTCATGTGAATGGAAGGGGAGAGGGAGTGGGAGAGGGGAGGGATGCGGGTGGGAGGGACGTTTTGGGGGGGAAGCCATTGTAATCCATAAGCTGTACTTTGGAAATTTATATTCATTAAATAAAAGTTAAAAAAAATGAAATAAAAAACACAACCAAAAAAAAAAAAGAATGTAATGGATAACATGACATGTGGTTTTCTCTTGGTAATGACTGGGGCACTCAATATATGGACAGGAGATGGAACTTAAGATATGTGTTTGAATAGACACCCCACGCAAGAGATGGTCAAGAACACATGCAGAGAGCCCCAGCTGTAATTAGGTCCCCCATTAAGATCAGTGTGTCCATCTGTAGCCAACCCTACCCCCAAACACCATGACTTTCCTATACGCTGCCCATAACCTTGTAAATAGTCCTGTTATCCTAATTGAGTGAAGTTAAGGCTATAGCTGGAATTTGACCAGGTAGTCACCAACCATGAAATATGAAGAATATAGAATGAGGAAAAGAAAAAATGATAGTATGAGCTTATAATTCATGCTAGATGGTGTGGTCTGGGTGTTTGTATACTCTTTCCAGCACCAAAACAACATGTTAAAACCCCAGTTCGCAATGTGATCCTATTCAGAAATAGAGACTGACTTTGGGAGCTAATGATGTCATGATGATGGAGCCCTCATGGTGTTATTAGTGCCCCTGATTGGACCACTTGATTTCTCTCTGTCTCTCTGTCATGTGAGTCTACAATAATTAGATTGCCATCTGCAAACAAGGAAGAGGGCCCTTACCAGGAACTGATTCAGTTGGCATCTTGACCTCAGTTTTCCAGCCCTCAACACTGTAAGAAATAAATGTTTGCTGTCTAAGCCACCCTGGTATCTGTATTCTATCATGGCAGCGCACACGGACTGAGTCACTGTGAAACCTTCCTTAGCACCTTCAAATCTATTCTGTTTCATTATCCTGCTCTGTGCCAAGGAGGCAGATCAACACTGAGAGTAAACAGAGGTCTTATCCTCTGGCTTCTGACAGAGCTCAGCCAAAGGGGAGGAAGGTAGGAGACAGAAAGGAGGTGAGGTTTAGAGATTTGTTCCCTCAGGTCGCCGCTGCCCCCCCCCCCCCTTGGGATATCTGCTTGATTCAACCACAGGGCTCTGTCCCTGTTATTCTCTTTGGGTTCTGATAACCCACTCCCTGTGCCTGCCTCTTCAGAACTGGAAATGTCAGGAAGCCCTACCTCTTACTGGCTCCAGGCTGCTGCACTTCTCCCCATGGCTTCCCTGTACCATGCCCACAACATTGTAAATAGCCCTGTTATCTTAATTGAGCATGCCATCTGTTTTTGTTGGTTTCCTGAGTAATACAGAAGTGCCAGGGCTTATGTCCAAAGCTGTATTACTGGGTTCTGTTTGGATAAACTAGGAGTGGATAAACCTAATTTAAAGAGATATTTATTTAAAGAGAAAAATCCATAGTAGAGAGTAGGCAGGCCAGAGGGGCCCTGGATAATAATCAGGTTGGACTCTTAGGGTTGAAAAAAATATAGCTAATAGGTAACGTTTAAGTTTTCTGTGGGCCAGGGACTGTTCAAAGTACAATATATTTGTGAATTCCTTTGATCTTCATAACAACATTATTGAGTAGCATTTTGAAAAGTTAGGAAACTGAAAACAGGGAGGCCAAGTAACTTGAGGTAGTTAATATCACCTCAGGTAACTAGCCAGTGGCTAGAGCTGGAATCTGAATGGTCCTGTTAAGACTCTACTCTTGAAACATTTGTCATTCTTGTCTGGATACTGGGTCTTTCCCTTCCTTGTCTTTTTTTTTTTTTTTCACTATGAAAGTTACCAATGACACTGCATTTATTCTAGCTCTTCAGTAAGCTTTAGCACTTTGTGACCCTCCTATTTCTGACTCAGTTGGAATAGCAAGATGTATTGGATTCATCAGAAGGTTGTAAACAGCCAGCCCCAAATTATACAGCCAGTGAATGGTGGAGACTGGCTTAGCTAAACTCTTCCTAGAGTTTTCTATTCTATCTCATAAGTCTTGGCAACTCTTAGTATACATTTTTTTCAAGACCATATCCCAGTATCTGGTTCATTGTAGTAGCCTGATAAATATTTGTTGAATGAATTATTTTGATATGTACTTTAAAATTCAGACCTTATTAGCATGTAGAAAAGAAAAACCACATTATTTTCTTTATATACTCTCCTTCTTTGGAATTCTGCCACTGTGGTAGCATGAGAACTGTGGTTGCATTGCTCAGCCCTCTTGGGTCACTTTCTTTTCTTAGATCCACACACAGAGCAGAGATAATGCTTTGCCATTTAACTATCCCTATTTCCCTGACAGTTGTGTGCCTCAATTTTCTTATTTATATAATGGGTATAATGATATTAACCACCTGTGAAGATTCAGTGAGATAATTTGTATCTATCAGTTTAGGTTCCCTAGGAAGCAGATGTAATACAGAATTAGATATGCAAGAGACATTAGGGGCAACACCTGTGAAAAATAAGGGAGCAGACGTCATCAGGGAGAGCCTGCAGACCAGGATACAGGTCTGTCATCTGTAGCTGGAGAGGAGAAGGAAGAGAATTGGGTAGGAAGTGTTCCAGATGGTAGTTTGGCTCTGAGAAAGTCCCAGTCAGGCCAGTGTGGATTTCTGACACCAAGGGTGCACATAGCATATTTTTGCATTTGGCAGAAATGGCCAGGCTTTAGTGGCACCACTGTGGTCAGTTTTTGGTAGGAACAGCCTGGGAGTGGTATACGCCCACAGCTGTTGGCTGCAGTGCATAAAGTTCTTAGCCCAGAGCCTGGCTCTGAGCAAATATTCAATAATAGTTAGCAGCTTGCTTCATTCTTTTTTAAAATTAAGAGTGCAAGAAATGGAAACAAGTTTGTTATACCTCACACTATGGTTAACTGTGTGACTGTTGTATCAAAAAGAAATTATTCTCCGGCTGCTCCTCTTCCGGTCCAGCTCTCTGCTGTGGCTCAGGAAGGCAGTGGAGGATGGCCCAAGTGCTTGGACCCCCTGCACCCTCATGGGAGACCAGGAGGAAGCACCTGGCTCCTGGCCTCGGATCGGCGCAGCACGCTGGCCGTAGTGGCCATTTGGGGGGTGAACCAATGGAAGAAAGACCTTTCTCTCTTGTCTCTCTCTCTCTCTCACTGTCTAACTCTGCCTGTCAAAAAAAAAAAAAAAGAAATTATTCACTGGACACTTGTTATAAGCAATGAGGCAGACCTTATTCAACTACCATAGTAGATGAGAAGGACTTCAGTATAGAATTGGATTCACCCCTGAATACAGGAAAGACAACTGAAGGTTTATGGTCTTTGAGCAGACAAGGGGGATCAATGGATGGAAATTACTAAGAACTTGATTGGACATTGAGGTTAGGGGCACTCTATCTAAACTGCCTTAATAGGATTCTTGCTAAGGGCAGGTCGAGGACTTAGATGTCAAGGGTAAGAATGAGGGACTTGAGCAGATGTCAAAGATGGTGGGATTATCCCTAAACCAACATGGCAAGATTCTTTGCTAACTAGGCTCAGCAAGCCAAAGGCAGGGCACAAGGTCAAGGTCTACATGAAGAGAGACCTTAGAAGAGCTTGACTAAAGTTTGATGAAAACGAGAATGTCATCTGTCACCTCTCCTAGTTAAAGGGCACCTTGGGCAGGAATCATGCCTGGGACATCTTTGTATCCAATCTGGTCTTTTGCCAAGGGCTGATATGTAGTTGTAGTACTCAGAAAAAGTTCATGGAATGATTATAAATAAATATTGGTACATGCAGAGATTGGACTTACTAAAGTGAACCTGATGGTTAGCACTGACACCTGATATACCAGGGTCACACCTGTAGCTCGTCTGTCAGTGTTCTTCCTAACTCCTCATTTGCAGTAAGCAGAATCTCTATGGGCCTAAACTCAGAGTTGAATAGCTGAGAAGTCTGTGTACATGGGAGAACTGTTAGCTGGAAATGACACATTGTCTGTCAAATGCTCTGAGGAGCTATAGGTAAACAATTGTTGAGTACAGAGAAGGCCAGATTGATCACTTTCAAATCCTTAATTTTGAATTTAACTTCTTCTCATCAAATAATCAGAAGATCTTGACATCTATGCATGTTTTATCTATCATGTTGTCCCCTGGGGTCTATAGAATTCTCAACTAACCGCCAAATCTCTGTAAATAGCATCAACCCATTAAACCCTACCTTTGTTGTGAATATTCTTCTGTGTCAACTTGCATGAAAATGAATATTTTTTACATGTGCTCTCTCAGTTTATACAGAGAGAAGTCACAGATCTTTCCCCAAGGTTAGAGACTGAGCATATGAAAGAATCAAAAATTGGAAGCTGGGGCTGGCATTGTGGCACAGCGAGGTCAGCTGCCACTCTCAATACCAATATCCCAATGAGCACTAGTTTGAGTCCCGACGGCTCTACTTCTGATCCAGCTAATGCACCTGGGAAAGCAGTGGAAGATGATCCAAGTACTTGGGGCTCTGCTACCCATGTGGGAGACCCAGATGGAGTTTCTGGTTCCTGGCTTCAGTCTGGCCGTTTGGGCCATTAGGGGAGTAAACAGTGGATGTAAGATCCCCCCACCCCCCGTCTTTGTAACTCTGCCTTTCAAATAAATAATAAATCTTTAAACACACACACACACACATACACACAATACTGAAAGCCAAACTCCTGATTCTAGCCTTGTGCTTCATTCCCTCTCTGGATTCATATTCTGTCTCTCTCTCACATCCTCTTTACCCCACCCCCACCCCATGTATATGTGTCTATGTTTTCGTAGAGTGAAAAATGTCCTGGGTTGGAGGGAGCACATTATCACTGAAATCAATGTATTAGAAATAATTAAGAGGCCAGTGCCGCGGCTCACTAGGCTAATCCTCCGCCTGCGGCACCGGCACCCCTGGTTCTAGTCCCGGTTGGGGCACTGGATTCTGTCCCGGTTGCTCCTCTTCCAGTCCAGCTCTCTGCTGTGGCCAGGGAGTGCAGTGGAGGATGGCCCAAGTGCTTGGGCCCTGCACCTGCATGGGAAACCAGGGGAAGTACCTGGCTCCTGGCTTTGGATTGGTGCAGTGCGCCGGCCACAGCACGCTGGCCACAGCGCGCCGGCCGTAGTGGCCACTGCGGGGTGAAACAACGGAAAATGGAAGACCTTTCTCTCTGTCTCTCTCTCCTACTGTCCACTCTGCCTGTCAAAAAAAAATAATAATTAAGAAAGATCTGGGCAGGAATCCAGAAGATTCAAAATTCTCCAGCTGTCTGCTGCACCTTTGCTGAGCTGTGACTTTGAAGTATGCTACTTCTCCCGTCAGTTCCAGGTTTACTCTGTCACCTGCATACAGATCTCTGAAGGTGTTTTGAAACTTTATTGAAGTAATCATTAGTACTCCTGGGTCAATGACAGAGCCTTTATTATCATTGGGAAAGAATCTCATTCCAGGGTCATGTTCACTCCATTCCAAGATGAACACGTGTGCCTGCCTAGAATAAGGAAGGCAGAGAAAAAGCCATGGACCTGTAATTGGAAGACCTGAGTTTGAAGAAATGCTAAACTTTTTAGTGGCTATGTACCCTCTAACAAACTACTGGACTTGTTGATTTTTAGATCCCTTATTTGTAAAGACCAAGGAAAGGTGAACAATAAGGCTATGGTTTGAATATGATTTGGCCACCGAACTCATGTGATTTAGTCTCCAAAGTCTTGAGCTAATGGTACTAAGAGGATAGAAACTTAATCCAGTTATGATGGTTAGAGGGGAGGTCTTTGGGAAATGATCGGATTGGATTTAGTCATAAGGTTAGAGCAACTATGCTCAAATCCTGGAAGTTTTGTAAGGAGAGACATGCACTGTGCTGCCTGTCTTGCCATGTGATACACTGTACCACCTCAAGACTGTGCCAGCAAGAAGGCCAGTGCAAAATGTGGACCCTAGACATTGCATCTCCAGAAACAGGAATAAACCTGTATTCTTCATAAAGCTAGGCTGCCTCGGGTATTTCCTTATAGCAATGAAAACAGACTAGTTTTTACACTTACTTTCTCCACCCTCACTAATATCCCCTCCAATCTCTTCCATTTACCTGCAGCAATGGGGGACTCAGTACCTGGACCTGCCTGGATACAGCTGTGGTGAAGAGCTGTTCTGTTATAATGCAAGCACTCCCTGCGACGAGGAGTAGGATAAATACCAACTATTTCAAGCTCCCAAGTAAAGCTTCTATGATCCATCATGTGACACACTAGACTCTGCCACACACTAGGAAAGATACCCCAGATTGATCATATATGGAATATCTAGGCCTGCTGCATAATGTAAACAACCTTATCTTGAATCCTTATAATATCATCTACATTTTATAGCTGAGGAAATGAATGCTCAAAAAGATTCTATGGCTAAACCTTTTCCTATTTTCATCCTCATTTCTTCTCTAGCTCAATCCAGTCTCTCCAATTTCATGATACATGACAATTATTCCTTTACTCAGCTGTCTGCAAGTTCCCTGGGGCACTCCTTGAGGTTGTACATACAGTATATGATCAACAAAAGCTTGTGAAATGAAGAGAAAATCATTCTTTCTGTTTAGATAGTTGACCAAGAAGACCCTGGAATATGTGGAATGCCCATGGTCCATTATAGAAAGTAGGTCCGTGTCTAGCTATAGGGGTAAATGAGGACAATTCCAACTGAGAAGACCCACAGCTAAGTGGTCTAAAGATTTTTGGGGAGAGGGAGGGCAGGGTAGAAGGTAGCACTAGTGGTGCAAGATTAACCAGCAGGTTGCTGAGCACAGCAAGGGGTAATTGGAGGACCAGGCACAAATTGAAGTCTGGTTATCCAAACAAGGAAACCCTTAGAGACTATCAGGGTGGCTGGATATTGAGTGCATCTGCTGAAATCCCATTTGCTTGAGGCCAGACGCATTCTGGGAGCTGGGGACTGTGGGTGCAGGTCAGGTGCCTCAACAGTGGCAGGAGCAGAGAGAGAGAACATCAGGAAATAAGGATTCCCAACTCTAGGCCTGTGATTGACTCAGTCAGTATCATGATGTCTGACATCATGGCTCCCCACCCTCCAACATCCATAATATTTGCATTTAAAGAGACTCATTGAAGAGTTTCCAGGTCCACTGAAAGGAATAGATATCTAATAAGAAAGATTTTAGATGTTGCCATAAAAGGATTAGAGCAATCTCTTATGAGACTTGGCCTTCCCAGCATCCTTAACCCATGTTATGGACACTGTGGTTAACTATGTAAGTTAGGCGCCATGTAACTATATAGAATAACCTTGTGTCTCACCCTGGGGGAGCATATTTCCAGGAAGAAAATTCACTACAATGTCACTCTGTATGCACAGTGAACAGAATTTGCATTGCAGAATGAGCTGAATCTTCCAAGAGTGTCGTTCTGCTTCTGCATGGGGCTAAATCCCTCTCATCTTACAAGATCCAGCTCCAGTGTCCACTTCTGTGAAGCTCTCCCTGATGGCATCTTGGGTCCCCCAAGAAGTAACCATCCTCCTCCTTTTCTTTGTCTCCTATAACACCTTTTTGGCTTAAGCCGCACTCTGATATGGTCCCTGGCCAATTCTGCCACTCATTTCCTGATGCCTCTTTAGTGTTTGTGCTCCAACAATTCTGTTCCTTCCCCTGACCTTGCCCTCCACACAAGATACACGCCTCAGCCCCCAAAGTACTGCATTGTGCTTCCCAGGCTCTGTTTTTGCTTCTTCTTCCATCTGGAAGGCTTTCCTCCACTCCTGGCTCTGGCTAACTTTCAGGTATCTTTCAAGACTTAGCTCTTGCCTGGGGTAGGTACTGTATGACTCATCAGTGTGATCCAAGCTCCTAACATGCTGTGTGTAACACAGTAGAAACTCAGGGAATATTCGATGCATGCACGGATGAATGAATCTGCTCCATGAAGCATTTTCTCTGTTATAGATCAGTTTTCTCTGCTATTTTTTTTTTTTTTTTGACAGGCAGAGTTAGACAGTGAGAGAGAGAGACAGAGAGAAAGGTCTTCCTTTTCCGTTGGTTCACCCCCCAAATGGCTGCTACGGCTGGCACGCTGCACCAATCCGAAGCTAGGAGCCAGGTGCTTCTCCTGGTCTCCCATGGGGGTGCAGGGCCCAAGCACTTGGGCCATCCTCCACTGGCTTCCCGGGCCACAGCAGAGAGCTGGACTGGAAGAGGAAAAACCGGGACAGAATCCAGTGCCCCAACCAGGACTAGAACCTGTTGTGCTGGCGCTGCAGGCGGAGGATTAGCCTAGTGAGCTGTGGCGCTGGCCCATTCTCTGCTATTTTATGACCGCATGCCTATCTTCTCAGTTATTTCCTTAGACTGGAAAGGATTTGTGTCTGTCAGTTAACCTCCTCATCCTCCCTCCTTTACCGCTGGATCCCAGATCTTTCAAGACCAGGGGACTGGTTTCATTCATCCTTAGGCTGTTAGTGTCTAGCAAAGTACCTGGTATGTTGTAGGACCTAAATATGTGGTGAATAATAAGTAATGAAACTGAATCAAAATTGCTCTTCCTAAGACTTTGTCTTATGGCAAGCAGTTTTCTTTTCCTCTTGCGTTGGACTTAGAGCTCCCAGTACCACATATACAGTAGCTGCTTCCTATGCATGGTTTTGTTGAAGCAGTCTCAGTTGTTCATAGTGAACTGTGGTCTAAAAATATTAAATTGAAATTCCCAGAATAAACAGTTTATAAGTTTAAAATTGTGCACCATTCTGAACTGCATGATCAAATCTTACATCATCTTATTCTGTCCCTCTTGGGACATGAATCATCTTTTTGTTTGGCATATCCACACGTATATCTGGCATTTCCATACTGCCTCTCACCTATTAGTCACTTAGTCACTGTGTTTATTATCAGATTGACCATGGTGGTATTGCAGTGCTTGTGTCAAGTAACCCTTATCTTACTTAATAATGGCTCCAAAATGCAAGTGCACTGATGTAAAGGAGTCACCAGGTAACAAAATATGGAAGGACAGACGAACTTTGGTGCTATGTGGTGACGCTACAGGGAATATGGGAACACAACTGTATTTGTAGGATTTGCCACTACCCATAGTTTTAGACATCTGTTTGGGTCTTGGAATGTACCCTACTTATTTAATGGGTGACTTCTACAGTGCCAAAGTGCTCAAAAAAGTTACCATTTGATTTGTAAAATAGACTTCTTTGTATAGCATAGAGCACCCTAGTGGAGTCAGCTTCTGTTCTTGATGCTGACACGTGGGAGCTGACTTTGGGAGAGTCCTTGGGGTTCTTTGAAACCCAGTCTTCTAATCTGCAAAATTCTTAACTGTTTTAGCTTGGGCACCCAAAACTAGGAGTGTGACAAGGACTTGGGCTATATAGTTTATTTGGGAGGCGGTCTTGGGAAACACAAGTGAGGGAGTGAGGAAAGGAAGACAGGGAAGAGAGAGAGACAAGCCTAATGGCATTGCATTAAAGCCAAGTTGTTGCTGCAGACCAGAGAGGCCTAATCCTATGGAGGACTCTCTAAGATTCCCAAAGAATTGACCTTAGTACTGCCTTTACGATTGAGCTGAAACTTGGGGTGTTGTCTCACCTACACTCATTCCCCATAGATTGAACTTTGTTCCTGGGACCATTCCTTCCAGTTTTGCAGCCTAGGAAACCCCACTGAGAGAAACCCTTAGCCAGAGGAGCAGTGAGACACAGGGTCTTGAGATGCAAAGTCATTGCTGTGCTGGAGAACAAATCTCACAGACAAATGGTCTCAGAGGTGGGCTGCAGGAGAACAGAGTGGGACGTGGACAGCATCTGTCCATGAACTGCGAGCGTCCCAAGTTTTATCAGCTGAGTTCTTCTAGGGAAGATGCTTCATAATCTTCACACATGATGAAATGTCAGGTATTTAAAAGGTACTGTTTCCTTACATTTCAGCAGCCCTGCCTTAAACCTCACCTTGGCCCATCCCATTCCCCAATCCCTGTCCCCGTTGTCCACAGTGGACTGTTGTCAAATCAGCCTAATCAAGCCCAGCTTATTTTGCTCCTGAGGGATTCTGGAGGAACTCATAGAGCTACAATGATGCTCATTATTTCTGCAGGAGAATCAGCGATTTCCCCCATTGAGTGCTTCCTGGGGTGGGTGTGGGTGAGGGTTCTTTGCTGCTAAGGAATCAGCTTTTCCTTTTTCACATTGTCACCCACAGAGGTGAGCCCTGATCAGTGTGTGGGTGCCTTGGGGGGGGAGAGAGAGAACTACAGTGGGGGTGTTCCCATCCCAGACCCACCTGCCCAAGTGTTCACTAGAAGTCTGGTAAGCCCCTCATTGTGAAGATTTCCCTGTATGTGGGTGCCACTCAGGGTGAGCCTTCAAGGACCTTTCAGTGCAGTTGTTCAAGATATTCTTTGCACACTGGGCTTTTGAGATGTTTTCTTTCAGCAAAATTGGTTTTAGTTTTTTAGTCTAGAACTAAATATTCTGGGAATAGAGATGCTTGGGGAATGGGCTGGCCTGCTTGATAGAACTTTTTTGGTAATTATGACTATTTGATCTTCTTGAAAATGGAAAGTCCTAAATATTCATGTGTTTGATCCAATAACTTTATTTCTTGGCATATACTGTATGGAAATATTCCAGTATAAAATGCTTTACAAATAGAAATGTTTGTTAAAATATTATTTGTAGGTAGAATGGTGACTAACAACAGCATACTGGCCAAATCTTATGTACTAGTGTGGAAAACAATTACACTGTTTCATTGTTCAGGAAAATAACAGAATTCATTATTACAATACAACACAATTATCTTGGTGAAAATAAGCAAAATTAAAATGATGCTTGACAGTAGAAGATGGCCCAAGTGTTTGGGCCCCTACACCTGAGTGGGAGACCTGGAAGAAGCTCTTGGCTTCTGGTTTCAGACAGGCTCAGCTCTAGCAATTGCAGCCATTTGGGGAGTGAACCAGCAGATGTAAGACCTTTTCCTGTCCCTCTCTCTGTCTGTAACTCTACTTCTCAGATAAATAAATAAAAAAACCTTTAAGAAAATGGTGCATGAAAAAAGAACATAAATTTTATATCAAAATGTTAATGGTGCTTATTTAAGGTTTGGTGATTATGGGAGATATTTTCCTTCTTTTATGTCAGGCAGATATTTCAGTGCAAAGAATGCTTATTTACCAACATAACACAAAAACACTTGTGTCTGAAATTGAGTAAATACTGTCTTTCCAATTTAATAGACATACGTATGTGAAACAATACTGGAAGGGATACAGAAATGGCCATCATCATGATAAATAGGCAGTGACTCCCCAGGCTGGCTACACATAGTAATCCCCAAGGAAACAAGTGAGAAACAAGGAGCCCTGGGTAGGTGTCACCCTTAAAGATTCAGTAACTCAAGGAGGGCCCTGGGATCTCTAATTTTGAAAAGCTCCTAGAGATTTGAATGCAATTTATCCAACGAGCAGCATTGGACAGCCATTGTCATTTAAGGACTTAAGATATTTTTTCTATATCATAAATGTTTTGTACTCTTGCCAAATTATTTTTACAATTAAAAAATGCAAAAGTACATTTGAAGCTAAATGTTCAGCACGGGGAGATGGCCTCTTTCCAATTTTGTAATCTGCTCTTGTCGTTCAGCATTAAGAATTTCTTTCTTCCTTTATAATGATTCTTTTAGCAGTTTCATATTATTCTACCTAGTGTATATACTGTAACTCATTAACCATTCCTCTGCTTCGCAAGAAATGTCACAGGAGGATGGCTGAAGAAATTAGGAATTTTCGTTTTAAGAGCAAAGATATCTAAAAATATACAGTGCATGTCTGAGGGAGCAAATTTGTTTCCTGTGGTCCCAGCAGGTAAAACCATGACCAGTGTGTGGATATTACCATTAGACAAATGATGGCTTTCAGAGCTACCCTTGGCACACACTTGGACAAGATACTATAAACAGTGCTTGAGTATCAGATATTTGAGATTATTCTTGACAGATCCAGTGTATTTTTAGATCTTATATATCCTGGAATCATGATTCTCCCCACCCCCATATTTACCCAGAATGCATTGCTACTCATCTTGGGCAAGCCTATTTGCAAGGCTAATACAATCAAAATTTTACTAAACTGATTGTGGTTTATTCCAAACAGTGCCTAATTCAAAGCAACTGTTCATCCCCAGCTGAGCTGGGCCCTATTGTTCCTGGGTATAAATAAATAAATAAACAAATGAAATATATGAAAATCCAAACATAAGCAAATAAATTAGGGGGATAATTATTTGCCAAACAAAAGGACTCCTCACAGGGCTCCTTTAAATTGGGAGCTCTCCTACAGCATTGACAGTATAATTAAATTAACCAAAATGTGGTTAACACCCAATACTCTGTAGTCTCTTTTTCTGACCTTGCCTGGTTTCTTCTCCTTCTAAGCTAAACATCCTGATCCCCATCTGAAGGTTTAGCCCTCCCTGGGATTTTGGCACCAGCCTCCCTTCTCAAAGGAGTGATGTAGTATTCCACATGTATTCCGTGTGGGTGTCATGTTACCTCTCTCTGTTTTGGGCTTCACCTTGGGCTCCAGCGTTGACTTTGCAGAGCCCGAGTTCTTGTCTTGTCATGGTGTTTAGGATCAGGCCTGGTTTTGTTCTTACTTGCTGTGCTCATCTCCAAGAACTACACTGTAGCAGTCAGGGTCTAATCAAGTCCATCAACTTGAAAACCTGAAAGCCAAGTGGGACCAAGTGAGGCCCTTCAGAGATTAGCAACAGCAGAGAGCAGCTACCTCCCCTCTGACTGGGCTGATGAAGTGAGCAGAAGATGGTATTCATAGAGTCCAGTTTCAGACACTAGAACTGGAACCCAGGCTGGAGGCTGCTTGGAAGAAGGTCGGACCTCAGAGGGAGGAAGCATCTGATGACAGTTGGAGTCCTAGGGAAGATGGAGCTGCTAGAAGCTGTTATCCAAACCCCAGCTTGTATGTATCTAGCTCTTATTGGCTAAATCCATCTGAAAGCCAGTAGATTCTTGAAAATATAGTAGCAGAATTCAGAATTCAGCCCTCCCCTACCCCACCCCGGGATAAGAAAAGAATAAAGGAAAGGTGGGATCAAATCTGGTTGCAGATAGACAACATGATTGGCACAACTCCTTAAAAAACTGAAATTGGTAAGATGGGATCCTAATTCTGAACTAGGTACACCAAAACCTTCTAGGGCGAGGACAAAAACAGTAATTCAAAAAATAACAAGTAATGAAAATATCGTCTGATATTTATGTATTACTGATTGGGCCCACTTTCTGTTTTAAACAGCCTACATATGTAAGTGTGATGAGTGCTCACAGTGACATTATGAAGCACTTGCTTTGTCATCATTTCACTTTGAAGATGAGGAGATAGAGCCTCAGAAAAGCAATGTAATTCTCTCAGGGCCACACAGCTAGGAAATGGCTGAGTTCATATTTGAATGCGGGCAACTGGGCTGAGCCAGGTAGAATCCAGGAACCAGGAACTCTTATCTCATGTGGGTGGCAGGGACCTAAATAGTCAGGTCATCATCTGCTGTCTTCCTAGGTGCATTATCAGGATGATGGGTCAGAAGTGTAGAGTAGCCAGGACATGAATGAGAAATTGTTTCTTTTTCCCCAGAAACCTTTTATTTAAGGTATACAAACGTCATGCATTTCAAAAATACAACTTTAGCAACATAGTGATAGTGATTTTTCCCACCCCCACTCACACCCTTCCTTTTCCTCCCTCTCCTATTCCCATTCTTATTTTTACTAAGATCAATTTTAAATTAACTTTATACACAGAAGATAATACTAATTAAAGAATTCAACAAATAGTATAGAAAAAAACTTGTTTCTCAACAGTTTTTTGATTTCTTTGTTGATTTCTCTTATGACTCACTGTTCATTCAGGAGCATGTTGTTCAGTCTCCATGTGTTTGCATATGTTCCAGAGATTCTTGAGTTGTTCATTTCCAGCTTCATTCCATTGTGATCAGAGAAGATGCATGGTATGTGTTTGGTTTTTTTTGAGTTGCTGAGACTTACTTTGTGGCTGGCCTGTGGTGTATCGTAGAGAAAGTTCCAAGCACTGGTGAGAAGAATGTATATTCTGCAACTGTAGAATGAAAGTTCTGTAGATATCTGTTGGGTCCATTTGGTCTATAGTGTAGATTAACTGCTCTTTCCTTGCTGATTTTCTTTCTGGTTGATCTGTCCATTGCTGAAAGTGGGGTATTAAAATCCTCCATTACTATTGTATGTGGGTCTATATCTCCCTTTAGTTCCATTAACATTTCTTTTAAATAGCCAGGTGCCCTGTAATTATTATAGTCAAATCTTCCTGTTGAATTGATCCCTTAATCATTGCATAGTGTCCTTTTTCTCTTTTAAAAGTTTTTGTGTTAAAGCCTATTTTGTGAGCCGCGGCGCTGGCACACTAGGTTCTAGTCCCGGTCGGGGCACCGAATTCTGTCCCGGTTGCCTCTCTTCCAGGCCAGCTCTCTGCTGTGGCCCGGGAGTGCAGTGGAGGATGGCCCAAGTCCTTGGGCCCTGCACCCCATGGGAGACCAGGATAAATACCTGGCTCCTGCCATTGGATCAGCGCGGTATGCCGGCCGCAGCGTGCTGGCTGCGGCGGCCATTGGAGGGTGAACCAACGGCAAAAGGAAGACCGTTCTCTCTGTCTCTCTCTCTCTCTCACTGTCCACTCTGCCTGTCAAAAAAAAAAAAAAAAAAGCCTATTTTGTTTGATATTAGGATGGTTACACCAGCTCATTTTTGGTTTCTGTTAGCATGGAATTTCTTTTTCCATCCATTCACTTTCAGTCTGTGTGCATCTTTGTTGGTGAGTTGTGTTTCTTGTAGGCAGTAAATAGATTTTTTTTTTTATTTCCATTCAGCCAGTCTGTATCTTTTGACTGGAGAGTTGAGGCCTTTTGTATTCAAGGTGACTATTGATAAGTAATGACTTGGCCCTGCTATTTTTCCAGCCTCCTGTCAGTTTTCCCAGGCAGACTCAGGTGTTTCCTCTTGGCTAGTTGTTGGGCCTGCAGACATGAGCTGGCACAGCTGTTATATATGTCCAAAATAGCACCCGCCTACTCTTGGCTTGTTATAGGATACTGGTGTCAGGTGGTTGGGGACAAAGAAATGTGCCCCCCCCCTTTTTTTCCTTCTAGGTTGGCAGTTGTACTGTCCCCCACAGGGCTCCAAGCCAGACTCATGCCAGGATCTTCCTACAGCTTTATTGCCAGTGGCTTGGGCTGCTTAGTCTGGTCTCACCTCACTCTCCAAAGCTGGTGCTGAGGTTCTTGGCTGCTGGGGTCCTGAGCTGTACTCATCCACACCCTCCACGCAGATCCACAGTGTCCCTCTAATTTGCATGGAGCTTCCTCTGCCATTTTCTTCCTAACTCTTCCCTGAAATTGTACTCTCTCCACATTTTTTTTTAACTGTCTTCCCCTGGACTAGTGCAGTAAGCTCCTTCCCTATTCTGCCATCTTGATGCTTCTCCACAGTCTCAGTCACCAGCAGTAGTTTAACCTGCCATGCCGCAATGCCCACCCCAGAGAGACCCTTTTTCTGTAACCATGATATCCTGTTTAAGTTAGAAGTCTAGGCCCTCACCCAAATGGCTGCTATTAACTCTTTGAAATTTTTCTAATTGTTAATGTCCCTTATCTTGGAAAAACTCATAATATTACCTATCTCAAGGAATTATTGAGAAGATTAAATGACAGAATGTATATAGACTACAAGCGCAATGTCTAATACATAGTGAACATTAAACATATAGAGGGATTCTTACCCTGTAATTGATTTTGCACACTCTTGGAAAGAGTATGAGTGTTTTTCTGGGTCAGGCCCATTTAGGTCCTCTGTGTTTCCTCTGCTGCCCTCCACCCTTTGCTCCTATCTTTCAAGGCCCTACTTCATGGACCAGGGCCCCAGTGAGGGCTCCTAACCACCACCCCAGTGTCCCTCATCAGTCTTGCTTGGCAATTTTTAATGTAGACAGCATTCTGGTAAAAAATGGATTTTCTCAGACTGTGATAAGACTGTGTTAATCTCTTGTTATTTTTGTGTCTTAGTGTATGTACTGTTTGAAATGAGAAGGGATTGCTTTTATGACACTTTCAGTGCCATCTATACTCATCACAGGCCAATTTTGAAACTGTCCCTTCATTTCAGGGAAGCCAAATTCCCAATCACCCTCATTTCTCAATCCTTGAGCTGCAGTTCTCTAAACTATAACATGGGGAAGCAAACTCATCCCTGCCTTTACCCTAAGGTAGTATTGAGAATGTGGTGAGATCATAGAAGGCAAAATCGTAATAATAACAGCAAACATCTCTGTTGCTTACCATGCACCCAGAGTATACATTGAATTCTTACTACTACTATTGAGTAGATGCTTTTATTGTCTTTATTTTACAGGTGAAGCCTTGAGGCATAGTCAGATGAATTTCTGTTATTGTTGTTGTTTCCCTCAAAGATAATGAGTTAATAAGTAGCAGAGTCAGAATCTGAACTCTAGATTCGAGGAAAATCTGAGTCCAATGTCAAAAAGACATGATGGTCCCTTTGGGCTTCAGTTTCCCAGAGGAACCTTTTCCAGCCTACACTACTGTATCAGCTGACAATTTAGGTCTGAATGATATAGACAGGAGGGAGAGACCAAATACATCTACAATGACCCGAGTGTTTCATGGATCCTCCTATAATCTTAGGGCTTGAGGTAAACTTTTCTCAGACCTACCAGTTTTGTGGCCTGTGTGAGCTTAGTGTCTACCCAGGATTCCTGTGAATTCTTGGACTTAATGACCCCATGTCCCTTCCCCCAACCCCCTGCTACCTCTGCTCTTTAAATTGATTTGTTCCAACCAGAGTTGAGGACTCCTCCTCTTGCAGCCTTGTCCTACTGGACGGCCCAGTAGTTCCCAGCACATCTCACTTGTAGGTTTCCTGAACAAATTTGAGCCATGATGCAGAGTAACAGCATGGCCATTGAGGCCCCCCATCCATGGCCACCAGTAACCCATACTGCACTTTGTGAAAGGGGGATAGGTCTCTCCCCTTTGTCTCCAGCATCAGTTAGAATGAAGAAAACTGCCCCTTCTTTGCTAGCATAGTGCAACACTGAGGCCCCAGTTTGGTAAGCTGAGTACAAGTACACCCACCCAGAGCATGGCACAATGTGCAGAACTGTATGCATTGGTGTTGCCTCTGCAGTCTCCATGACCCCCATCCCATTTCCCTGTTCTCTGTCTCCTTGCCAGTTCTCTTAAAGTGTTAGTTTCCTCTAAATACTCCTTTCCAAAAAGTTACCTCCTTGAAAAATATATTATAGAGCCTTCTGCTCCTGAGCAGCATCCATCCATTTTTCTCCAATTCCCTGGGACACCTGAATAGTCACTTTTGGGCCTCAGTCTAGCCTTGTTTGCTCAGCACATTTTATTTCTAATGTGACCCTTTCTTTAGCAGCTCCATGGGACTGGGCCCTAACTAGTGCAGAATGCAAGGGAGAGGCAGGAGGGGTTTTTACCCAATCCTTGAGCTTAGGGGCTCATGCCTCTCTGCCTTGCAGAAATCTGCTTGCCTCTGTTTCCAAGAAGTGCATGGCTGGGCAGGACCCAGGTATGGGGCAGATGAAGCCAGTCCCAGAAAGCCCAGTACAGCACATCTGTCCTTGGTAGGCAAGATCAATGTGCAGTGCCTAGAAATTCTAGGCAGAAGCGCTTAATCCTCCTGCAGTAATGATGCTCATCCGTCTTTTGCTCTGGACCCTGAGGAGCCTCAGCAGGTGTGTAAGAGGCCAGGCATAGGGTCTTTAAGATACACCAACCTGGGTACTGCTTTGCTACTCCAGTGCAATAGATAAAAAGCAACTAAAGCAGTGATCTCCAAATAAGATACCCTATCAGAAAGGCATTTTTTAAAAAGATGTATGTATTTATTTATTTTGAAAGCGACAGAGTGATAGAGAAGGAGAGACACAAAGAGAAGATCTTCTATTGGCTGTTTTGTTTCCCAAATGGCCTCAACAGCTGGGTCTGGTCCAGTCTGAAACCAGGAGTCTGGAACTGCATCCAGGTTTCCCATGTGTGTGACAGGGGCCCAAGCACTTAAAGGCATCTTCCACTGCTTTCCCCAGTGCATTAGCAGGGAGATGGGTCAGAAGTGGAGCAGCTGGGACTAAAATCAGCACTCCCGTGGAGGATGCTGGTACAGGCAGGGGCTGAACCTGCTGCATCACAATGCCAGCCCACAGTAAGGCATTTTTGAGCAAGCCCCCCTCTCATGTATGCATACTTGGATATGCATTGTGTACACAGGCTTAGGATCATTCCACTCAGCCTTTTTCAGCTTTACAATGATGCGGTTGAAACTATACTTCAAATTTTGAATTTTGATCTTTTCTCAGGCCAATGGCATAATATGTGATACTCTTCTATAGCAGCAGTGAGCCACAGTTCCCAGTCAGCCATGCAGTCATGGGGTTCAACAATTCATACTCTACACTATACAGTGTGCTCTATAGTTAAGCTATGGAGTTTGGTAGGTTAGGTGTGTTCACTGTAATTTTGACTAACAATATTTTCAGCTTTCTTTCATTTTAAAAGAAAATGTTTCATTTTACTTGAAAGGCAAAGTCATAGAGAGCAGTAGACGCAGAGAAGGAGAGGGAGAGAGCATGAGAGCATGAGAGAGCAAGAGAGTGTGGGAGCAAAAGATATCTTCCTTCTGCTGGTTCACTCCACCTATGGATGCAACAGCCAGGACTGAGATAGGCTGAAGCCAGGAGTTGGGAACATGGGTCTTCCAAATGGGTGGTAGGGACCCAGGCACTTGGGCTATGCCTTGATGCCTTCCCAGGTGCATAATCAGAGAACTAGATTGGAAGCAAAGCAGCTGGGATTTTAACCAGCACTTGGATGAAGGATGCCAGTGTTGCAAGCAGTAGCCAATCTCACTCTGCCACATGACAGTATTTCCAGCTTTTGACAACTTTACTGGGATGCAACCCAACCATAAACTGAGGAGCATCTGTTTTTATTTTTTCATTGCATCATGCACCTCTGTACCTATGCTTACATGTCATGAATACATGGAAATAAAAGTGACAAAGATGCACTAAAATAAATACGATTGCAAGTTATAACACTCTCCCCACACCCTAATTATCTTGCACAGTCCTTAGAAATGCATAGCCTACTTAGGCACTAAGGAGTTAAACCATAATATCTCCTTGCTTGGGACTGTGAGATGGATGTGTCCTTTGGAATTGTCAGGCCTGAGTTTTTTTTTTTAACTTTTATTTAATGAATATAAATTTCCAAAGTACAGCTTATGGATTACAATGGCTTCCCCCCACCCATAACTTCCCTCCCACCCACAACCCTCCCCTTTCCCTCTCCCTCCCCCCTTCCATTCACATCAAGATTCATTTTCAATTCTCTTTATATACAGAAGATCAGTTTAGCATATGTAAGTAAAATATATAAGTAATATAATAGTATAATAATATATATTATATAATATATAATATATAATAATATATATAATATGTAAAATATATATAATATATAGTAGTATATATTATATATAATAATATAAAATATATAAGTAAAGATTTCAACAGTTTGCACCCACATAGAAACACAAAGTGAAAAATACTGTTTGAGTACTCGTTATAGCATTAAATCACAATGTACAGCACATTAAGGACAGAGATCCTACATGAGGAGTAAGTGCACAGTGACTCCTGTTGTTGACTTAACAAATTGACACTCTTGTTTAGGCCTCAGTTTTAAATCTAGGCTTTAATTCAGTCTGGATCGGCTCTTTTGGACAAGTAATTCAGTCCCTTGTGCCTTAGTTCCTTCATCTGTTAAATGTGGTAGGATATTGTGAGTCAAGCTCCATGCTGGGTGCTATGGATTTAGAGACAGTGTACAGGCAGAAATTCCACCCGACAGAACTTTCCAGAATCTGTGAATGGCCACCTTCTGATGGCTTGGGCTGCTGGTTGAAAATACTGATTCCTGAGCCTCACCCTAGACATATAATCAATATCTTTTGTAATGGAACCAGAGTGTCTGCATTTCATGTTTCCTAGTAACTCTTGAGCATGCAACAGATAGAGGTGATTAAACTGGTAAATAGATGTAGGAAAATAGTGTCATGTAGAATAAAGTCATGACAGGAGCTGCAAGGAGGCATAGATTTTGAAGGGCTGTCAGCCAGGAGGAAAGGTACCTACTGTGGACTGGGGAGCACCCTAGAAAAAGTGATGAAAGGCATTGTGCTTACCTATCGCAGGCCTGCCTGACTCTCAGGGTCAGACTTCGATTTGGACCATGCCCCCTAACAGAGCATTTATTTGGCTGACTCTTCTCTCTCTTTGCAACTTCTTTTACCATCTCCAGCATATGTACACGGACCAGATACATCTGCACCTGCGGAGTACCTGCCCCAGCCGCTGCTACAGATTTGGAAGGAGGCAGAGCTGCTGAAGAGGCAAAGGTGCCTTCTGTATGCCATGTATACTGTTGCTCTGCCGAAAGCCTAGGACCAGAAGAAGGAGTTTAGCATTGGTAATATGTTGATGCCCTAATTCATCCCAAAACAGAATTTTAAGTGCCTTCAAGAGCTATAAATAAAACATGACAAATGAGCAAAGTTTGGCCAAGGAACAGTGATGGTAAGAAAGTGAGATAGGAAAAGTGGTAGAATCAGAAGACAAACTACTGCACATGTGGTCCTTTGCAGCCTTGACAAGGTGCCATGAATTTAGCTGTAGGCTCTTTGGTAGCCAGAAAAAAAAACCAGAACGAATATTAGTCTTTTTAAACAGATTTTATTTATTTATTTGAGTGACAGAGTTACAGACAGAGAGAGGGAGAGACAGAGAGAGAGGTCTTCCATCCACTGGTTCACTCCCCTAATGGCTGCAACAACCAGAGCTGAGCTGATCTGAAACCAGGAGCCAGGAGTTTCTTCCGGGTCTCCCACATGGGTACAGGGGCCCAAACACTTGGGCCATCTCCCACTGCTTTCCCAGGCCATAGCAGAGAGCTTGATCAGAAGAGGAGCAGCCAGGATATGAACCCTTGCCCATATGGGATGCAGGTACCTCAGGTAGAGGCCTAGCCCACTAAGCTACATTGCTGGCCCCAGAATATTAGTTTTATAATAGTCATAGTATTCATCTGAATATATCAAACCAATTTTCACTGAGAAATATCACTTTTCTTAGAATTGTCAAAAATATAAAGTGTCTAGTATGTAATGGGGTGGGTGAAAGGTGTAATATTTGTTTAATTATAATATTTTACTTGCAAGTACTGTTAGGATCATCTGATCTACCTGAAAATGGAGGAAGCTCCAGTCTAAGACAGGGAACTGGTCTCCCACTATAGAAATAACCCTTCTCAGCCCTGCTTGCCAAGCAGCCTGTTCAGTCACACCTGAATATTCCCAAATAGCAAGACATTGATTCATTCCAAAATATTGTTCAGTCTCCTTCTTAGACATCTTCCCCATGAAGTTATAACCTTCTTTCATGACCCAGTTCAGATCTTACTTTGTCAGGAATCCTTCTCCAATCCAACCTATCATGTTTACCCTCTTTCTTACCATGCTTCTCTTTTTCTGCTGGAATTTCCATTGTAACATTTATTGTAAAACACATTGAACAATAGCATATATGAGCATTATGCATTAGATCATTATACATTAGATAAGTCTGTCCCATTCCCTTTAATCCCATGTTTTCTGGACCCAAGAAGAAGTGGAGTTAAGGTTGTTGAACCAGAGTCAGAAGTAGTGTAAGAGCCCTCCATCGAGTACTCACTGTGTGCCAGGCATTGTGCTATTGGGTTGGGGGAATTACAAGATAAACAAGACCTAGTCATTATTCTCAAGTCATTGCAACAGCCCAGGAGACCATGTTCTCTTCACCATCACACCTATGGAGTCTGATGTTCATTTGAACTTAAAGTAACCTATCCGAATAACACAAGTCATTTAAAACACTCATCTTAGCTTCCAATTCCTCTACTAAGTTATGTATGATTGGGGCCAGTGTTGTGGCACAGCATGTTAAGCTGCCATCTGTGACACTGGCTTCCCATGTGAGCCCTGATATGAGTACTGGTTGCTCCAATTCCAATTCAGCTCCCTGCTAGTGCACCTGGGAAAGCATCGGAAGATTGCCCAAGTCCTTGGGGGGGCTCTGCAGCCATGTGGGAGACCTGGATAGAGTTCCATGCTCCTGGTTTTGGCCTGGCCCAGGCCCAGCCATTATAGCCATTTGGTGAGTGAACCAGTGGATGGAAGATTCTGCTCCTCCCCCTCACTGGAACTGTGCCTTTCAAATAAAAATAAATAAATCTTTAAATTGTATATGATCTCATTTAATTCTCACAACAAATCGGAGATAGTCACTATGAACCCTATTTCTGAGAAAAACTCACTTTTTTTAAAATCATATTAAGCTTTAATTTCTTCAAGTGAAAAATTGGTTGAAGACTACTTACCTTCTATGATTGTTGATAAGAATAATGAGATGACATACGTAAAATGCCTTAGCACAGCACTTGACCTAGAGAAGATGTTTCAGAATTGTAGGTTCTCCAGGAGCCAATGTTTGATTGCATTTTTTTTTTTTTTTGACAGGCAGAGTGGACAGATGGAGAGAGAGAGACAGAGAGGTCTTCCTTTTGCCATTGGTTCACCCTCCAATGGCCGCCGCGGCCGGCGCGCTGCGGCCAGTGCACCGCGCTGATCTGATGGCAGGAGCCAGGTACTTCTGGTCTCCCATGGGGTGCAGGGCCCAAGTACTTGGGCCATCCTCCACTGCACTCCCTGGCCACAGCAGAGAGCTGGCCTGGAAAAGGGGCAACCGGGACAGAATGAGGCGCCCCAACCTGGACTAGAACCCAGTGTGCCAGCGCCGCAGGCGGAGGATTAGCCCAGTGAGCCACGGCGCTGGCTGATTGCGTTTTTACTATTTGTCAGGCATGATCCAAAGAAACTTAAATATTTAATTAACTCAGTCCCTTCTTTGGACAATCCTGTGATGTAGGTACTAATTATTATCCCCACTTGGGAGATGGGACAATATTTACTAACTTGCCTAATGTAAACACAGCCAAATGGAAGTGGATTGGGATTTAAACCCAAATAACATGATTATACCCTAAGTTTTTAAACAATCAACAATTCTGCTTCCCATTAAAGTTACATCCAACATAGCAAATGTTAGGATAAAGTTGTGTTTACAGTACCATGAGCACATAAAGTAGAAATGAGGTAGAAGTAAATACTTCCTGTGCAAGATAATGACTTGAACTAGTCTCGCAGTTTGAGTAGGTGCTAATCAGGAATTAAGGAAGAGTTAATCAGATGAAGGGAACAGCAAAAACAGAAGCATACAATATATGTGAGAACCTCTAGCAGGACATGTCCATGTCCTCAATGTCCATAGTTCCCTTGGATTTCACACTTTTTGCTTTGTTCCTGACTTCCGACCCTTTTAGAACCCATATGAGCTGAACTTCTCCCTTTGTGATCCACCTCCATGGGACACTATGTCCCATCTTGATGTTTCTGTTCACAGCTTCTTCTAGCTGTGACATTACCGAATTCTTCAGGTAGGACCACAGTCAGCCATTGCTCTCTTGAGTGTTTACTAGAATGTTTTATGATACTGTGGATATAGTACAGGACTTGCTAACTGTCTCACTTTTGATTTCCTGTCTGTAGCAGCACTATCCCTCACATTCTGTAGTGTCTATTCTCTCAGTAATTTCACAAATATCAATTGAACCCCAGTTAGAGGCCAAGTGTGTGCTTGGTGCTGGGCACATGACAGTAAATTTAAGTCTCCTTTCTCTTTCAGAGAGAAAGGCAATAAGCAAGTTAATTAATTAATTAATTCATGAGTATCTACCTAAACACATAAATAAATCAAAGAATACTATGAAATATAAATGACATAGAGAAAGCATGGCTTGAGGTAGAGGTGAGGAGAGCAGTGATGGGGGAGGCTTTGATCAATGATTCCCAAAGCTGAGAATCTCCAGTTCCAGCATGGATGGATAGTTACAAACATGCTTTTCCCTGTCATCATTGCCACCCCTCAAATCAAGGCGATATGAAAAAAAAAAACTTTGCTATAACTAGCCTCTTGTCTGAAACAAATTATTTAATCTTTCTGAGCCTCAGAATTCTCACCATAAATTCAGCACGTTTCTTCTCAGTACCTGCTGGGTGCCAGGAACATGGTTGGCATGGGAGTTTAGTGAATAAGGCAACCACTCCTGCCCTCAAGTGGCTCCCAGGCCAACAGAGGAGAAAAGGAGCAGTAGGAAGTCACAGTATCACATCGTAGAGTGGAGCTGTTCAGAAGAGATCCGAGCCAGGATCAGGGGAGTCTGGGAGGGCTTTTCAAAGAACATGACCTCTGAGCGTCCAGTGATCCTGTCATGGTTGTGAAGCTCTTTCTTGTGAAGCTCTCTTGCAGAGTGAACTTGGATCCTCTTTTATCAGCCTTCAGTCTTTCTGATCACCGTCCACACATGTGTGCACACATATACACACACTGTTCCAGGAACTGTATGCTGTTTCACTCCTTAGGATAGTGAGCATACTGCTTTTATTTTTGGTGCATCTTCCTCCTAGGATGCATGTCTCCCCATATATAACTACAAAGTCCTGTTCATCTCAGTTAACGTGGTGTTTCCAGAAACCTCCTGTGTGCAGTCCTGGTTATGACGAATGTCTCTCTTCTCTGCTTCCATTACAGTCTGTATCATGTTTACAGTACATTCTTTGTGGAGTTGTGTTTGTTTTCCATGACATCTTTACTAGATAGCAGCTCCTCCAAGATGGAACACTATGTCACTCATTTCTATATCCTAGGACTTTCCATAGTACCTGATACACAGTAGGGGTTTCTTGACCAAAATATTTCTTAGCTCAAATTGAACTGAACTGGATGGAACAGAACCATGTAGGGTTGAATTAAGACTTCTCTTCGAGGGAAGAGATGTATAATTTGGGACATGCTCAAGCTGACTTGCCCCAAATGGTAGAGTTAGAAACATACCAGGGGATTCCAATTCAATCCCATCAAGGTGGCATGTACCAATGCGATCTCACTAGTCCAAGTGATCAATATCAGTTCACAATTGATCATAATGAAAGGACTAAGAGTCAAAGGGAGCACATAAACAAGTCTAGTATCTGCTAACACTAACCGATAGAATAAATAAAGGGGAGAGCGATCCAACATGGGAAGCGAGATACACAGCAGACTCAGAATGGCAGATGTCCTAAACAGCACTCAGAATCAGCCCTAAAGCATTCAGATCCGGCTGAAAAGCCCATGAGAGTATTTCAGTCATGGAAAGCCAAGACACGCTGGCAAAAAAAAACAAAAAAACAAAAACAACAACAACAACAACAAAAAAACACCTAAATGAGAGATCTCTATGAGTGAGATCCCAGTGGAAAGCACAGGTCTTCAAAGAAGGTGGTACCTTTCTCTGAAGGGAGGAGAGAACTTCCACTTTGACTATGACCTTGTCTAAATAAGATAAGAGTCGGAGAACTCAAAAGGCTTCCATAGCCTTGGAAACTCATGACTGGAGCATAGGGAGATTACTGATGCCATAAACAGGAGTGTCAATTTGTAAAGTCAACAACAGGAGTCACTGTGCACTTACTCCTCATGTAGGATCTCTGTCCTTAATGTGCTGTACATTGAGATTTAATGCTATAACGAGTACTCAAACAGTATTTTTCACTTTGTGTTTCTATGTGGGTGCAAACTGTTGAAATCTATACTTAATGTATACTAAACTGATCTTCTGTATATAAAAAAAATTGATAATGAATCGTGATATGAATGGAAGAAGAGAGAGAGTGGGAAAGGGGAGGGTTGCAGGTGGGAGGGAAGTCATCGGGGGTGGGGGGAAGCCATTGTAATCCATAAGCTGTACTTTGGAAATCTATATTCATTGAATAAAAGTTAAAAAAAAAAAGACTTCTCTTCAACCACTTTCCACTTAAGAGGCAATAAATGGAGATTTTAAGAATTAATTCCTATAGCATTTATATAGATGAGTAATTTTTCCAGTAGTTCAGATTGCCTCAGGCAGCAGAGGAATTTTCCCATAGTCAAAGATGGTCAAGTCTTGTCAGATGAAATTCCATCTCTCCAGTATGAAATCATTTATCTATTGGTGTAATTTGAGTAAATTAGCAGGGGTGTCAGCTGCTTAAATTTGCAGGGTTTAGACTAGATCTTAGCATCTGGCTAGATAGAAACATTAAAGGACTCAGCCATGAGTGAGAAAGATAAGAGAAGGCTGAATGGTTCAGGAAATGAACTACCAGTTATAACGGGCTAGGGACCTGAAGTGATGGGCTTTGCTGTCATGAAGATGTGCTGTGAGGGCTCAGATAAACGTGGAATCGGGAGAATTCTGAGTGGCTCACTAAGGCTTGGCCTTGCTCCAAGCAGTCCTCACCAGATGTTACCAAAATATTCATTGATTACTTCACACTGGGACATTTCTGAGATGTCTTAGAGCTTTTCAAGCCTGATCACCTTGGGAGAAACTAAGGCAGTTCAACATGAGAAAAGGGACTTATGACTTTCACCTGTTGTCCAGTGTGGTGCCTCTAAACCACCCTCCTTGGCATCAGACCCAAGTTCTGGGTGCCCTTCTCCATCTTAGAGAGCCAGCAGTGCCAGATTCTCCTGTGATTAGTCGGGGAAAGATTATGTGATTCAGCCTCTCTGGACTGTGCAGGCTTTATTTATATACTTCTGGGTTATTTTCTTCTCTTGTGCTGGCTGCCATCTCTCCTGGGGCTTTCTGAGGCTGCTTCAGTAAGTTATATTTTTGGTTTTGATTTTCCTTTGCTTGGCTGAGGATTTGCAGGGGAAAAAAAAACAACAATGGAAACAAAATGCACAAGCTCATTGATATACAGGGGGCTACAATGAAGCTGGAGTGGGAGAGCTGATGTCTAAGATGAGGGCTTTGGGTTTTATCTTTCCAGGCTGCTCTGCCTCACTGATGTCATAAAAGTATCCATGTTGTAGATTTAGGTCTTTAAACCATTTTGAGTGGATTTTTGTGTAAGGTGTTAGGTGGTGGTGGTGGGGTCTTGTTTCATACTTCTGCATGTGGAAATCCAGTTTTCCCAGAACCATTTGTTGAAGAGACTGTCCTTGCTCCAGGGATTGGTTTTAGCTGGTCTGTTAAAGATAAGTTGGTTGTAGATGCTTGTATTGATTTCTGGCATTTCTATTCTGTTCCATTGGTCTATCCATCTGTTTTGTACCAGTCCAAGGCTGTTTTGATTATAACTGCCCTGTAGTATGTCTTTAAATCTGGTATTGTGATGTCTTTATTTTTGTTGTATAATATTGCATTAGTTATTTGAGGTCTCCTGTTCCTTCTTGTGAATTTCAGCATCATTTTTTCTAGATCTGAGAAGAATATCTTTAGTATTTGGATTGGTATCGTATTGAATCTATAAATTGCTTTCAGAAGTTGTGGGGAGCAATCCGGACTGGACTAAGTTACTGGAATTAAGACTTATTCTATGCATCTGCTCTCCCACAATATGGCGCTGGGAGAGAAGTAAACAGCTTCTACACAGCTGCCTCCAGTTCAGCTAATAAACTGTAGGACTTGCTCCTGATTGGAGGAGAGCAGCGTACTCGGCGTGTGGGCAGCCGAGTTGGGATTGGCGGAGGAGGACTATAAAGGAGGAGAGAGACGGCATTCACCAGGAACATCTATGGGGAACATCTAAGGGGAACATCTAGCTGAAGGGAACACCTGTGCAGCCCCTGAGAGAGCCGGCCGGCGGTGTGCCGCTCCCCTGCGGAAGTGGGGAATGTGGCAGGGGGAACCGCCCTTCCACGGAGGTGGAAGGGATAGTAGCCAACCCGGGAAGAACCAGCAGCAAACCCGGGGAGGGCCGAGCAGACGAAAGAACAGCGCAGGGTCCTGTGTCGTTCCTCCACGAAGAGGGGGAGCGACATAATGGTGCCGTGACTCGGATAGGAAACCTGACTCGGATAGGAAACCTAGGTCGGATAGCAAACTTAGGAGGGAAGAAACAGGAAGAACTGGGAAAATACCGGAGAGAGAGACTAGCAAATAGCCTAGGGAAAAGCCGGACGAAAAAGGTGCCGGAAGAAGCTATCAAAAGCCTAGGCATAGACTCAGATACGGACTACGGGGGGAAGCTGGGAGAAATCTCTAAGGTCGAAAGCGAAAGTGAAAGCTAGAACAAACAGACTCGGATGCGGACTGTGGGGAGAGGCCAGGAGAAATGAGGGAGGAGTATTGTTGGAGGAAAGCTTGGGGAAACATACCGGGTAGAGAAAAATGTTAGGGAAATTGAAGCCGCGGGGGGCAGGCCGAGGTGGATACGAAAGCCACTTTGGGATTCTCAAGTTAGCCCGGGAATAGGGGGCGAAAAGTTGAAACCAGAAGCTGAAACGTAAGCCAGGTTGGGATCCGTCTGATTAGCCCGGGGAGCAAAGGACGGGAAGCCAAACCGTGGGGCGGAGACGTAAGCTGGGTTGAATTCGCCAGGCTAGCCCGGGGAACTTAGATTGAATGCTAGTGGCGGACACGTAAGCTACGCTGTGTGACTCGCGGAGGCTGCCGCGCGCAGACAGAGCGTGCGGGGCTCAAGTACATAGGGAACGCGGGGCTGGCGCGAGGCCGTGGTTCAGACGCGAAAGGGTTAAGTGCGAGACCGCGGAGTGTGTGTGCAAAGCCGAGCCGCGCAGATGAGGCGCGGGCTGAAGCGGCGCAGAGCCGGGAACCCGCCGGCGGGGCGAGGCGCCGGAAAGCCGCAGGGATAAGAGAAACAGAAGTTTAGAAGTAAAAGAGAAATAGGAATGCTGGAAGATAGAAGTAAAATGGGAGAAATAGGAATGCCCGGAGATAGAGAAATAGAGAAATAGAAAGGCCTCCCCACAACACTGCTATGTGAGAGCTTGGATTCGGTCTGCCTGATTAAGGCAGTAAGCACCAGCAAGCAGCTCGACCAGAGTATGAGCTGCAGGTCACCGAAGATAGGCACGAACCAACACTAATAAGTCTCCCCCACAATACGGCAATGAGAAAGCTTGGATTCGGTCTGCCTGATTGAGGCGGTAAGCGCCAGCAGGTGGCTCGACCAGAGTATGAGCCACAGGTCACCGAACACAGGCACGCATCAGCGCCTAAAAACCTCCTCACAACATGGCGAAGAGAGGACCCGGATTCGGTTTGCCTGATTAGGACTTGTAAGAACCTGTGGCAACTCTAGCAAGCAGAGCAGAGTGTGTGCCGCGGGACACCGAAGACAGGCGCGTATCAACGCCAAAAAATAAAAAGAAAGGGGGATCTGTGGGGAGCAATCCGGACTGGACTAAGTTACTGGAATTAAGACTTATTCTATGCATCTGCTCTCCCACAATATGGCGCTGGGAGAGAAGTAAACAGCTTCTACACAGCTGCCTCCAGTTCAGCTAATAAACTGTAGGACTTGCTCCTGATTGGAGGAGAGCAGCGTACTCGGCGTGTGGGCAGCCGAGTTGGGATTGGCGGAGGAGGACTATAAAGGAGGAGAGAGACGGCATTCACCAGGAACATCTATGGGGAACATCTAAGGGGAACATCTAGCTGAAGGGAACACCTGTGCAGCCCCTGAGAGAGCCGGCCGGCGGTGTGCCGCTCCCCTGCGGAAGTGGGGAATGTGGCAGGGGGAACCGCCCTTCCACGGAGGTGGAAGGGATAGTAGCCAACCCGGGAAGAACCAGCAGCAAACCCGGGGAGGGCCGAGCAGACGAAAGAACAGCGCAGGGTCCTGTGTCATTCCTCCACGAAGAGGGGGAGCGACAGAAGTATGGAAATTTTTATGATAATTGATGCTTCCAATCCATGAATATGGAAGATTTTTCCATTCTTTGTAACTTCTTCTATTTCTTTCTTTAATGTTTTGTAATTCTTATCATTGAGATATTTGACATCCTTGGTTAAATGTATTCCAAGATATTTGATTCTTCTTGTAGCTATTGTGAATGGTTTTGAACTTAGAAGTTCTTTCTCAGCCATGGCATTTTCTTTCTTTATTTTTTATTTAGTAAATATAAATTTTCAAAGTACAGTTTATGGATTACAATGGCTCCCCCCCCCATAACGTCCCTCCCACTCGCACCCCTCCCATCTCCCGCTCCCTCTCCCATTCCATTCACATCAAGATTCATTTTCAATTATCTTTATATACAGAAGATCAATTCAGTATATATTAAGTAAAGATTTCATCAGTTTGCACCCACACAGAAACACAAAGTGTAAAATACTTGTTTCAGTACTAGTTATAGCATTACTTCACATTGGACAACACACTAAGGACAGATCCCACATGAGAAGTAAGTACACAGTGACTCCTGTTGTTGACTTAACAATTTGACACTCTTGTTTATGGCGTCAGTAATCTCCCTAGGCTCTAGTCATGAGTTGCCAAGGCTATGGAAGCCTTTTGAGTTTGCCGACTTCGATCTTATGCCGACAGGGTCGTAGTCAAAGTGGAAGTTCTCTCCTCCCTTCAGAGAAAGGTACCTCCTTCTTTGATGGCCCCGTTCTTTCCACTGGGATCTCACTTGAAGAGATCTTCCATTTAGGTCTTCCTTTTTTTTTTTTTTTTTTCCCCAGGGTGTCTTGGCTTTCCATGCCTAAAATACTCTATGTATACAAAAAGGCTGTTGATTTTGTGTACTTATTTTATATCCTGCTACTTTACCAAATTCTTCTATGAGTTCCAATAGTCTCTTAGTGGAGTCTTTTGGATCCCTATATATAGAATCATGTCATCTGCAAATAGTGATAGTTTGACTTCCTCCTTCCCAATTTGTATCCCATTGATTTCTTTTTCTTTCCTAATGGCTCTGGCTAAAACTTCCAGGACTATATTGAATAACAATGGTGACAGTGGGCATCCCTGTCTGGTACTGGTTTTCAGAGTAAATGCCTCCAACTTTTCCCCACTCAAAGTATGATGCTGGCAATGGGTTTGTAATAAAGTGCCTTGATTGTGTTGAAACAGACATTTTTCGAAATGGGAAATCCAAATGGCCAACAAACATATGCAAAAATGCTCAGGATCACTAGCTGTCAGGTAATGCAAATCAAAACCACAATGAGGTTTCAATTCGCCCTAGTTAGAGTGGCTTTCATACAGAAATCAACAAACAGCAAATGCTGCCGAGGATGGGGGGGGGCGGGGAGGGAGGGGGAAGGTACCCTAATCCACTGTTGGTGGACATGTAAACTGGTAAAGCCACTATGGAAGACAATATGGAGATACCACAGAAATCTGAATATAGACATACCATATGACCCAGCCATGGACTATTACACAGTGGTAAAAAAAATGAAATCTGGTCATTCACAACAACATGGATGAATCTGGAAAACATCCTATCTAGTGAAATAAGCCAGTCCCAAATAACATATGTTCTCCCTGACCTGTGATAGCTAATAGAGCACCTAAAAGGCAATCTGTAAAAGTGAAATTGACACTTTGAGAAGCAATGACCTGAGTAGCCCTTCTCTTGACTGTTGGGGAAAAGGTTTTTTTTTTCCATACTATTTGTTGAACACTTTACTTAACATAGAGTTAATCGTGTGTGTAAAAAATCAATTGAAAATTGATCTTAGTAAAAATAAGAATGGGAATATGAGAGGGAGGAGAAAGAGGGGTGGAAGTATGGGTGGGAGGGCAGGCAAGGTGAGAAGAATCACCATGTTCCTAAAGTTGTAATTGGGAAATATATGAAGTTTGTAACTGTAAAGCTGTAGAGTTCTACATACATTCCTACAGACTTAACTTCCAATGGTACAGTTTAAAAACTTGCCATAGGACCCCAAATCTTAAGCTGGCTGGTAAAAATACCTGGCTCCTGCCATCGGATCAGCGCGGTGCGCCGGCCGCAGCGCGCCGGCCGCGGCAGCCATTGGAGGGTGAACCAACGGCAAAGGAAGACCTTTCTCTCTGTCTCTCTCTCTCACTGTCCACTCTGCCTGTCAAAAAAAATAAAAATAAAAAAAATAAAAAAAAATACCATCTTAAGTGTTAAAGTGATCATATGGATAGGATTTTGTTAAAGTGATCATATAGATAGGATTAAGTGTCAAAATGATCATATAAGTAAGATTAAGTGTCTGGTAGTAATAATAGGATTAAAAAGGAGTGAATGTTCCAATGTGGGAAGCATTCCACACAGCAAACTCATAGAATGACAATGGTTTTAAGTAGCACTGTGACCTAAGAATCAGCCCTTAAGGCATTGTGGTCTTTCTGAAAAGCCCATGAGAGCATTTCACATATGGAAAGCCAACACACTGTGACAAAAATGTTCTGTGTAAAGTACCTCTGTGGGTGAGACCCCAGTGGAGGGGAGTGGTCATCAAAGAAGGAGGTACTTTTCTCTGAAAGGAGGAGAGAACTTCCACTTTGCTTATGGCCTTGTCTAAATATTGTGAGTTTGTGGATTCAAAAGGCTTCCATAGCCTAGGCAGCTCATGACAAAAGCCTCAGGTAATCACTGGCATCATACATAAGAGGGTTAATTGGTCATACATAAGGGGGATAATTGTTAAATTAACAACTAGAGTCACTGTGCACTAACTTCCCATACAGGACCTCTGTGTTCAAAGAGTTGTATTATGAGAGTTAACAGTAAAATTTGTTCTCAAAAATTTATTTCGTTTTAGTGTATTAAAAGGATATTCTATGTCTCATAAGTTTTAGTTATCCCCAAGTGTCCAACTCCATTGCTTGTTTTCTTAGATGCTTCTTTAATTAATGGTAAAACTTGTTTTCAAGGACTTACTTTCTTTTAATGTATTAAGTGGAGGATATCTTTTTGTCTCATAAATTATAGTTATGTCTAATTGCTCACAAAAGATGTATCATTCTTGGGTGCTACTTTAAAGTTAATTAAGTTTCTAAAAAAAGTGAAATTAACTTCAAGATGCAATGACTTTGAACCACCCTTTTCTTGACTGTTGAGGAACAGTTTATTTTTTTTCATACAAATTGTTGAACTCTTTACTTAGCATAGAGTTGGTCTTCTGTGTATGAAGTTAATTGAAAATGGATCTTAGTGGAGAATGGGACTGGGAATGGAGAAGGAGGCAGTGGAGGGGTGGGAGTGTGGGTAGTAGGGCAGGTATGGTAGGAAAAATCGCTATATTCCTAAAGTTTTACTTAAGAAATGCATGAAGTTTGTATTCCTTAAATAAAAGGTTTCTTTGGGGGAAAAAAAAGAAATAAAAAGTATCTGTGTCATCTAGCTAGGTTCAAGCCATGACTGCCAACGAAATGGCTATTTTTCTTTGCCTACCAAGAAATTTCAGAATATATGCTGGTTTATTTTTCATCCCTTCTTCACTCACTGAGCACCTCCTGAGAGGCAGAAGCAGACAGGAGCTATGGCTTTGAGTCAGTGTTTCATTGTCATCTCAGTGTAGAATTTTGTGTGGGACAGTCTACCTCAGCGTCTCCTCAGCTGGGCCTCAATCTCAGCATTCTCAAATGTGGAACTAGAATGTTATAAAGTCAGGCAACCTATCTACTTGCTCATTTTAACATCCTTAATGCCAGGCACAGAGCCCAGCACTTGTTAGGTGTTCAGATTACTCGTTAGAAAATCAATGTTGAGTGCCTAGGTTAGACTACATGCTCTCTAATATTCCACCTAGCCCCCTAACCTTTGCATGTACACCTGAGGATTTTATCCACCTTTTGACCTGTGCACCCATTAGCTTCTCAGATGGGGCTGTTTCTAGGATCTACGCAGAGAGCACATATCACTAGCAACAAACACTCTCACCCCTAGCCCTGAACATGTGCCTTCTTTCTTAGTTTACACAGCATCAGAACTAACACACTAACCTTTGTCTAAACACCTGTCATATCAGCTTGTTGTCTTGTCCTTTGCTTGTCCTTGTCCCTCACTGGATATGAACACACTGAGGTCAGGTTCTTTCTTTTATTTATGTATCCTCAGTGCTTGACCTAGTGCTTATGCATTGAATGGCATGGATAAATCACCATGCTTCATCCTTAAAACTCATAGTGTGGCCTTATAGGCTATAGTAATAGTTTAACGGTTTTGATGAAATTTTGTTTCTTCCTATTGTGTGTGCATCACTCTCTCTTTCTTAGCCTTCTCTGTGCATCTTTCCATCTTGTCCACTCATAACCATAGCACTAGGGTTAATGTATTAGTAGGGATTCTCAAGAGCACATGATCATGGGTGCTGAGAAGTTCTAAGATATGCCACCTATGAGCTGGAGACCCAGGAAATTCAGATTCATTCTGAGTCTGCAGGACGGAGGACTAAGAAAGACTTATTCTACATCCCTGCCCAGGAGCAGAAAAAGATCAGGTAATATGTCTCTGCCGAAGCAATGAGTGATAACAAAGAGGGTGAATTTCTCCTTCCTCCACTTTTGTTCTATCCAGGCCTTCAATGGGTTAGATGGACAGTGTCCACCCTATTTGGGAGGACAATCTACTTTATTGAGTTCACCTTGATCCACATGCTAATCTCATCTAAAAAACATCCTCACAGACAAACTGTGAGGCCACATTATGTTGAAATGTAGAATTAACTATCACATTTAAGAACACACCTTCTGGATTTAGATTTCTAGGCATTGAATCTTGATCTGTATTTCCTAGCTACATGACCTCTCTATTTCCAGGTTCTCCTTGTGAAGGTTGGGATAACAGTGCCTATTGCACGATATTATGATTATTAAAAGAAAAACACTTGCCACATAGTAAACACTCAATAAAATGTTGATGCTATTGCTCTTATTGTTGATCACATACTTGTGTTAGACTCGATTACAGGTGCTGTGAACAAAAGTTCTCTGTTCCTCTAGTGCTTACAGTGAACCAATTCCTCCACTTCTGTTTTTACTGGGAGAACTAACTCTTTGAGTTTTAGCAGCCACTTATACCTTAGTATAAATCAGGTAGTGGATCCTTCCTAGTGAGGAAGTTTTGATTGGGGGGGGGGTAACGAGAAACATGAGGCCACAGAATACCTATCTTGAAGGTGAGAAAGAGAAGGTTGTGTGCTTCAGTAAATAAATCACTGGTTACATAATTTTATTGTGCCTCCCCTGTCTCTGGGGCATGAAGAGCAAGTTTAATTTATTGATTTTTGTGAGCAGACACAGGCTTGTCCCATCAATTGTTTGTCCTCGGTGGCTGTGGAGTGCCTCAGACTATTAGCCTGGTATGATTACAGCATCTGTATTATGATGTTGAGGACATGCTGCTGCTACAGTGTGTTCCCTTTATTTAGTTGACTTTGTCTCAGCATATTACTCAGATGCTCTTCAAGAAAACAGTGGTGATGGGCAATTTCTCTTTCTCTCCCATCTCTGGCTATTCCTTCTCCTTGCCCTCCTGTCTGTGTTGATGTCTTGTTTAGAGGAACATGCGTGGATCTCCTCGTTTCCTCTACATCGCTGCCCCTCGGGTCTGCTGCATTCAGCCCTGCGGCACCTCTCGCTAGTGCTGGGAGCAAGCACGTGGCTCTAGCCCTGCCGGAGCCACCAAGGGAGTCTGGAGGGCCCTAACATGAAGTAGCGGGCAGTGGATGGAGAAGGTGTCCTCTCCAGTTCTCTTTATTTCAGCAAAAAAGGGCCTACAGACCCAGGAATGAATAAGATTTTCCTAAAGATAATGTCTTGCTGTTGTGAGAGCACACCTTTTCTGGAGACATGTTTGGAGCTTCAGAGACAGTTAAGTCACATCTTCGGCCTTCATTTTCCTCATCTGCAAATGGGGGTGACACCAGGTTTGGGTTTTTTTCACTACTGTGACATGTAAATTAGACAATGAGTGTCTCAGACCAGCTTCTCTATGCTGCTCATTTGCTGCAGCCTGCCTGATGCGTTGTGCTTTAGTGATGTGGAGCTGTCTATAGGTCCCTTTCCCCATACCATGCTGCTTTATGCTTTGATCATCCTGTTCTGTCTGCCTAGGATGTACTTACAAACCTGTCTCTGCCATCCTAATGCCCACACATTGCTCAAAGTTCAGATCAGCTGGCCTCTCCTTTAAGAATTCTCTGTTCCTCTCTGCCCCCACCATGTGGATTAGATGTCCCTTCCAGATACTCTTATGAGGTCTTATGCATAAAACTGTATATTCCGCTCTATCTGGACACCTACCACATGATCATAAAACCTTTGATATCCCTCACTTACTAGATCACAAGTTCTATGGGAGAAAAGGGTGTATGTCATCGTCTCAAGGACAACACATGTCACCAAGTGAGTGCTTGCTGTCTGTTGTTTTATATGGGGGCTTCAAACTTGCGAGTTTCCTTCTCATTTCTGGTCCAGTCCTATCTTCATAGTGTGCTGTCTCTAGCTTTTTGGAAAGTTTTTGTGTTGTCCACTGTTGTGAGTACTGCAGTTTGGTAATTCCATATACTTGTAGGAATTATATGGTGTGTCCTGAGTTGTCTTCCGAGTGGTCTGTGCCAGTTTGTCATTGCTTGGGAGTATAAATTATCTCCAAACCAGAGATCTCACATGAATTAGAGCCATGAATTAGAGGCATATGCCTCTATGGATTAGCTACAAAATCATCATGGTTCTGGCATCCAAGAATCCTTAGCAGATTCTAAATCATCACAAGGCTGTCATTTAATATCCACTGGCAACAACAGCTGCTCTTGTTTTAGCAAAACTAATTGCCTTTCTAATTGTGCTAGAAGCCTATGTCCATCTTAATAGTTCAGTGGGACTAAGCACTCATTTCAATATCAAGTCCAGACTTTAATGATTAGCCTCAAACTTTATTTTTTATTTTTTAAATGTTTATTTATTTCAAAGTCAGAGTCAGAGTCAGAGTCAGAGTCAGAGTTAGAGTTAGAGTTAGAGTTAGAGAGAGAGATAACTCTTCTGTCTGCTGGCTCACTTTCCAGATTTGTGCAATAGTCAGGGCTGGGCCAAGCTGAAACCAGGAGCCAAGAGCTTTATCCAGGTCTCCCACAAGGGTGGCAGGGGTTCAAACACTTGGGCTGTCCTTTTACTTTTCCTAGTTGATTAGCAGGGAGCTGGATCGGAAGTGGAGCAGCCGGGACATGAACCAGTACCCATATGGGATGCTGGCATCACAGGCAAGCGGCTTTACCCACTATGCCGCAACACCAGCCCTGATTACTCTAAAACTTTAAAGTCATGTGTTATCTGACTCTCAGTGACATCACTGGTGATCATGTGATCTAATAGGAAAGTAACTAGAATCTGTACTAGGACTTTGAGGCTCCATTCCTGATTAGATTATTTATTATATCAAGAATCTTAAAGAAGTTTAATCATCTTTCAAATTGGCATAGTTGAAACTATGATGTTATCTTTTTTTGTCTCCAGAAACTTTTTATTTAAGGAATACAAAATTCATGTATTTCATAAACTCTACTTTAGGACAGTGATTCTTCCCACCGTGCCCACTATCCCACCTGCACTCCCACCCTTCTTCCTCCTTCCTCTCCTATTCCCATGCTTATTTTTCACTATTTCAATTAACTTTATACACATAAGATTAACTCTGTACTAAGTAAAGAGTTCAACAAATAGTATGGAAAAAAAAAACTGTCCCTAAACAGTAGAGACAAGGACTATTCAAAGTCATCACATCTCAAAATGTCAGTTTCACTTCTACAGATTACCTTTTAGGTGCTCTATTAGTTACCACAGATCAGGGAGAATATATGGTATGGACTGGCCTATTTCACTATGTATAATGTGTTATCTTTATTTTTTTAAAGATTTTATTTATTTATTTGAGAGGTAGAGTTACAGACAGTGCAAGGGAGAGACAGAGAGAAAGGTCTTCCATCTGCTGGTTCACTCCCCAAATGGCCACAATGGCCAGAGCTGGGCCAATTTGAAGCTGGGAGCCAGGAGCTTCCTCTGCTCTCCCACATGGGTGCAGGGGCCCAAGGACTTGGGCCATCTTCTACTGCTTTCCCAGGCCATAGCAGAGACCTGGATCGAAAGAGGAGCAGCTGGGACTAGAACCAGCACCCATATGGGATGCCGATGCTGCAGGTGGAAGATTAACCTACTGCGCCACAGTGCTGGCCCCATGTGTTATCTTTATGAAAGATGCTGAGAGGATACACTAAATTGGTGCAAAGGTATTTTGAATGGTATAATTTTCTAATCAATTCAAGGCATAGTAATAAAGGTGATATCCTGAAGAGGTAGAAACTGGTACTTGGAAAGAAGGTAGGAAAAGTGGATGGCAAAGGTGACAGAAAATTTCTTCAATGCAGATGTACAAGAGGAGAAGAAAACCTAGAGAAAAGAGACTTAAGTGAGCTCATAGCATGATTATATGTATGGGGGCCTGGGCAGTGAAACAAAGGCTAGCTAAAGGGTGGGGATGGGACAGGTCCTAACAGCCAGCTCAGAGAGTTATTGCATGACTTTTTTGGGATTGAACTGAGACTTCATTATCCAGTGAATTATTGAGGAAGCCAAGAATTATGGCTGGCACAGAACGATTTCCCCTTTAGCTATAGCTAGAGGAGCCAAATAAAGGAGTTCCAAAGATTCCTTTGTTTCAAGCTTTCTGGTTGGTTTGAATCATAGAAATGTCATTGGAATGAGTCTTGTAGGTGGAGGCAAACCATTTATAAAGAGTAGGGAGTTTGCGGGAGGTGTTTGTGCACTAAAAATAATGACAAAGTTTATCAACCACTCCTTAGGTACCTGACACTATGCTAACTATATGAACTTTTCACAGTAACCCTAGAGGTAGGTGCTTTTAGTAACTCCATTATATGGCTGGAGAAATGAGGACATAAGAACTTTAAATATGTGTGCTAGAAAGTAGTACATACAGAAATCAAATTTATTTTCATGGATGATCATCTTGGGCATCCAGTCCAGGGGAGTCTAAAGATACGCCAGCTCTAGCCACTCAATTACTCCATGTGAGACCCCAAGGAAGAATTGCTCACCTGGGCCACAGCTGAGCCCAGTTATCCCACAAAACTGTGCAAGATAATAGAAAAGTTGCTTTATATCTCTATGTTTTTAGGTGGTTGGTTTTACAGTAATAAGTACCCACAGCAGTTGTCATAAAGAAGGCCTCAGGCAGAGGGTGGAAGGCAGGTGTCTAAACAGGTGATGTTGGACGTGTAGTAAATGTTAGACCACACGGAGTCAGAAGGCATCTGTTCTAGACCAGCCCTGCCTCTCTTATTTACATGGGCTTGTCCAGGATTCTGTCATTGGGAGAGAATAATAAGACTCTGAGGTTATATCAGTCTCTATTACCTCTGAGCCTCAGTTTATCCTTCTGTAAGATTAGGGATAATCTAAGAGAAGCTGTGGAGAGGGACAGGAAGAAGGATAGGAAAAACTCCTTCCATCTTACTGGAAAGACTGTAGGAAGATCTTCATTTGTGGTTAAATGAGCTCAGCCTCTGGGCTTGGGTTCTGGCCCCATGTCTTCCATGCTGTGTGTCTTCGAGCTCTGGCTTGCTCATGTATCAAGCGGTCTTAGCTGTGCCGTGAAGACAGGGTAAAACCACTGAAAATCTTAGGAATTACCTTCCTTCAGCTTTGTGCTTAGTCTCAGCACTCTCCTGATGTGTCTTTGTGGGACTGAAGCAATCAGATGGGGGTGGGGAGGGAGAAGCAGTGTAAACATCGTGAGGCAGGGAGCCATGTGGTTCACAGCAGAGCCAAGCAATATGGAATATTGGCAGAGCCATTCCAGGGGGCAGGCTGGGAAGGGTTAACAGAGCCAATGGGCCAGCTGGCATCTGTGCTGGCACTCAAGAAGAGATAGAAAAGGAGCCTCAGTGTCAAGACAAGGAAGAGAAATAAAACAAAATACCAGAACTTTTGCCAAATTTCCAAGTTCCCATATGGATGGCGAAGGAAACATCTCACCAACTCCATGTAGCGTCCGCGGGCCAGAAAAGACCTCAACACTAAGCAAGTCTGTGAACCCACCTGAGCAGCTTGCTTCTGTTGGATGGCTTGCCACAGACACAGATTGTCCCAGATTCTGTGTGGCAAAAAAAGGGTGGATTTCCCCCTTTGACATCATGCATCCATCCATCCATCCTCCTATCCATCCACTCATTCATCAATTTGTGCATTTTCACAGCAGACATTTATTAAACACCTACTTTGAGCCAGAAGCCATCCTTTAAGTAACTGGGACTATAGACAAACCAGTGTAACACAGATGAATAAGATAACACACTTTGCCTTTGAATACAATTCTGTCAAGACTAGGTATTGTGGGCAGCTCCAAAATCAGCTGTAAGATGAGGTTCATGGGGCCAGTTCTGTGGCGTAGTAGATAAAGCTGCCTCCTACAGTGCCAGAATCCCATGTGGGCATTGGTTTGAGTTCTGGCTGATGCTCCACTTCCAATCAAATCTCTGCTAATGTGCATGGTAAAGCAACATAAGATGGCCCAAGTGCCTGCACCCCTGCACCAACGTGGGAGACCTTTAAGAAGCTCTTGGCTCCTGACTTCAGATTGGCCCAGCTCTGGCTAATGCAGACAGTTGGGAAAGTGAACCAGTGGATGGAAGTCAGTCTCTCTCTCTTTCCCTCTCTTTAAAATAAAAAAAAATCTTAAAAGGGTGAGGTTCATGGGTGGAAACATCTAACATTTCCTGATTATTTATTATGACTCAGGCACTGTTCTAAGAGGTTACCTGTGTTATCTCATAGAATATTCTTTAATCACAAGTTTAACAAAGTTACTGTTAGATAGCTGAGGAAACTAATGGTCAGAGATGAAGTGTCTTGCTCAAGATTTCACAGTCACTATGTGCCCCAATTCTGATTTGAGCTGATTCAGGGCTACTGAAGGGAACCTGGACAAGGACAGATGCAGGGGCTGGGGCTCAGTGTGCCACATGCACGGTGTCTTGTTACTGGGTGCGAATGGGAGAACAGGTGAGAGTGGTAGGGTATCAGGATAAGGAGATGCTTTGGGGAGGGAGGTGGGTTCTGCCATTAGAACCCAAATGGCAGAGTGGCATCTACATCTGAAGGGTCATTCCCAGCTGGCAAGATGCTACTGCAGACCCACTGCCCGGTTCTGTTTTGGCAGGAGACATTTTCTCCTCCTCTGCTGAGAATATGCTTATGAAACACAAATTCTTCTCCTTTCTGCTTCCTGGCTTGCCACTTCTACCCATATGTGCACTGACAGATGGATGGGCTACCGAGGCAGCCGAGAATCAGAACAAGAGAGGAGGGTGCTGGGATTTGGGGGGTGGGGGAGGACTCCAGTGCAGTGTTACTAGGCAAGGTTGTGTGTCTGTGTGTTGGAAGGAATGAAGTTTTGTATTTTTTGCTGTTTTTTTTTTTTTTTTTGTAAATCCTATATATCATTACTCATCCAGTGTTTTGGGAAGTGGAAGGCAGTTAGTGGAGGTGGGGAGGGATGGGTCATCTTCAGATTATGCCCTGAGTTTCCAGGTGAACTCGTCTTCCTCTCTGCAAGCTATTTTCCTTGTCTGGAGTAGGTTCACACCTAATACAGAAAGATGACTTTTACTCTGCACTTGTTGCTATGGTAGCTTCAGAAGCTGATGCTGACAGAGCTAGGAGCAGCAGCTCTCTCTTCTCCCCAACTCTTTTGGCACCAGGCTGAACATGCACGGTTTCAGGACCATGCAAGTGTCAGTCGATGACATGTCTTTTATTTTGGGAAACATCGTTCCAGCGGGCAGAGTGGCAGCTTTGCCTGGTCCTTCTGGGCCTCAGCTCTGCTAATTCTAACTCATGTGTGTCTTCTATGGTCCCCTCCTCACCCCCTCTTTTTTAGAACAAAGGCTGAAAATGGCCTTTATAAATATTTCAAATGATTTAGCTAGTTGAATTAAAATGCAATTTTCTGGTTAACTTTTTCTTTAAATACTTTCAAATAAAATGGTGTTAAAAATAAGTGGATAATTTATTTCCACAAGAAGGACTGCTTCCCATAATGATGGAGAGAGGGTAAAGGGAAAGGAAATAGTGTGAAGCATGTTCATGGCTTATGTAGGGGTTGGCAGTTGTGAGCAGGGCAGTGGAGAGTGGTGACTAGGATGCACTTGGCCCTTGCTCTTGGGGAGTTTATGATCCAGTGAGTAAGGAAGATACTGAGCAAGTAATTACCAGTGTGATAATTGTAAGTAAGCAAAATGAGGTGCCGTGGGTAAATATGGTGTGCACCTAAGGTGGTTATAAAGGCTTCTTGGAGGAAGAGAGGCTTGAGATCAAAGTGAAGACTCATTGTGCGTGGACTGGAAGTTGGATCCCAAGAAAGGAGTTAGCGCATAAGAAGATTCAAAGGGGGAATATTGTTGGCATACAAGGAGGAAATAAATCTCAATGCAGCTGTAGCAAGCAGTAAGAGGGAAAGAGCAAAAGACACGAAGATGACGATGATGATGGTGGTAATGGTGATGATGATTCTGGTGTGGAAGTAACACCAGTTAAAAAGCATTTACAATGCCCAAGTATTATTCTAAGTGCTTTATATACATTAACTCATTTAATCTTTGCAATAACCTTAGAAGTATGTACAAGAGGAGTTAAATCATTCATAATTTTGCTGAAGCAAGGGTGTAAGCAGCCTGGATCTAGAGTATGCTAGGCAAATGAGAATCAGCTACAGTGAAGTTTGAATTTTATCCTCTGGGCAATGCACAGCCATCAAATGATATTAAATAGGAGAGGGGCACCTGCACTGTGGAATAAACCACTCCAAGTATAAAAGGTAGAGGGGATTGGAGGGAAGGGGATGGTGGCAAGGCCAGCAGGTGGGAGGCTGATGTTAGTGTTCAGATGGGGTGAGCTGGTACTAGTGGACATGGAGAGACATGAGTAGATCAGAGGTAGTGAGAAGGTAAAATCTGTAGATCTGGAGTGCTGTCTGGATGGGAAGGGTGAAGGGAGTCAAAGAGGAAGCCCAGGTTTCAGGTTTCATCACCTGGGTGAACTGTTAGGTCTCAGTGCCAGGCTCTGGAATTGACTGGGGTTTGGGGTTCTCCACAGGAAAATTAGAGTGAATGGATGTTAGACAGCAAAGATATTGCCTACATTAAAAGCCAGAATAAAATTCCTGTCTCCTTCTTTTACCTTCTTTCTAGAGCCCTTGCATGGTGAAGTTCCATCCTACTTAAGCCAGTTTACTGGCCTTTGTGCCTGGCAATGATTTCATCAGAAGAGTCTCCTTCCTGCTTGTCTGTCTCGACCTTTCTTCCCCAACCTACAGACTTCCCATTTCACCTCTCATCTCTGCCAACCCCTGCCCATTCATAAAGACACAATACACCCCACCTTTCCATGTAACCCTGTGAATCTCTCTTCTCTAAATTTCTTTGGCTCTTACAGTCTCTGGGCCTCAGTCAGAGCAGATTATAGATAGGAAGATTTCTTTCCTGGTCTTGCTTTTGTAATTAAGCAGTGAGTTCCTTGACTTCCACCCCCACTGCTTGCCACCAAGACTTGCACAGACGTTCTTTCCTCATCAGTTCTGTAAGATACAGGGACAGGCATCCCCTTCCTTCTCCTCTTCCCCACACCGCCCCCACCACTCCTGTACAGATAAAGAAGCTGAGACAGAAAACATAAGTGACTTGCCAAACATGATGTAGCTAAGATAGTGCCTTATAGGATTTAGAAATTCCAATTCCTCATCTTTCTTGTGTAGACTTTCTAAAATTGATCAGCAATGAGGTAACCACTCTGTGCAAGGCTTAGCATTTTACATGACTGTCTTTTTGCCAATCCTATGAGATAGGTATTACTGTTATCCCCATTTTACACACAAGAAATCAAAGCTCGGGGAAATGGAGTAATTTGCCAAAGGTCTCCAGTGGTCAAGCCAGGGCTGGAGTGTGGGTCTGTCCATTGCCAGAGTGCATTTGGTTTGCTACCACGTTGTGATGTCCTATTCTTGTTTTCACACAAGGCTGCTGCAGTCCTCCTGCTAAGTGTACACAAGGGGACAAAATTCAGAGAAGGAAGAGAACACAGCGTGGTGGGGGAGAGGCAGAGCATGGAAGAGCAAAGGAGGGTGTAGGTTGCTTCTCACAAGAAGTGGGGGCCTCCTGCCTTAGAGGAGGGCAGGCTTCAGACAGAGGACTTTGTTCCTGCCTTAGCTGAAGAAGTGTCCCCTCCTCTTCTGTTCCATGGCAGCCTCTGCTTCCAGGGGCTTTGCTCAAGGTAACTCTCCCCTTCCTGGAATCCCCCTCAGCTCATGCAGATGGTTGGCCCTAACCTCCTGGAGTCATCCCTTTGATGAAGCCAATATAAATGCATGACGGAGTCCAATTCCAGACACTCATTTCTATGAGAGCTCAGTGGAGCCCATCGGCAAAGTCACAGCAAAGGCTCTGACTGATGGGCTGATGGAGGCATTTGAAGGTCAAGCCTTTCCTGAAAACCTCCTAGAAACAGGCACAGAGTTACCTTAGGTCCCGCACCTGAGGTGACAGCGTCTGCCTTGAGGTGACCAAGGACAGAAGCTGCGTATTTTCAGCCAAGTCATCCTTCATGAGTGTGTTTCTGAGGTGGGAGACTTCATCTAGGTCTTTGAGGTTTCCCTTGAAAGAACTTGGTGCCAGAGAAGGAGGGTGCTCCATGGCCCTAGAGTCAGCTCACAGCTGTGATGGTTTGGAGCCAATCTCTGCTCCCTGAAACTCAGCTTCCTCCTGTGAAAATCAAGACAGTCATGCCCTGCCCAAGGGTTTGCTCTGGGATCCAGTTTAAATAGCTTATATGAAATGCTTATTACAATTTGTGCAGCAAATTAGGGTCTCACCTTACAATCCCTTCCTTCCCCCACCTAGGGAGATGGGACTAATAAGTGGTCAGGTCTAGCCCTGATCTTCTATGTTTATGAGCTATGTGTTTCTGCAGGGAGAGGTTTGAAGGAGTCAGGTTTATTAATCTCCATATAACCTATAGAGTAATTAGAGTGTTTATTCTTGGCTCTTTGGGAAGAAGTAACTATAATTACAGGACCAAATTAAATGGCATTGTCTTTTATTGTCTCATACTGTTTGTAGGCTTTCTCTACCAAATTGCTTTTAGGAATCAGAGAATTTTCCCCATACTCACTTTCTGTTTCAATGTCTAAATGCTGTGTTTCCTCAAAGGCTTATAGTTGAAAGTTCACTGGTATCTCCTGAGTATGACGGGTTTGTGTCTAAAGAGCCCATTTTTTTAAACTTTTATTTAATAAATATAAATTTCCAAAGTACAACTTTTGGATTATAGTGGTTTTCTCCCCATAACCACCTTCCCACCCGCAAACCATCCCATCTCCTAATCCCTCTCCCATCCCATTCTTCATTAAGGTTCGTTTTTAATTATCTTTATATACAGAAGATCAACTTAGTATATATTAGGTAAAGATTTCAACAGATGACACCCACACAGACATACAAAGTATAAAGTACTGTTTGAAGACTAGTTTTACTGTTAATTTGCATAGTACAACACATTAAGGACAGAGATCCTACATGGGGAGTAAGTGCACAGTGACTCCAGTTGTTGATTTAATTGACACTCTTATATATGATGTCAGTAATCACCCACCCAAGGCTCTTGCCATGAGATGCCAGGGATATGGAAGCCTCTTGAGTTCACAGATTCTGACCTTATTTAGACAAGGCCATAATCAAAGTGGTAAAGAGCCCAATTTTGTCACCCATGGCAGAAGTGGCCAGATGTACTCCAAGATCCGTGTAGTGTAGAATCCCCACTGGGAAGTGGCTTTCATGTCAAGATTTACAGTTTTTAATTAAAAAACTATTTATTTATTTTCATCTATTTCAAAGGCAGGGTGGGGAGGGGAGAGAGAGAGGGAGAGAGAAGGATAGAGAGAGAACAACAGAGAGAGTGCTCTTCCAACTTCTAGTTCACTGCCCAAATGCCCATAATAGCCAGGGCTGGGCCAGGCTGAAGCCAGAAGCCTGAAATGATATCCAGGTCTACCATGTGCATGACAGGAATCTAATTACTGCACCATCATCTGCTGCCTCCTGGTTACATTAAAAGGAATCTGGATTGGAAGTGGAGTAGCTGAGACTCAAACTGGCAATCCAGTATGGGGTGCAGGTGTCTCAAGATGCAACTTAACCTTCTGTGCAACACACCTGCCAATGGACCTACAATTCTTTGTTTTTAAAGATTAATTTTAGGCCAGCGCCGCGGCTCACTAGGCTAATCCTCCGCCTGCGGCGCCGGCACACCAGGTTCTAGTCCTGGTTGGAGCGCCGGTTCTGTCCCGGTTGCCCCTCTTCCAGTCCAGCTCTCTGCTGTGGCCCGGGAGCGCAGTGGAGGATGGCCCAGATCATTGGGCCCTGTGCCCACAAGGGAGACCAGGAGAAGCACCTGGCTCCTGGCTTTGGATCAGCTCAGTGCGCCTGCTGCAGCCTGCTGCCGGAGTGACCATTGTGGGGGTGAACCAAAGGAAAAGGAAGACCTTTCTCTCTGTCTCTCTTTCACTGTCCACTCTGCCTGTCAAAAAAAAAAAAAAAAGATTAATTTTATTTATTTGAAAGGCAGAGAGAAAGAGAGAAAATGAGAATATTTCCATATACTGGTTCACTCCCCAAATGGCTGCAATGGCTGGGGCTGGGGCTGGGCAAGGTCAAAGCCAGGAGCCAAGAGCTTCTTCCAGATCTCCCAGGTGAGTGCAAAGGCCCAAGAACATGGGCCACCCCCTGCTGCTCTTCCAGGTACATTAGCAGGGAGCTGGATGGCAATTGGAGCAGCTGAGACACGAACCAGTGCCATATGGGATGTGGGCATTGCAGGTGGCAGCTTAATCTACTACACCACAATGCCAGCCCTGGCCCTAAAATTTTCAACCTGTCCCACCTCCTGCATCCAGAAGGGGCCATTTGTGCTAAGCTCTCTCCAATGGGATGTGAACAGAGACTGTATGTGCCCCTTCTGGCTCAAGGTCATTAGGGGGAAAGGTCCTTTTTCCATTATCTTTGGAGCCATCTGCTGGCTTGACGAGGACACCAGGGGGATCTTGGAGGCCATGGCAATGGCAGAACTTCAGTCAGGCTAGTCTCTGAGTGGCTGCATGAAGCACAGCTCACCACTGCTCGCCACTGATCTGGGTAATCTGATTGGAATTTACAGATGCAGGATCACTGAGAGCTGGGAAGCTAGAGCAGTTTTGCCTTCCCTGATTTAGTCCACTGCCCAATTCTGCATGTCTGATAAAGGATGAGATCCTTCTAGCCCTTCCTGGTAGGACAGGCAGGCATGTGCATGAATACATCTCAAAACAATGCGGCCAGTGCTGTAACAGAAGTAGGAAAAAATGCAGCAGGCACAAAGAGCTAAGACTGTCTGCCCACAAAATCAAGGAAAGCTTCGTATAACTGGGGACCTCTGCACTGGGCCTTCACAGGAAAATAGGGGTTCCCTAGGAGATGAAGGATGAGGACTGGAAAGATTGATTTAGGCAAGAGCACAAGCAGGAGCACACACATGGAAATGCGAATGAGGGAGATTCATGGAGTTACTGTGAGAAGTGGCTGTTGGGAAGCACAGCACAACCCAGGGTCTAGAGTGAGGCATCTACTGCAGTAACCACCCAAGTGGGCAGGGATTGAACAGTGTAGAGAACAAAATGCTCTCAGAGCCCATAGGAGAGAGACCAACAGAGGCTCCTGGGTCCAGAAGGAAGCTTGGTGACACTGTGGAAGAGCATCATATATCATTAATTTTCATTAGATTATAAACTTCACGTTTCTCCCTCTTTCAGACTAAGAACTCCTTCAGGACAGGGCCCATACTGCATTCATTTCTGAGTCCCCGGAGCAGTGTACTCTGCCTAGGAGGTACTGACTGAATGAGTGACAAGGAAGGGTTGGGTTCAGATGGAGAGCACCTGAGGCTGACACTGAGTGTTGAGCATCAGAGGTGATAGAACTTCCCTGTGCAGGGATGTTTTGCCATGGCCAGGTGGTTCTTGTGTAGCTAATCTCATCCTCAAATGCCTTAGTGCCTTAGTGCAGATTGTATTTGAATAGCAACTCTGCCCCAGGGGATGCTAAAGCACCAGGAACCAGCTTTAAAAGTTTCTGCATCACTCCCTCATTTAAATAACAGCTAATGACTACCTCCTGTGTATAAAGGGCTCCTACAAACTGGACAGGACGCCAAAGTCACTCTCAGCAAGAACAGTTCGTACCCCTAATTTACTCTATGTAGCCCACACCCTTCCAAGTCACAATTTCATGATTCATGTGGTATCTGCCATTCTTTATTTCTATGACATTTATGATGGTGATGAGCAGTGAAATGAAAAAAACAAAAAAGGCATAGAACGGCAAGACTTGGGTAATTCGCACACTGGATGGCCAGTTCTGAAATCATTGAGACATGACAGTTTTGATGACTTCAATCCATTTTGTAAGAAATAAGACTCTTGACACCTCCTGGTGAAAGTCATGGCCATCGCTGACTCTACTCAGTGCACAGCTTGGACCCCAGGTGCTTAGGGGGATGCCTTCCCCACAACATGCCTTGCACCTATTGCTTGTTCCAGGCTTCAAAGAGGTCAACTGGTCCTCTGTGATGCAGATAATGCATCTCTTCCTTGTAGTTTTCTCAGAACTTCTGGATTGGATTTTATCCTTTCTTCCTTTGAGAAAAGCACTCTGCTAGGAGCAGAGAGGAAAGAAGAAGTTTGCATTGGATCACTTTCTTTTTTAAGAGTTAATCGTGATAAAATACACATAAAATTAAGTGTACAGTTTAGTGGTAAATATATTCACATTACTGTGGATCTCCATGTTTCTCATCTTGCAAAACTGAAATTTTGTACCCATCAAACACCATCTTCCCATTCCCCCTTCTCTACAAGCCATGGACTTCTGTCATCCTCCTTTCTGTCCTTATGAACGAGACTACTCATTACATGCACACTTGTCCATTTTTCATTCCCATCATGAAGTGCCTGAGGCTGGGTGACTCTATCAGCAGAAGAGGCTTATGTAGCTAGAAGTTTTAGGGCTTAATGGTTTGGCCTCTAGTGAGGCTCTACCAGCGGATGGTGTTATGATGAGAGTGCGTAAGGGAGGAAGATCACGTCTTGGAGGCTGGCATTGTGCCGTAGCAGGATAGGCCACCACCTGTAATGCCGGTAATCCCATAAGGGTGCAAGCTCATGGGTTTGTGTCCTGGCTGCTCCACTTCCGAACCAGCTTCCTGCTAAAGCACCTGGAAAAGCAGCAGAAGATGGTTCAAGTGCTTGGGCCCTGCCACCTGCTTGGGAGACCCAGAAGAAGCTCCTGGCTCCTGGCTGCAGCCTGGCCTAGCCCTGACCATAGTGGCCACTTGGGGAGTGAGCCAGCAGATGGAAAATCTGTCTCCCTTTCTCTGTCTCTTTCTCTCTTTTTGACTCTGCTTTCCAAATAAATAAATAAATAAATCTTTTTAAAAAATCACATCTGGAGGCAGCAAGCTAGAGAGCTTTTCAATGTCTGGGCTCACTCTTGTAACAACCCATTCTCATGAGAAGTAACTCAGGGTCTCCTGAGAGCTGCCTAAATCTCTCCCAAGGGCATACCTTTCATGACCTAAGCACCTCCTACTGTGCCCCACTTTTTGACATTTTCACACTGTGGGTCATGTTGCTAATACAGGAACCTTTAGGGGGAAAACCGCATCCAAAGCCATAGCAGAATGTAAGTGGAATTACATAGATTTTGTCTTTTGTGACTGACATATTTCACCTAGCATGATGTCCTCAAGGCTCACCCATGTTGTAGCATATGTTGGAATTTCTTTCATTTTAAGGCTGAAGAATATTCTCTTGTATGTATATATCACATTTTGCTTTTCCATTAATCTGGGCATTGGGATTGCTTTCACCTTTTGACTGTTGTGGCTAATGCTTTGATGAACATGAGTGTCCAGATATCTCTTTGGATATACACCCAGGGGTGGAACTGCTGCAACATATTGTAGTTCTGTTTTAATTTTCTGAGGAATTACCACACCGTTTTCTATAGCAGCTGTACTATTTTATACGCCCACCAACCTGGCACAGGTGTTATAACGTCTTCACATCTGGGCTGTAACTTTTTTACTTATTCATTTATTTTTCTTAAAAGTAGTCATCTTAATAAGTGTGAGGTGATTTCTCTTGGTGATTTTGATTCGAATTTCCATAATGATTAGTGATGTTAGACTTTTTTTTTTTTAACTAGAAAGGCAGGGAGAGGGAGAGAAAGAGAGGGGGAGAGATAGAGCAAGGCTATTTGCTGGTTCATTCTCCAAATGCCCTCAGCAAACTGGGTTGAGCCAGGCAAAAACTGGGAGCCAAGAATTCAATCTATATCTCTCATATGGGTTGCAATTATTTAAGCCATCACTGCTCTTGCCTCTAGGTTCTGTGACCCCAGGGAGCTGGGGTCAAGATCTAGAGATAGGTATCAAACTCAGGTATTTCAGCAATCATCTTACCTGGTATATTAACTGCTAATGCAAAACACATGCTTCCATTAGGCATTCTTTCTTATGTTGGTCACTTTTATCTTTGGAAAAATATCTATTCAAGTTCTTTCACCATTTTAGTATCATTTAGTATTTGGCTATTTTGTTGTAAGATTTCATTATATATTCTGGATATTAACTCCTTAACAGATGAATGACTTGCAGATACTCTGTCACAAAAGGCTGCCTTTTCCTTCTATTGGTTGTGTCTCTTAATACAGCTTTAATTTTGATGTAATTTATTTTTACCTTTTTGCCTCTGCTTTCTGGTATTATACAACTTACCACCAAATCCAGCTCTTCCCCTATGTTCTCTTCTCAGAGTTTTATACTTTGAGGTCCTTTGTTTAAGTCTTTGATGCATTTTGAGTTAATTTTTGTCTAGAGCATCAGATAGTGGTCCAGTTTTATTCTTTATATGTGAAAATTCAATTTTCTCAATATCACTTTTAAAGAGATTGTCCTTTCTCAGTTGAATGTTCTTGGCACATTTGTCAAAGGTTTTTTAGCCATATAATTGAGAATTTCTTTCTGAGCTTTTTGTTCTGTCCCATTGGCCTACAAGTCTGTTCCTGTGTGAGTACTGTACTGTTTTGATTACAGTAGCTTTGTAATAATTTTTGAAATCAAGAATTATGAGACTAACTTTGGTCTACTTTTTCAATATTACTTTGGTTGGTCCAAATGAATTTTTGTGACAGAGGAAGGAAGAGATGGAAGAGTTGAAAAAAAAAAAAAAAAAAAGGAATGGGAGCCAGGTATCAATCCAAGCTTCTTTGATTTGGGATGTGGGTGGCTTAACTGATGTTTTGACTGCTAGGCTGAATATTCATTCCCATATGAATATTTTTTTGACATTTATTTAGTAAATATAAATTTCCAAAGTACAGTTTATGGATTACAATGGCTTCCCCCCCCATAACTTCCCTCCCACTCACACCCCTCCCATCTCCCACTCCCTCTCCCATTCCATTCACATCAAGATTCATTTTCAATTATCTTTATATACAGAAGATCAATTTAGTATATATTAAGTAAAGATTTCATCAGTTTGCCCCCACACAGAACACAAAGTGCAAAACACTGTTTGAGCACTAGTCATAGCATTAACTCACATTGAACTACACATTAAGGACAGAGATCCTACATGGGGAGTAAGTGCACAGTGACTCCTGTTGTTGACTTAACAAATTGACACTCTTGTTTAAGGCCTCAGCAATCTCCCCAGGCTCTAGTCATGAGTTGCCAAGGCTATGGAAGCCCCCTGAGCTCGCCTACTTTGATCTTATTTCGACAAGGCCATAGTCAAAGTGGAAGTTCTCTCCTCCCTTCAGAGAAAGGTCATATGAATATTTTTTAAAGATTTATTTATTTGGAAGACAGTTACAGAGAGAGGTAGAGACAGAGAGACAGGTCTTCCACCCACTGGTTCACTCCCCAGGTGACCGCAGCGGCTGGAGCTGAGCCAATCCGAAGTCAGGAGCCAGGAATTTCTTTGGTTCTCCCACATGGGTGCAGGGGCCCAAGGACTTGGGCTATCTTCTTTTGCTATCCCAGACCATAGCAGAGAGCTGGATAGGAAGAGGAGCAGCTGGGACTAGAACTGGTGCCCATATGGGATGCTGGCACTTCAGGCCAGGGCTTTAACCTGCTGCGCCACAGCGCTGGCCCCCATTCCCCTATGAATTTAAGACAAATTTTTCTACTTCTGCAAACATAACCATTATGACTTTCATGGTAAGTGAATCTGTCGCTTGCTTTGGGTTGTAATGATGTCATAATATTAAATGTTGCAATCCATGCACATGGATGTCTTTCCATCTGTTTCTTTGGAAAGCACCTCTTGGACTAGCAACCAGGGGACTTGTATGTATTACTTCTGCTTGCATTCACCTCTGGTGCCCTTTTGCTAAGTATGCAGAAGTAATGCCAAGAAAAGCTGTGCTTTGATGAGGACCCAGAATGTTCTGTCCTCGTCTTCCTGTATACAAAGAAGAAAACTACTTAACTGCTCAAGTATCCATTTTCTGTTTGTTGCTAGAATCATGTAGCTCAATTTTAACACTAACATGTGATCTGTTATTTAGTAATTATGAAGGTCTATATATATTTGTATCCTTATTTTATCTCAGATTTTAGATGTCTACTTTAAATTTATGATTTCCTTAGCCCTAATTTTTTTTTACTTTAGTGTATGTATTTTTAAAAGCTGCTTTAAATCCATCATGAATTAAAGTGGCAATAATGCTTAAATTATATATGTGTGTGTGTGTGTGTGTGTGTGCATATATATATATATAAACACCAAATTTATAGGTGAGGAAAGTGAAGCTCAAAAAAATTATAGCTTCAACAGGTCACCTTACTTGTAAGTGGCTGAAGTAACATTTAATTCTAGATCATTATGAACACAAAACTTAACCTCTTAACGCTTCACTCTGCCTAGCTCAGAATCCAGTTGGGGGTGAGGAATGGGTGAGAAATTCCCTAATATAAGGGATCCTTCTAACCATGCGTCAGGTCCTGGATGAACATCTCCATGTGGACAGCCTTGTGGGTGTTCCTGCTGTGCTCATACAACCACTGCTTCCTACAGCAGAGGGAGGGGCAGAGATAACTGTCTCTTCCCTCCAGCTGTCTTCCACCTTGCTGAGCCACGTGTTGAATCCTTCCCCTCCCTCTCCTCCACAGAAGAGGCCTCTTCAGACCCACCACCCTGTAGGGAGGGAGTCAAACAGCTGCAGAGAAGGTAGAATGCCAGGCTGTATTTGTTCAGGTGGATACAATAGCATCAGACTAGCGTGGAGCTCAAATATTGAATCACAATTCTTCAGGCATCTTTGTATTTAAATCATAGCCCTGTCAAGCTCACATTTGATATGCACTAATTAATGCTCCCTGTGAATTGTACCAGATTCTCTTCTCTGTGGTGTGTGTGTGTGTGTGTGTGTGTAGAGAGGGGGGTGGAGAGGGAAAGAGAGAAAGATTCCTATAAATCGGAGTGATCAAATACAAGCATCTGTCAGTGTCAAACTCAGTGCATGGCTCTCTGTGGATGATGGGCACCTCCTGGATGAGATGGGTGGGCACAAATTATTAGACAAATATGAATCATTTATGAGGAAATCACCTATGACAAATGAAGCTAATATTTTTATTATTATCAAAGCTGAGATTTCAAGCTGGGTAAAGCCAAACCCAAAGTAGAAATTCATATTCCATCCCCAAGAATTCTGATTCTACTTTTTTTCTCTCCCATTCAGAATGAGGGGGCATTGCTGGCAAGATGTAGATGGGATTTGACTGAGGAGGAGAAGGATGGTGGGCTCTCCCCAGTGGGATATCCAAAGAGCCTACTGTAAACAGGATTTGTTAATAACGCTTTGTGTAATACCAAAAGAAGCCAATGTTTTTGATTAGGGGAGTTAGTAAAAGTAAATGAGTACTGAGCCATGTTTGTAATTATGTCTATGGATAACAGTACAGTACAACGTCAATGGAAATAAGCTAAACCCACCTGCAATATTATTGCCCCTAGGGGAAAGAAAATTGGTGAAAGTTTGAACAACTGGTGGGGAGAACCAGCCAGTTGGGAGAACTGAAAGAGTTAGACTAACAGTTTTCTCTTGGGGATGGGGGAGAGAGAGACAGAATGTCTACATGCTGCAGTTTCACTTTGTGTGACTGTGTGACCTTGGGCAAGCCATACCACTTCTCTAATGCTCCTTTTCCTGGTTTATTGGATGTGGATGTGTTATCTCTAAAGAGTTTTTGTGAGAATTATATATTTTATGAGTAAAATGCCCTGTCTTTACTCAGTTCTAGCTTTATCTCTCTCTCTCTAAAGATTTATTTATTTATTTACTAGAGAGAGAAAGAGAGAGAGAGAGAGAATCCTATCCACTGGTTCACTCCCCCAAATGGCTGCAATGGCTGGAACTGAGCTGATACAAAGCAGGAGCCAGATGCTTCCTCAGGGTCTCCTGCATGGGTGCGGGGGCCCAAGGACTTTAGCCATCTTCTACTGCTTTCCCAGGCCATAGCAGAGAGCTGGATCAGAACAGCTGGGACTCGAACCAGTGCCCATATAGGATGCCAGGACTGCAGGTGGTGGTGGCTTTACCTGCTATGCTGCAGCGTGGGCCCCTCTAGCCTTCTCTCTTTTTTTCTCACTTCTTCTCATTCCTAGCACATTCTACATTCTATTATTTGCCTCCATCATGAAATGTATTTGAAACTTTTATGAGTTATGCTACACAGTATATAATGGTTTAGGGATGCCTATATTTAAATCAAAACCTTTTTCTGGAAATATGCAAATGACATCACAGAAAATACAGATGACAGTAAGCTTATTGATTATAGTCGAAGTAGCTATCTAGTCATCAACATCCCTGCTTCTCCTTTTCTGGAGCTAGAATAGAGTGGCCATTGGGTCACAGCTACAAAGCCAGGTGGCTCTGATGATTGCCAACAGCCCTTGCTTTTGGGGGATGCCATGTGGTTAGATCTAACCAATGAGATGTGAGCTGACGAGATGTGCTTCACTTCCACAGCAACATAGTCAATAAACCATCATAGCTCCTCCACTTCTTCATTCCTGTTCAAATGGGTTGATGTAGACAAGCTTAGTGTCCTTGGAAGCCATGCGTTTAAGGAGAGATAACCTATGACCCTAACTCTTCTCATTGAAGAAAGCTACTCACCAACCAAGAAAACTCACATTGAACTTAAATGAGAAACTTGCATCATATCTGAGCCATAGGCACTTTAGACTTCTTTGTTACAGAAGCTACTGTTACCCTAATGCATTAGGACAGTCCAAGATGGCAGGTAGCATTTGTTTCTGGAAGTAAGGTAGTGAAACCCAACACATCACAGACAGGATCTAATTACCCAGAAATTGTGAATTCATTAAGGGCTAGACTAGATGGTCTCAGAGGTCTCTTACCACCCTAAAGACATCTAATACCTCATACTTAATAAATGTTTGCTGTGTTTCAGGACTTTTACTAAGCACTTTGCATGAATCTTTTTATTCTTTGGACTTTGGAACAACACTTTGAGGTAGCCTTATTCAAAAATAAGGTTGCTAGTTGCTAGTGAGTGTAAGAAACTTGAAAGACCAGGAAATCTACAACAAATAGACTTAACATCCCAGTGTGTCAGGCTTGAGACCTTGGGTTTCTCTCTACTGAACCGTACTGCTTTGCAAAATGTGCAAATGTATACATACGCTGTATAGCTCTTGCTTTTGTTCCAGGAATTGCTCAGAAATTTGGCCATGGGACATTTATTGGAAGACTAGTGAACAGCTCAATTTGTATTGTAGCATTAGTTTATTTTTTGATTCTGTTTAGTTAGGAGAAGTGGGGTAAAGGATGGGAAACAACACTAAGGGAGCTTCTGCAATGTACCAGGTATATTCACATGTCAACTCAGTAATGTCTTCTGAGATCAGGTGTTATCACCACTTAATAGAAAGATAAAAATCAGAACTACCGGAAAGTTTGCCCACAGGTTTGTTCACTCCTTTAATACATATTTAGTGACTTTCCTCTATGTTTCCAGGTACTCTTCTGAGCAGAGTGAATGAGACAAACATGTGCCATAGCATGTTAGAACTTACAGTCCAAAAGGTGCTTCATGAGGTAGCAAGCAACCTGCCACACAGATTGATTTAACAAAATTCGCAGTCCTGTATATCAGGGAAACTGTAAAGGAGGCTCTGACATTGGGTAGACCTTAAGCTGGATGATTTCTTGGGTACTTTCTGCACTGAATGCCAAGATGCACACTAGTTGGTTGAAATGAATAGTCGGAAATGATCAAGGGATAGGGTAGGTGCTAGGCACAGCAGTTAAATCACCACATGGGACACCCATATCCCATATCAGAGAGCCTGGGTCAAGTCCCAGCTACTCAGTTTTTTATCTAGTTTCTTGCCAGTGTTCATCCTGGGAGGCAGCAGATGATGGATCAACCATCTGAGTCCCTGCCACCTGTGTAGGAGACCCACATGGAATTCTGGGCTCCTAGCTTTACTCTGGCTCACCCCTGGACATTGAAGACCTTGGGGAATGAATCAGTGGATAGATGATCTCTCTCTCTCTCTCTCTCTCTCTCTCTCTCTCTCTCTCCCTCTGTGTTTAAAATAAAATGGAAAAAAGAAAAGAAAAGAAAAAGAGGTATTCAGGGAAAGAAAATACATAACAGAGAAAAGAAGCCAACAAGAGCAAAGACTTTTTCTTTATACACCATCTAGCTTGTAGTAATTATTCAATAAAAGTAGGCTATTGCCAATTGTTATTAAAATGATCCTGCATCCTAAAACAACTTCAGATATTTCTCATCCACTGAGCAGCACTGTTTACAGCTCCCGAAAAGTGAAAGGAATCATTATTTATTAACTGGCTTCTGTTTTCCATATTATCCTATTCAGTATGCCATATTTACATATTTTCTCATGCAACTTTCACAGTAATTTTACAAGGTGGTGTATCAGTAAGGATAGGTTAGATTATTATTGGTGAAGAAGCACTCCTCAAATCTAGGTGGCTTAAATCAACAGAGGTTTATTTCTTGCTCTTGGTACATATCTACCACAGGTTGGTTGCTGAGTGTCCTCAATGTTATCTTCGTTTTCCCTGTGGGATTCAGAGCAGAAAGGAAGCCACTATGAACACTGAAGGTGTCATGGTGGAGGGAGAGGGAGAATGGTGAAGCACACACAGGCTCCTAAAGTCCCTACCTGGAAGTGCAACATGGCACTTCTGTCCATGCTTTTTGGGACAAAGCAAGATGTCCACCCCTGAGCTCAACTTGGAAGTGTGATGCCGACATGTGCCCAAAATGGGGAAAAAAAAACAAAAACCAAAAAACAAAAAAACAAGGATTTCTTAACTGTTCTACTGACTACTTCAGGATGATATGATTTTTTACATTTGGTTTGCAAATGATTAAATGGGCTTTTTGGTGAGGGAAGGGTGCTAAATAACTTGTTAGAGATCAGACCAAAAAAGAAATCTCATCTACCTGATTCCAAATCCATGTTCCCAGACTCTCACCTGTACTCTGGATGTCTCCTTCCTGCCTACACAATCAAGTCTGTCTCACTGTCAGTCTCACACTCTCTCTCTCATCCGTCTATCATCTGCCATCTTCATCTTTCCCTTTCTTCTGCTTCTTCTTGCCATAACCACCCTTAAGTTTTTTAGTGTGTTTTAAATAAAAAAAAAATCAGTTCTCTTCTGCAACTTAACCTGTACCTCCAGCCACTGCCCTACCTCTGCATCCCCCCACCCAACCAACTTAGAAGTATTGATTGCCTCCCAATCACCCCCTTCATCCTAAATTCTGTTCTCACCACTCAGCTGAAGTGACCCCTCACCTCAAAACCAATGATCATTTTTCAATATCTATTTCAAGGTGATCCTCCAACAACATAGGGCACTGATGACAACCCTTTCCATCCATGGCCAACTCTTCTCTTGCTTCCCTCCTGTATTTCTGGCCACTCAGCAGCACCTTCTGTGTGTGCTTGCCCTTTCCTTACCTCTTAAGTGATGTGTTCTAGGACACTGGGTTTTAGCTCTTTTCCCTTCTCACTCTATCCAGCCTATCTGGGTTACCAGGGGAGTCTTATAACTCCCGTGTCTTTAGTGACCTCTACAGATGGATGACTTCTACAAGCACAGCTTGAGCCCAGACTTAACTGCACTATGGACACATAGGCCCAATTGGTTTTTAGGCATCATAGCTTAAATGGTTCACAGGGATCACAAACTCACTATTTTTGAGAAAGTTATGAATCCATTAATGGATTTCATAAATTTCATCTGGGGACATATGAAGAATTAAACTTTTCTTCAAATTGATCTGAAACTTGAGTTTTGTGTTATTGTTAGAGTCAAACAAACATTTTTACCCCATTGGTTTTCTATGAGGAGAGTTTTCTCATTGCATTTTCTTGGCCTTTCTTTGCCCCTTATCTATAGGAATTAAAATAATTCTACTGGTTGATAAATTTGGAAACCATAATGGGTAGCTGTAGCTCAAATCCATCTTCCATTGTCGCTCCCCCTCTTCGTGGAGGAACGACACAGGACCCTGCGCTGTTCTTTCGTCTGCTCGGCCCTCCCCGGGTTTGCTGCTGGTTCTTCCCGGGTTGGCTACTATCCCTTCCACCTCCGTGGAAGGGCAGTTCCCCCTGGCCACATTCCCCACTTCCGCAGGGGAGCGGCACACCGCCGGCCGGTTCTCTCGGGGGCTGCACGGGTTCCCTTAGATGTTCCCCATAGATGTTCCCGGTGCATGCCGTTTCTCTCCTCCTTTATAGTCCTCCTCCGCCAATCCTAACTCGGCTGCCCACACGCCGAGTACGCTGCTCTCCAATCAGGAGCAAGTCCTACAGTTTATTAGCTGAACTGGAGGCAGCTGTGCGGAAGCTGTTTACTTCTCTCCCAGCGCCATATTGTGGGAGAGCAGATGCATAGAATAAGTCTTAATTCCAGTAACTTAGTCTAGTCCGGTTGCTCCCCACATTCCATCTCTTGGGAGAGGGTCTGGCTGCAGAGATCACGAGTTCCCCTGTGCTCTTTCCTTCCTTAGGTCTTATCTGGGCAGGCATCCCAAGTAAGGGAATTCAGTAATACCTTGGATTCATGGATGTGTCTACCCAGCTCTGGGATTAAATATTTACAAGGCACTTGGCTAAGAGTCCTAAGGCCATGTCTTCCAAGTTGGGCCTCCAACAGCAATGCAGTTGACATTTTAGTCTCCGACTTTACTGTTATTTTTTTCCCTAAGCTTGATAGATACCTAGACCAAAAAAATGTGATTTAATGGGAGTTCATTAGATGAATTTTAAAGATATAACACTTAAACTTCAGTTCCTACTTTGTTTATTTTAGCTTTGAATTTTGCCAAACTTTGTTTTTGATGTGGAATTATAAATACCTGCATCTGACCTATTTTTCATAACCACTAGAAAAATATGAAGTGCTGTATACATTGTAGTTGTGTAACAAGTCATTGCATGTAATTTATTGCTATGTAACACTGCTTATTGAACAGCTCAACCATATTTTGGGGAACAGAAGTAACAGAAACCGTCCCTATTGTTCTAAATCCTTGGGAAGCCAGAGAAGCAAAGGGATAAGGCCCATACTACTATGTTACTGCAGATAAGAGAGTGCAGTTGAGGGGGTGAGGTGGGGCAGGAGCTGGATCTCAAGGACATCTTAGAGAAGATGATGCCTAAGCTAATTCTTTTTTTTTTTAACTTTTATTTAATGAATATAAATTTCCAAAGTACAGCTTATGGATTACAATGGCTCCCCCCACCCCCATAACTTCCCTCCCACCCGCAACCCTCCCCTCTCCCTCTCCCTCTCCCCTTCCATTCACATCAAGATTCATTTTCAATTCTTTTTATATACAGAAGATCAGTTTAGCATATATTAAGTAAAAATTTCAACAGTTTGCACCCACATAGAAACACAAAGTGAAAAATACTGTTTGAGTACTAGTTATAGCATTAAATCACACTGTACAGCACATTAAGGACAGAGATCCTACATGATGAGTAAGTGCTAATTCTTGAAAGATGAATGATGTTAAAGGGAGGAGAATGAAGGAGATGACTAGAAAAACAGCATGCACACAGGTGCAAGAACTGAGAAAGAAGGCACTGTAGAGGAACTGTGGGCTTTTGTTTGGGGGAACTGAGTTGCTGGAAGAAGGGTGACAAGAAATGGGGCTAGGAAGGTAAACAGTGGCTAACCTCAAAGGACCTGTGACACAAAGTTTGCAATTAGGCATCAAAGACAATCTTTAGTAAAATAATAATGTGGATATATTGTATCATGTTTGTGTGTTGCATAAGTGTTAGTTCAGTGGTTGGCAGACGAGGTGACAGCAGTGGGAGGGTCCAGCTAATGCACCTCTGTGCATGAAAGGCAGACAGGATTACATTAAAGAAATAGAAAAGGGTCCCAGAGCCACAAAGCAGGCCAGTTCTTGTCTCCATCGTGCTCATTCCCCAGTGTGGTGCCTTAAGCAGATACAATACTCTGTTAAGGGACTCTTAAAGAAGAGAAGGTGGCTCTGAAACCACCTTCTGATGGGGACATTAGATTCCAATGATGATTACTGAACTGCCTCTGTTCACAGAGGATATACCCTCAGGTGTCTAGAATCACAAGGAATTCTTCCACTGTATTTAGGAAGTACCCTGTGCATTTTGGAATAAAACTTCTTGGGCCTATATTACAGCCCCTGTATATAAACTGAGAATGTCTTTGGCATTTTGTTGAAGTGTCTAAGTTTCAATTTCCACATCACTAATGAGTTTAGTGTTAATTCCAACCTCAGAGAGTTATGGTGAAGGCAACAGGAGCTAATGTGTATAAAATACTTCCAGCAAAGCAGAGGCCTTGGAGCTATGGGAGGGGTCTTCACAAAGTTCCTGGAGAAAGCATATGATGTAAAAATAATGTGTGGATTTCAAAATGTGTTTACATCAAAATAAACTTGTGTTAACTTGTGATAACATGTTTGAATGGGATCTACTTTGAGGCACTAAGAAGACAACGGCAGTTTTCATTGACCCTATCAGTGCAACATGAATTCTGCTAAAATTGAAGAAAGAGCAAATGTGAAACTTATAGTGAAGCTTGGGTGGAAGAATGCTGAAATAGTTAATTCTTTATGAAAAGCTGATGAGACAAGGCCCCAAATAAATCAGCAGCTTACAAAAGAAAAAGAGATTTTTAGAAGAGGTGACACGATGTTGAATATGAAGCTTGCAGCTGCAGAGCACCCACACCAATTTGAGGGGGAAATCATCTTGTGCATGCTGTAATTGAAGAGGACCAATGATTCACAGCAGAAACAATAGCCAACATACCCATAGACATCTCCATTGGTTCAGTTTACATAATTCTGACTGAAATATTACAGAAAATTTCTACTTGCAAAGACCCAAAGCGTACATCCAGATCAGCGGCAGATAGAAGCAGAGCTTTCAACAGAAATTTTACATAAATGGGATGAAGATTTTCAAGCATTGATTCAAAAAATTGTAATAGGAGATGGAATGTGGTTTTATTTTTATGATCCTGAATACAAAGCTCAATCAAACCAATGGCTACCAGGAGGTGCAAGTGATCCAGTCAAAGTAAAAGGCGACTCACTGGTCAATAGCCAAGGTCACGGCAGTAGGGTTTTTTGGGTGCTCAAAGCATCCTGTGTTGCTTGTTGGTTTCCTGGAAGGCCAAGGATGACGTCTGCTTATTTTAAGAGTGTTTGAGGAAGACTAGGTTTTGGCAGAAAGCATCTGAGAAAGCTCCAGCAGTCTTCTTCAGCCGTAACGGTCTTCTCAATCTTCTCATCAAACAAGGGACTTTGTGAGACTTTCCTTAGTAGATCATTAGGCATCCACATTACAGTCCAGGTGTGGCTGCTTTTGGCTTCTTCTTGTTTTCTAACATTAAAATAAATTAAAGGCACCCATTTTTGTTCAGTTAATATAAAGAAGATTGCATTGCCATGGTTAAATTCTCAGAAACCTCAGTTCTTTAAGGGCTGGTAACATTGTTTATAAAACATATTGGATTTGATGGAGCTTATGTTGAGAAATCAAGATTATTGTTTTCATTTGTAATCTTTTAATTCCATTTCCATGAGCATTTTGCTGTAACCTTGTATAAGTATTATCTATCATTGTTATTTTATCACTGGTATTCCTCAACTTATAATGGGATCATGTTGATAAACCCATTGTAAGTTGAAAATATCATTAAGTCAAAAATCCATTTAATACATCTAACCTACTGCATATCCTAGCTTAGCAAATGAGGAACTGGGAAGCATGAGTTGTTTACATTCATGATTTCTTGGCTGACTGAGAGCTATGGTTTGTGGCCACTGCCCAGCATCACTAACCAAGGAAAAGACCAACATTCAAAACATGAAGTATGGTTTCTACAAAATGTGTATTGCTTTCATACCATCATTAAGTTTAAAAGCTGTTAGTTGAATAATTCTTTAAGTTGAGAATCAACTTTCTTTCAAACATGCTGGCCTAGACTTGTAACCAGACCATTCCTTTATTAAAAAAGGGTTTTTATTAACATACACATAAGAATGGCATATGTTTATGGGTACCATGTGATGTTTTAATAGGTGTATGCATTATGTAACACTCAATCAGGGTTAAATATATCTATCTCCACAATCACTGAACATTTCTTTATGGTGAAAACATTGAAAATTCTATCAACTATTTTTTTCTTTAAATTTTTTAAAGATTTATTTTATTTATTTTGAAGGCAGAGTTGGGGAGGAGAGATAGATTTTTAAAAATTTTTTTTAACTTTTATTTAATGAATATAAATTTCCAAAGTACAGCTTATGGATTACAATGGCTTCCCCCCCATAACATCCCTCCCACCCGCAACCCTCCCCTTTCCCACTCCCTCTCCCCTTCCATTCACATCAAGATTCATTTTCGATTCTCTTTATATACAGAAAATCAGTTTAGCATACAATAAGATTTCAACAGTTTGCTCCCACACAGAAACATAAAGTGAAAAATACTGTTTGAGTACTAGTTATAGCATTAAATCTCAATGTACAGCACACTAAGGACAAGGATCCTACATGAGGAGTAAGTGCACAGTGACTCCTGTTGTTGACTTAACAAATTGACACTCTTGTTTATGACGTCAGTAATCACCCTAGGCTCTTGTCATGAGCTGCCAAGGCCATGGAAGCCCCCTGAGTTCACTGACTCTGATCATATTTAGACAAGGCCATGGTCAAAGTGGAAGTTCTCTCCTCCCTTCAGAGAAAGGTACCTCCTTCTTTGATGACCCGTTCTTTCCACTGGGATCTCACTCGTGGAGATCTTTCATTTAAGTTTTTTTTTTCCCCCAGAGTGTCTTGGCTTTCCATGCCTGAAATACTCTCATGGGCTTTTCAGCCAGATCCGCATACCTTAAGGGCTGATTCTGAGGCCAGAGTGCTGTTTAGGACATCTACCATTCTATGGGTCTGCTGTGTATCTCACTTCCCATGTTGGATCGTTCTCTCCCTTTTTTATGAGATATTTTTTTTAAGATTTTATTTATCTATTTGAGAAGTAGAGTTACAGACAGAAAAAGGGAGAGACGGAGTAGGGAAAGATCTTCCATTTGCTGCTTAGTCTCCCCAAATGGCCACAATGGCCAGAGCTGGGCTGATCTGAAGCCAGGAGTTAGGAGCTTCTTCTGGGTCTCCCAGAGGGGTGCAGGGGCCCAAGCACTTGGACCATCTTCCACTGCTTTCCTATGTCATCAGCAGAGAGCTGGATCTGAAGAGTAGCAGCCAGGACATGAACCAGTACCCACAGCCAGGACATGAACCAGTATGCCACAGTGTTGGCCCTGAGAGAGAGAGAGATCTTCCATCTGCTGGTTCACTCCCCAAATGGCCACAACAGCAAGGGCTGAATCAGACAAAAGCCAGGATCATATCTGGGTCTCTCATGTGGGTGCAGGGGCCCAAGCTTTCCCAGGCACATTAGCAGGGAGCTGGATCGAAAGTGGAGCAGCCGGGACTTGAACTGGTGCCCATATGGAATGCAGACATCTAACGTAGCAGCTGTACCTACCCATTGTGCCACAGTGCCAGCCCTTAAATATTTTAAAATAGGGAAATACACAGTGTTTTGAGGACAAAGCTGCACCTTGTATTCTCTTCATGATTTGAACAGAGAATTAGGAATCTTAAATTAGGTTTTAAAGAGTCTCTCAAAATCATGGGTTTTCTGTCCGCTTTCCAATTTCCTCTTAGGGAGCCTGGTCATTTATTTCATACACACTGACAGGGCATCTTTGGGGATTACAGGGATAAGGGAGACCCACTTGGTCTCTAGCATATGGGAGCTTATGGCCTATGGGTGATGTCAGATTTGGAGGCAAATGGATATAGTACAGCTTTGAAGGGATAAATGCACACCTAAAGGACTTGGCATAGTTTATAAAGGAAGAGGTTACATTGAACTCAGGCTTCATGGGTGACTTCAGAAGGGAAGTGGCTTCTGGACTGAGCTTGACTGAAGAGTAGGATATACACAGACCTGAACATGGGGAGAAAAGGCAAAAGAGAGTCAAGTAGAATGTCCCAGACTTCAAGCATCTCTTGGAAAATCCTGAATAAGGAGCTTCCATGAATAAGGAGCTTCCTGAATAAGGAGCTGCCCTGCCTCCTGACCTACCCAGTCACAAGCTGGCATGTGCACACGTTGCTCTATGCCTGGATCCTCCTTCTCTGATGGAGTTCCTTAAGCTTTCAGCAATTTCATACTGTGCCTCTGACAAGGAAAGGGAAGAGAGGGAGGAAGTCAGTACTTGTGAATGCCTGCTTTTGGGTTTCTTTTATCACCTCATTTAATGTTACAGTTCTCCAAGACTAACAGTATTTTTGTTCCATTTAACAGTGGAGGAAATCACAGTTCAGGGAAGTTAATAAGTTTGTTCAAGGACACAGAGATGTTGTTCATTCAGTGATGGTCTGCTGAGTATGAGGAGCAGAGCCAGGAACTGAATTCAGGGCACTTTGATTTTGAAATGAATGTTGGACATGCTGCTTCTCTCTCTCAAGGGCCGGGTCCTTAAAGACATCACCCTTTCCATGGACCCATCCCAACACCTACCAACCTCCCAAGACTAGAAACACTCCCAGCCCTGCAGAAGTATCAACCAGGAAAGTCAATCAATGCCATAGGTGTTGAAGGTGTTTGAGGAGTGGGCTGCTCACCTTGCTACTAAGGCTTTCTCTCCATCAGGGGCCAGGGGCCTGCCCCAATACAGGATGTTCTCTCAGTGTTCAGTGTGTAGCTAGCAGAATCACCAGGAACCTAAGAGGCCACCTAACCCCATGCCCAGCCAGTGTTTATAGAGAATGAGCCGAGAAAGGGTAAGAGTCTGGTCTAAGGCCACACAGTGGGTTAGTGGCAAAGCTGTAATTAGAATCTGCATTTAGTTGATTCCATTCAAAACTAGATTCTGTTCATTTTTCCAGGGAGCCCCCTGCTAGACCTGCAAAATCTCTCTGCTGGTTGATTGAAAAGGATTTTTCTTTTTTCACTCTTTCCACCGACTGAACTCCTGAAACAGATTGGACTGAACAACTGAGCAGTAGGGAGGCAAAGTAAACAGAATGGGTCCTTGGTGCCCCCGGCGTGTCTGTTGTCTGCAGCGACTCGTCACTGCCTGGGAGGCTGACAGACACAGCCGCTCCCTGGCGGCGTGCTCAGACTCTGCCTGGTTTGCAAGGAGATCCACGGTGGCAATGCTGGGACTGGGAAGCCAAAGAGTGCCCTGGCTGGAGGAGCCCCACGTTCTTCTTGTGTGCCTGTGTGGGCCTGTGTATGTGAATGTGTGTGAAGGGAGGGGTGTTGAGGCACAAATTTGAAATCCAAATCAGCAAGTCTTAAGCGTTCCTGGCATGAGTAAGTGCCACACTCCATGCTTGAAGTCCTGGAAGAATTTCAGGGTTAAATAGAAGGAGCCCAGGGTCTATCACTTTAAAGATGCTGAGTTCCAGTGCCTGCTCCAGCATGCACTTGACCTCTTTGAGCCCTGTATCATGAACTGCAGCCTCATGGATGTTGCTTCTGCTCTGTAAAGTGTAGCTGTCACAACTGTGAGATTCACTAGCTAATGTCTATTTTGTAGGCTTGTTTAAAGAATCAACTGGAAACTAGCAGTTGCTACAAATGGAATATGTTGTGCAGAAACTGTTTTGTCTGTGTAGCTATTTATTTAATTGGGTTTTAATGCTTTTAGGGGGTGGGAGGGAAGAGCAACCTAAAGTTTATTTTCTCTGTTACCAGCACACATGGTAAACAATAGATCCTTCCTAAGCACACGTTGTGCCCTTGTGCAAATTAGAAAAAAGTAACCCTTTTGGCCAGTTGCAGCCTCAGGTCTAGGGCTTGGCTAACTAATGTGCTTTCTGGAAAGGAAAAGGTATTCCTACCTCAGACAAACGTAGCCCCACACCCTGGTGATGAGATGAGTGGAGAGCAGGCTGTATTTTAGGCTACCCTGGCCTTCTCACCTTGACCTTTTAGTGCACAAGCTGTGAGTCACCTGCAGAAGCCCTACCTGAATGCACTCCGTTTTAGCAGCCAGCTGCTTTACTTGAGCTTACTAAGGTGACCCTTTTAGGCATTTGAGTTTGTAACCTGCACTAAGATTTTGAGCTCTTCTGGAAGAGATGATAACTTATACCAAGCACAGTGCCTGTGACAAACAGTAGGCTCTGATGAATACACTCATGGAGAAAGAGGAAGGGTTAAATGAGATCATTCATGTAACAATGCCCAATGCATAATGCAATGAATGCTTATTGCATGAATGAATGAGCTCACAGACTAGTTGTGAAAACAAGGCATAAATCCCTGTGTGAGATGTTTAATAACAATAAAAATTTCAAATTATAGTTCAATACAACAACTCAAGAGATGGTGCAAGCCAGTCTATGAGTGTCAAATTAATTGCCAGGCTATAATTTTTATAGGAGTTCAGAAAGATGGGGGAGATCAATTTGTGGACTTGGAGTCAGAAAGCCTGGATGGATTCCTGATCATGTACTTGCACGTCACATTCATTCATTCATCAAATGTTTCTCAGGCCCCATATTCATGCCAGCTTGTGTGCTAGACCCTGGGGATGCACAAAGTCCATGGCCTCAAGGCGTTCACAGACTAGTGGGGGATGACAGGCTAACAGACAATATACATACGCAGGTAAAACAGTGTACTGTGGGGATGTGGGGAAAGGTCCTTGGTGCCCCCAACACGTGTGTGCTGATGTTCACAGTAGGTGTACCACAGATTGCAGCATTGTAATAGAAGCTTCCACTTCTGATTATTACCTGCAGACATTTCTGAAGTCTCCACAGTGCAACATCTATTAATCCTCTAAATTTGCTTCTCCTCACCTTCCTCTCTTGATCTCTCTTTTCTTACTTCTGCCGGCAGCCTTGAAGGACACTGCACTGGCTGGCAGCTGGGCCTGGGAGAGTGGGTAGATGGCATACAAGACTGGAAGCAGAGGCTTGCAGTGGCAAGGGCAGGGCCACCCAGTTTTGGGAACTCCACCGAGCTGCCATAGAGCCTTTGTTGACAAACCCATCCTCACTGCAATCACTCCAGTCACCCTGGCAGTCATGCACCCGTACTCTTTGGTGACAGTGCCAATGAGAGAGAAGAGTGTTTTGTTAAACTTCCACTGAGGAGGGAGCAAAGCACATCTCGGAAAGGTAGCATACGACTCTCTGACCCCTCTCTCCTGCACAGAGATGCAGGAGAGGCCTAGTTAGAAGAGACACCCTCATTTTAAAGACCTCAGAGTGGAACTCTTTGGCCACAAGGCATGGAGAAGCAGCAATGATGCCCTGGAGCCCAGGCTTTGGAGCCACGAAATGACAGAATGGAATCCTGGCCCTGTTACCTTGGAGCAGAAGAATTAACACAGTTTAGTAGCTTCAGGTTTCAGTGTCTTGACTTGCAAAATGGACATCACAGTTCCTCTTTTAAGACTTAGCTTAAGAATTCAGTACAAGTGCAAGAGACATTTGATGACTGGTAGTTTAATCCAAATTGGAGGCCCAGATGCCATTTCCAAGGTCACTCAGCAAGTTGCCAGCCAAAACGAAAGGGGAAGCACACTCGTCTTTTGACTCCCAATGTGGCAGTGCTCCCTCCCAGGTGCTCCTCCCCTTCAGTTTGTACGAGAGTGAGTCCCACCTGAGGTCCTTTCGGTTAGGTTTAGAGTGGCAGCCTGCATATGGTGGGTCAGTACCATTGGACCAAAGTGAAGTAGACATTGTCCTCTAGCATAGCTGGCCAGGCAGTACTCTAAGGGGTGACAGACAGCATTACAGCAGCGACATCATCAGGGTAGTATCCAGATTATAGAAAGTCATAATCCTGCTAGGCTGGGCTTTGGTTACAAGCAGAGTCAGAAAATATGCAGCACATACTGCTTTCATTCAGGTCTGCTCATTGCCTCCACTGGGAATTAATTCCATCCCTCTTTTCCACTGATCCATCATAAAGACCCAGAATCTGCCTGTCTCCTGTCAATCAACTGGTTTTGCCATTCCCTCAATAAATATTAACTGAGTACCCAAAATATGTTAGGTACAGAGGGAGTAAGTCACACTCTGTCTTTGACTGCATCATTCCAGATGCAGTCTGGTTTTTTTTTTTTTTAATTTTTTTTTTTTTGACAGGCAGAGTGGACAGTGAGAGAGAGAGAGACAGAGAGAAAGGTCTTCCTTTGCCGTTGGTTCACCCTCCAATGGCCACCACGGCCGGCGCGCTGTGGCCGGCGCACTGCGCTGATCCAATGGCAGGAGCCAGGTGCTTCTCCTGGTCTCCCATGGGGTGCAGGGCCCAAGCACTTGGGCCATCCTCCACTGCTCTCCCTGGCCACAGCAGAGAGCTGGCCTGGAAGAGGGGCAACTGGGACAGAATCCGGCGCCCTGACCGGGACTAGAACCTGGTGTGCCGGCGCCGCAAGGCGGAGGATTAGCCTAGTGAGCCATGGCGCCGGCCCAGATGCAGTCTGTTTGCCATGTGAGGTTGTGAGGCCCTGCTGGGATTACAGGTGGGACAAAAGCTTCAAAGGGAAGACAGGTCTGGATTTTGACTCCATCACCTCAGTAGGTGCCTGCCCATTTCGTCTCTATAGTACTCTTTCCTTTTATTTGGTGAAAGGGTTTGTTGCCTTTGAAGGACCACCTTTGTTCTGCTGCATGAAATGTGGTCACAGATTTGGATGTGTGTGAGACTTGGCCAGTGTTCCTACTTCTTTCCCCCAAGGCCAAGGTAGAGATTAGGCTTGTGATGCAATCCAGGACCAGCAGAACTTTTAATGCTCTTTTCATATGCCTAAGACTGGGGGGAGATGATCTCTTTCCTGGAGTTCTCAACAGCTGGTGGCCATGGGCTCATTTGCCCTCTACCAGAAAGAAGCTTTCTGCAGTGGCGAGATTACAGGGGATTGAATGCAGGGGATTCAAGAAATGGAGGAATTCAGAAGACAGAGGGAGAGGACACAGACACAATGATGTCATTGGAATAAATGGAGACCCGTGATGGTGTCACCTTAAACTGCAGGCCCATGAATTCCCTTTGCCTTAAGCTGGTGATCCAGTTCCCTCTCAGAGGGAGGTGGGTGGGGCAGCAGCAGCCCTGGAGTTCAGAATGACAGTTTTTTTCTGCAGACAGCAGGAGGGAAAAGCAGCAAGGCTTCTGAAGAACAATTGTGTCTGTGCCTGTCATTATGATTGCACTGTTTTGTGCTCATATTCCCATCGTCGTTCTACTGATAAACATTTAGAAGAGGAATGAGTGTGTATCTTGCTGCACGCTTGCCCTTGAGTGTTGCTCTGATGTGAGTGTGTTCATGGCAGTCCTGCCTCCTCTATGGTGTGTATGTCCCCCCCCCCCCCCCCTCACCGCCTGGTCCTTTGTGCTTTGCAAAGCACTTTCATCTGCGTTATCTTGTTTGATTCTCAGAACATCTGAGAAGGCAGGGCTGGGGTTATAATTCCCACCTGTCAGATTGAGAAACAGAGTCACAGGCCCTGCTTGGCCCTAAAAGAGGAAGCCCTGGTCTGGGCTTGTGTGGTGATCTCACAGTTGATGGGAGTGATGGAGGGTGGAAAGACCCCTAGATTCAGAGCCAGAGGGTCCAGGAGTGAGTCCTGCCTCACATTGAGCAAATCACTCGATTCCTTCCTCTGAGTTTCCTCATTGGTCAGACAAGGGGATAGTGATAATATTTTTTTTCCCCAAGGATTCCTGTGACTATCAAAATCCAAAGTGCTCCAAAATCTGAAACTTTTTGAGTGCCGGTATGCTGTAAGTGGAAAATTGTACACTTGATCTTGTGAAGTCAAAAACAGGTACACTAAAAATTTGAAAAATGACCTTTAGGCTATGTATACAATGTGTATAAGAAATATAAGTGGGCCGGCGCCATGGCTCACTAGGCTAATCCTCCGCCTTGTGGTGCCGGTACACCGGGTTCTAGTCCTGGTTGGGGCACCAGATTCTGTCCCGGTTGCCCCTCTTCCAGGCCAGCTCTCTGCTGTGGCCTGGGAGTGCAGTGGAGGATGGCCCAAGTGCTTGGGCCCTGCACCCCATGGGAGACCAGGAGAAGTACCTGGCTCCTGCCATTGGATCAGCGCGGTGCGTTGGCCGCACCTTTCTCTCTGTCTCTTTCTCTCACTGTCCACTCTGCCGGTCCAAAAAAAAAAAAAAAAAAAAAAAAAAAAAGAAATATAGTGAATTCCATGTTTGGACCCAAAGATACCTCATTATGCATATTCAAATATTCCAAAACTTGAAGAAAAATATGAAAATACTTCTGGCTCCGAGTAAGGGTTATTCAACCTGTGTAGAATAAAAGTCTTTGTGAGCTCCACCTGTGTGGGGCTGACTTCTATGATTGGTGGGAAGTGATGTGTTGGGTCAAGCTAGTAAAGAGCCACAAGAGCTGACAGTGCACAGCTCTCCCCTACTCCACATTTCGTGGCATCATGTTGGCATGTGAAATCAGCCATGGTGAAAATATTCCAACCAAGGAAACTAGCAAATGCCATGACCCAAGACTTTTCCCTGCAGAGAGTTCCTTGTTGAATAGTAAGTTAGTGGTGGTGTGCATGGAAGAGGCGGAGAAGACAAGAACACTAACATTTCAGGTACATTCACTCTACGTGAGTACTTCCCTGAGCTACTTCTCTGGTCTCCACACAATGCCCATGGCAAACTCACATTTTATAGATGAGGTAACTGCAAAGTGTAAATCATAGAATATATTTTCCTAAAATTATTGGGAGAATGAAGAGAAAGGAGGGAAGTGACAGGGATGCCAAATGACTGTTAGTTTCATCAGCACCACCTGCCCCTACAAGTTGCTGAAGAATGTACAATAAATGAGGAAGCAGAGATTGGAAGTCAGGTCTCATATTTCTTCTGACCCCCTACATTATCTAAAATATGCATCCATTATCATCAGTTCTTTCTGCAATTTCTTTTTTTAAAGATTCATTTATTTATTTATTTGAGAGGTAGAGTTACAGAGAGAGAGAGAGAGAGAGAGAGAGAGAAAGGTCTTTTGTCCTCCCCAAATGGCCACAGTGGCCGGAGCTGCACCGATCTGAAGCCAGGAACCAGGAGCTTCCTCTGGTCTCCCACATGGGTGCAGGGGCCCAAGGACTTGAGCCATCTTCTTACTGCTTTTCCAGGTCATAGCAGAGTGCTGGATTGGAAGAGGAGTAGCTGGGACTAGAACCGGCACCCATATGGGATGCCAGCACTGCAGGCGGAAGATTAACCTACTGCGCCGCTGCACCGGCCCCTCTTTCCACAATTTCTAATCCAACGGGACTGAGATATAACTCAAAATCTAGGGTCATAATAACATTTAAGATCCTTGTTTGGGCCCCAGAGAAAGATGGAGAAGAGTGGAGTTGAGCACAGGGGATTGAGTTGACTGCCTTGGAGGTCCACCAATCTGGGTCTTAATTGGATACATGCTTCAGGGTCCCAAAATGTGACACCAGTTCAGGTTGGGGACAGTTGGAGAATTCATGCATGGAGAGGGTGAAAGTCAAGTCCCCGTTCTGTTACTTCACCTGTCTCGGGCTCATCTTCCTCACATACCAAAGGGAGATCGTTTTTAATCCTGCCTACGTCCCCTCATTTGGTTTCTGCCTTGTCAGTGGGGGAAGTTCCTGAAGCCTCTGGAATCTGTTACATGACACAGATGTCAGGGAATTATCATGTGTCTCAGCTGAGAACCTTTTCTCCTGTTGCTAAGAGAAAGGACTGCCTGTTTTTCTTTCCTGCCATCTCTGGCTGTACATGCCCTCCCCTCCACCAGCCCTTTTCTCCTGTCTATTTTTATACCTCAAGTGCTTCATATGTTGCTGTCCTGCATGCTTTAAACTACATGAGGGTGGCAGACAAGAAAAAATATAGAACGGGCCTAAACAAAATGAAAATCTGTTTCCTGTTGGAGGAGATGGCAGATGGGGTCAGGGGCTAGCATTATAATGCAAGCAATCTCAGGTGCTGAAAGAGGCTCTTCCTGGACCTGCCTGGCCCTGCGTAGGATGGGAGCCACGGTAGAGATCTCCTGACATGGAGACCGAGGAGTGGCAGGAGCACTCTGGAGGCTCCCAGGGGGTATGGCAGTGGGAGGAGAAGGCGATGATGAAATTAACAGCCATTCAGCACCTTGGTTACCTCCCTGGTTTCATTTCACCCTCCCTATAATTTTATGAGTATCTATGCTATCATTTATATTTTCCTGTTGAGAAAAAAGGATACTCAGAATGGTCGTGGAAATTCATACCAGGGGCTCTGCTAGGCAGCCTTTCCCTCTAAGGAACCTAATGGAAATGGGGAGGAGGGGTTTCGGAAGCCAGGGACAGAAAGGACTTTTTCAGTACTGCCAGAGCCTCTAGTTCTTCAGCTCCCACCTAGGCTCACACCTGTCCTTTCTCTGCCTAGCAGCCAGCCTGAGCTTTTACAAAGGAAAACCATACTACGGTCAATTCTGTAGCAACCACAACCTTGGAGAACTCTAAACTTCCAATCAAGTCTAATTACTGATGCCTTCCCTTAAGACCAGCTTCCTTCTGGGTATTTCCACCTCGTCTTGAACCACTAACTCCTGTTCGTGTTACTCGTGCTACATTCCAGCCACATTGTCTTCTGGCCCTCACATTCAACTCAATGCTGCTTCAAGCCCCTTGAACTGGCTGTTCTCTCTGCCTCTCATGACTGGCTCCTTATCAGGACTTGGTTAACTGTCATTTCCCAGAGGGCCATTTCCCAAGCCTACTGTCCCATCCTATTCATTTCTTATCACGTGCTAGTGCTACCTTCATGAATTCTGGTCACTAATGATCACTCCTATACAACAGCTTCTTGTTGATATACTTGTTTATTTTCTGTGTTCTCTTAAGCAAGCCCAAATTCCAAGAGAATAAGCACTACTTGTCTGTCCTTTTGAAAGTTCCACCTTGCTCCATAAAATAGAAGAGTTGCCACATAGTGAGCATTCAATAAATATTTACCGAATCAGCGGATTGTTATTGACATGTAATTATCCCAGGAAGGGCAGGCCTGTATTGGATGCAGGAAAAAAGAGCCCTATCATTTGCTGGCAGTAGCATATGGTAAGCTCTCTGTTTATCTCACTTGGTCTTCAACAAGCCTTTTGAGACAGATCAGCTGATTCCCATTCTGTAGATGAAGAAATAGAGGCTCAATCATTTGGTAATTTGCTGAGGTCACCCAGCTGCAACTGGTCTGCCTGCTCAAGGCAGGCGTGATTGTGGGGTGTGCGGAAACGTGCCCTAGGGCTTTATGTATGTGCAGGAGAGCGTGTGCCTGTCCGTTGCTACAGCACCGTCTTGGGCGTGAGAATGCCCCAAGGTGGAGGAGGCTTGTAAAAGCTCCTCTGTGGTGTGTAAGTCCCCCCAGGACCTGAAAATGGGCGCCCCCTAATAACTGTCGCTTGATTTGAAGCCCAAATCCCCCAGGGGAGCAGACGCTGAGTGCTGCAGGTGAGGCTTGCAGATGGCTGCAAGTCATAGGCCTCCCTGGGACTGTGGCGTGGAGCGAGCCCTCGAGTATTGAGGGCCTTCTCCCCTGGCGGAGCTCACCTTCCGGCAGGGTTGAGCCAGGGGACTGCTGTAGGCGCCAGCTTTCCGTGCTAGGTGGCGAAATGCTGAGGGGCTCCCCTATTCGGGGGAATGCGGTAGTGATGTATAAGGTATGAAAGATGTGGCCTGCAGAGAGCCGGCACTATCTCTACTGCTGCCGCCGCTGCTGCTGCCGCCGCCACGACTGCTGCGGGCGGAGCTGCCGGCAGTGAGCCGCTCCTCTTCGGGATCCCCAGCTCCGCAGAGGCGACTTCCAAGCTCCCCAGCCCCACACGGACCTGCCAGCCCCGGGGAACAAAAGCGGAGCCTGCTCGCCCTCCCCTGCAGCCAGAGGATGAGCCGAGAGGGCTGAGCGGAGAGTGTGGTCCTCGGCGGCTACGAGGTATGAGAAGGTGTTGCGCTCGCATGCCTGGGCGTGGGAGGCGCGGGGTGGGCGCGCCAGGGTGGTGACGGCCCCGGGGACTCCTCCGTCCCGTGGGCGCTGCCCGTTGCGGGCGATCTGGGGCTTGTCACGCAGAGCCTGCACTGCCCACCGCGGGGCGGGCGCCGCGCTTCCGCACGCGCCAGGGAGCCCCTGCGTGGGAACTAGAGGCAGCGGGGGGAAAAGTAGGTAGCCCGTGGCCCGGCGACGGCGGGCGCGGCGGAGCTGCCCGCAGCGCTGGGCGGCGCGCGGCTTGGGGCGAGAGCGGGCAGGCGACGGCTGCAGTGCGCGCAAAGTTTTGCGTGGCGCGCAAAGGCGCAGGCAAGGGCCGCGGCTACCGCAGAACCTCGCAAGTTGTGGCTTGAGCGCCTGGGCGACCACGAGGGACCCGTTACGAGCTCGCCTAAGATGTGAATGAGCGGTTTTGCTTCCTAGTACCCTGATCGAGGCTGGCTGGACGCGCAGTTGTCCAGTTCTTCCCTGGGAAACAAGTTGATCCACGTCGGAGGCGGCTGGGTTCAGGGTGGGCATCGTCGAGGCTCGGGGCGCAGTCCTTCGTGGGCTTGCGCATTTCCCCCCGCTCTTTCCGCGTTTTCATTTCGGTCCGGTTCTGGATGTGGGAGCCGGGCAAGCTGGCCTGGGGTTCTCCCCAGTCTCTTTGCCTCGCGCCATGGGGACGCGGTTTTTTTTTTTTTTTTTTTCTCCCCCTCCCCCCCATCAGCTGGGCGCTTTGATGCTGCCTTGAAAAATGAGATGATTAATCAATTAGGTTAGTGGCCAATTAGGCATAACCTTGTAGGAAAATAATTACGCCTGGCTCTCTGGGTTTGCGCTGGTGATGAGGTGGGAATCCAGCCCAGGTGGAAGGGCTGTTCCGAAAAGATAGGGCTGATCTGGGAATTTCTGGGAATTTCAGATGAAAAAGATTCTAATGTGTGGTAGCGGCAGCACTTGTGGGGGTGCTCTAGGGGTGTGTGTGTGTGTGTCAGTTTTTTCAGGGGAAACTAACCATTAGCATCAGACTCTGGGTGGACTCCGCAGGCAGGCAGGCAGCGTGTTCCCCACAGCTCGGAAAGGTGTGTCCCCTGGCGTGCCAGCCCCAGCCCAAGCCCCAGCCCGCCTCGGAGGGGTCTTCCCTGTAGATCGCCTCACCTCGCTGTGGCGGCGGCGGTTTTGCTGTTGCTTTGGGAGACTGACTTCGGATGAATGCCTTTGAGTTCCACGTATGAGGAATCGCGTCGTTGTAGATTGAGGTTCCAGTGCCCTGCCTGCTGAGAACACGTTTCCGTGATCCTGTTCAAGAAAGCGGTTATTAAATGGGTGCAAAGGGAGACGATCTGATGCTTCCAGTGCCGGGAAGTTCTGCCGCGGAACGGGGCTGCCTTTTGCTATTTGGAAGGACTGGCGGGGTTTGGCACTGCAGTATTACAATACAGCCATATTAAAAAGGTCTTGGGTGCTTAGAGCCCTCCACCACTGCAGCCCCATCTTCAGCAGACCCCTGCGCTTGCAGGGAGTATGCAGTGGGTTTCAAGCATGCATCATGTGCATTTTAACCCCTTTCTGCCTCTATTTTATGCTTCTATCTCTACAAAAGGCACAGACCTAGCAGGTGTTCCTAGTGCAGAGGGATTCTTGCAACAGGTCCTAGGTCTGGGTTTTCTAATAATGGAACCTTTAAACGTTTAGTGACCAGGGACCCCAGTCTCTCCAACAGCTACCAGATGGGGGTTGCACTGGGTGGTCACTGAAATCTCCTGCAGTGCTGACATTAGCTGATTCTGAATTTTATGGCTCCCCCCCCCCCCTTTCTGTGCTGAGCTGGAGTAGCAGAGCTGTGCAATGTGACAGCGCAGTGCCACCTCACTCCTGGTGGGAAGGGATGGGGGCTGGCTGGGCTTATTAGCAAATAGGAATTGCCCAGCTGGAAGACTGCCTAGTGATAGTGATGTCCAGGGACAATTGCTGGCCATAGGCTCCACCCGCCTCCCTCAAAATGAAGGGCTACCGTTCTGCCCTTGCTCTTGGCCAAGATTTTTTTCCTTGAAGCCGGACTCAGCCAGTTGCCTTACAGCAGCCACATTTGTTGGACAGACTCTTAACACTAGCAAAGGCCTTGCTCCTTATCTAAGATTGAATCCTTTTTATGTAGTGGGAAAGGACATAGTGGGGTGGGGGAAGAAGGGAGAGAGCAGGAAGGAGGGGAAAAGAAA